>NC_081415.1:140186159-140786159 GCF_030272615.1 Cryptomeria japonica
AATAAAATTGTATTTTCGATTTGTTTAGTGCAACTTATGCTTCGCACACGAATAGGTACCGAATTTTCAGGATGTGCTCGATTGGAAAAATCATTAAAAAATAAATACTCCACAAAAAATTACAAAAAAATACACATCTTCTAGTGCTCACTCTTAACTATCTTTATGCCAAAGTATTTGTCAAAATACTAAATCTAACTATGACTTTTTTGATGCGCACGTCAGACACTATGTTATGTTTTTTAGAAAAAAATAGGGTTAGTTTTTTGTGCGTGAATTATTTGACCCCCTTAATCTTATCCAATTTTGAAAATGTTTAGTAGTTTGGAAACTAGATTCAGAGTACTACAATATTTGTTCTTTGATTATCTTCATATCTTGAGTGGATGACTTTCAAATTTTGCCTCTAAGTTTAGGTTCACCTGATTTCAGAAAAAAAGTGTCCACTTATACCCCCCTTTTTGACCACCATCTTTGTGCACTTACCCATATACCTTTCCATCATTTACTTCAAGTATTTGCAGTATTTCAATCGAGGTTGATTCCAAACTAGGGTTAGACTAAGGAAAACCCCTATTCCTAACCCCTTTCTTATTCTTTCTATGTGTAGGAAACAAGTGTGCAACTGTACTTCTGGAACTAAGCTTTATCCTCAGAGATAGAAAAACCCTTTATCTAGGCACAGAAAGTTCAGAGGACCAATATGAGGGCGCTCATGTTTAGACACATAGTCCCTACAAATTTTGTCATATTTCATATAGTAGCTCCAAATTATCTCAAACTTCCAAGATCCAGGTGCACAAATGTATCCTGAATCTATATCTCATGGTTTTGGCCTAATTTCTCTTCAGTTTCAGTACTTTATCTATTCAACTTACAAAATAGGGTCAAATACATTTGAATTTCAACTAATCTACTTAGTATTTAGTCCTTACATCATTTAGGATTAGATCTAGTAGATTCAACCTCTCTTTTGAATGTAAACTTTCCCTCTGTGAAAATTGAGCTTAGCAAATCCTCCACCCCTCAAGTGGCAAATTGGTTAAAATCTCCAATTTTCCACTTTACATTTTGGTCAACCCAACTTCCTACACCTTTAATTCTCATTTTTGTTTTCAGATCTAAGTGTTTTCAATTAAAATTAAAATTTTCATTTACAAGCTTGATCTTAGATTGCAAATTTCAGAAATTTAGAGGTTAATTTCATTAAAACTCTAATTTCTAATTGCAAAATGGAGCTTACCATTTGCTTCATTTGGATAAGTTATTTTAGATCCCAATATTCATTCAATTTCAAAATTCAAATTTTCATTTACAAGTCAAATTTCACAATTCAAATTTAAAATTAAGTCGTTAACTTCTAAAACCCTAATTTTTAAATTTTAAGCTTGTGGGTTGTATAAATTTTTAATCTCCCTCTCATTTCTAATTAAATTTTTAAATCAAAATCTTGGATCAAATTTAAATTTTAAAATTACTAGATTAAAAGAACCCTAATTTTGAAATTCAATTTTAAATCTTAAAATTAAGAGGTTATCTTTACAAGCCCCTAATTTTAAATTTAAATCTCTTGTGGATAAATTTAATTTTCAATTAAGAGATTATTTTTAACCTAATCCTAATTTTCAATTTTTAATCTCATTAATTTAAATAAATTAAGAGGTTTTATTTACAAAACCCTAATTTAGTTTTGTCACAAAAATCAATAAATTTGATCTATTTACTATTTCACATATGATTACTATTGGAATCAGGGATCACTGAGAGGGAGGATAAATTGGTGATCTACCGGTTAGAAGATTTTCAAACTTAACTTTAAACCACCAAAGCATACAAATGAAATTAAAATGCAGGAACAAAAAGTAGTCAACAACAAGATCATAACACTGGACTTTTATGTGGAAACCCAAATGGGAAAAACCATAGTGGCATTTGAACCCACAATATTATTCCACTATGGCCAATAGAAAAACAATATTACAAAATGGGAATGCATAGGCATTCAAGCACACTGTCTAGAGCTCACTGCTCAAATACAATAAGGGATACAACTGCAGAAGGATCACTGCCTTACTGATTAATTAAAATGATGAATTACAGGAAAATAAACTCCGAAATAGCATCTAGAATGCTAGAATGAGTTCCAGTTAAGTGCCAAATATAACGTCTGGATCACCTTTGTTGTTCTTCTTTGTTTTGCCCTATTCATTATCTCAGTCAACTACTGGATCAAGAATGCGCATGTGAAACTGCGCCAAAATAGATTCTCAATCACCACTCACTTGCATAAAATTATATCACTCACTAAAGAGATCATCTACACCAGTCTTATATATCCACAATCACAAAGTAGGTCATTTATCATATCGACCTACTAGTGTAACATGTAGTCTCATGTGGGCTTGACCAGATCACCTTAGATAAATGCAGATTACCAAAACAATAATAAAATGGTGTGTCTGTGTCAGCCTAATCATCCCAAACACGAATAAATAGACCATAATCATCGAAAAGCTTCCAGACTAAAAATGATATGTTCATCTTGTAATATCGGTTAACTAGCTACTGGGTAACACCTGCTTCCGGCAAAGAAGAATTATGGATACCAAATAAAATCTCCATGAAGAGTTTCCATCAATGACAACCCTAAACCAATAATCAACCATCAGAGGCCACCAGATGAGTGTCAATTTCCAACAATATCCCCCTTTGGCATTGATGGAAACACTCGTCAAAAATGGCTAAGTGTTGAGCACTATACACCAGATCAAAATAATTTCTATGGCTCACCCTTAGACAAAAAATTCCACTCTTTTATACTGTACTTTTTTCACCATTTTCTCTCCCTCTTTGACAACAATGCAAAAGATGGGGTGTTATCCAAAACTTATATACAAAGACACTTGCCAAAGTTTTTACAAATACTTGAAGATGTCAGCAAAAATGGTCTTCAAAAATCTAAGGTGAGTGTCCTACTCACTCTTCAAGTTATACAAAACTATAATAAATGCACTAAATATAGTGGCATGAATTTCTACTTCCTTCAGATCAGATGACACAGGTTGTGCCATAGCCTTCATCTAGTCTACCTTACTGCTTAACATGGTGTCCAACCGAGGGGCAATTAAGTTTCAAATTTCACCAACTCTCCTCAAAATTTTGTCCTTCTCTACATTAAGCCTTGAGATCTGATCATTTAGAGCCTAAATTTGTCCTTCCACACTACTGGTTGGAACTACATTGGGATCAAAGGTCTATGAAATACTATCAAGTTTGCCCTCACAAACACTTATTTTCTTGTCTAGATCTACAGTGAATTTAGGCAAAATTAGACAAGACTTGTATAGTTTACCACCTTCTGTCAGAGTATCTAAAATAACCTCAAGACCTTTATTCAATCTCACCCTATCATCCTCAATCATATTCTGGAATGTCTGCATCCTAACATCCTTATATCTATCCTAAAATCACTTAGTAGCAGAATTCTATGAAGAATCAAAATTGGTATTTATGCTATTAATCAATTGAAACATTATCAGAGGGCTAGAATTAGTATCTAACTATACATTTGGAGCCACCTTCTATAAAACATTAACCGACATCAGAATGAGCTTTTTGTCTTTTGATTCAGACTTCACCAGATCGTGGCTAGCCTGAGCTTGAACAATAGTTGCAAGGATTAGCTTCTTGGAAGGAGACAAATGTCCAAGGTTCAGTGGACCATCTATATTTATGAAGATTTGAGGTGGGGTCCTTGTGACCAAAGGAGTGACCTTTCTTAACACTGGACTCAAGTTGAGTTTTAACCTTTCTTTCTTTCTAAGGTCTTATGGTAGGGGCAGAATCAGATTTTTCTTTCTTACTTCTTTGGGCACCTCTGGACTGCGGCTTCCTTACCGCTCTACCAAATCCACCATTCATTTTTTCGTTGCCTCACTCCTCCTTAGATTTTGTCTCAGAGGCCACCAAAGACATAGAAACATAAGTTCTCTTGGACTTCTCCTTCTACTTCAACACTCCCTTTCCAGATGGTTGCACCAAAGTAGGGCCAAACTTGGTCTCTTTTGGTTTAACCTTGGAGGGAACCAGATTGACCTTAGGTTTCTTGGTTTCCTCTTTGGCCTCCTTTTGTGCATATTTTTCTCTTTCTTGATTCACCTCCTCTCAGGTGAATCGCGTATACACTACCACTTCCTCAACCATCTTTGTAACTTTCTTTTTTATACTAGGTGTAGTGAATTTTTTGTGCAATTCAAGGTCTTTCTCCTTGCATGTTCCAAATCTTCCTTCTTTAGGATCAATCATTTAGCTCAATAGGTGTTGAGCATATGCCTCAATTGTGATAGAGTCAACTTCATACCCTTTGGGAATGATTGAAACTATCCTAGGCTCCATGGGTTCCATTTGACATTGATCCTTATCAACCATGAAGCAAATGGTTTGCTCATACTTCTCCATAATCTCCTTAGGAATTCTTTCTCTATTTATAATTGTAGATTGAAAAGATTTGAAGTATCCCTATAGAGTAGATACTCTCATTGTAGAATCTCCTATTCCCCCAATCCCTCTTTAATTTTCGCCATCGGTTTATCATAGGCCTATTGGACCTTTCCTTTTACATCAGGTATCTCATTCAAGAAATATAATTCCAAGCAAATAAGAATAGTTCCATATTTGAAAGTGTGCTTCTTATCTTGCTTAATTTTCTTCAAATTACTCATCAACTCATTCAAAAGGACTGTACACAGCTCATACCTCATGTCATTCTTCAACATCTAATATGTAGAGTATATGGCAGTTCTTGAGATGAAGTTGTGTTTGCTGGATTGGTAAAATTTGTATCCAACCACCATTGATGCAAACTTCACATCATTCTCCAGAATGTCATTTATGGTCATATCTCTATTGTCAAACTTGGAGCCAATAGTGGCTAGCACTGTGTTATTCGACACTTTCCTTAGGCCACGTACTTCACTGGTTTCATTGACGTATGTCACGACTCAGATTGCTTGTTTGGTGATCTTGTGAGGTCTCTCAAACCATATAACCGAATCAGGATCCCGACTGAGAATACAGTGGATCCACTGTGCTTCATTGAACAATAAAAAATGAATGAACTATGAAAAACCCTTGTCCTAAAGAACCCTATATTCTTGTTTGAGGTTTCCCATACTATCCACCAAGTGTTTGTTATATATGTTTGACATATATGCATTGCCAATATCCTCAAGATCATAATCGATGTATGCCCTAATATCCTTATTGTGAAGGATGCCATAGGGTACCGAAGAAAATGCACCTTTCGGATCGTCTTCAACAGACTTGAAATCATGTTTTAAAAAAAAAGGTATGACCCTATCCTTAATCTCCATGACCAATGGGTAGAAATACCAGAAGTTGAAGCCATTTCAAACTTTAGGGTTTGCATAAATATAGAGTATGAATAGATAAATACCTTGATTCACAACTGGGCACTGGAATTCCTTTTAGAATCATTTTAATTGCAGTTGAAATCACCAAATCACTTCGCTTTCCTTCTCCGTGCAATTTTCGTGATCACATTGTGTCAAATGAAACTTTGAAATGCCTTTTTATCCTTCAAAAACCTAGTTTTCTTTTGCAATAAATGTTGTAATCGGTTACTCTTATTTTCATGGAGTTGCTTACCGGAGCATCAAATCTTCTATGAAACTTTCGGATAACATTTTCATACATGATTCAAGCCTTCTACAACCTTCCGAAATCAATTACAGATCATCGAAGAGGGGGCTCTTAGAATCTACATGAAAATTTCTCTCTAAGGCATAAAGCATGAGTTACCGGATGAAGATCCTGCATTGAATTTGGGTGCAGATCCATTGTCTGCTTTAGATTCATCTTTGCTAACCCCCGTCTTCCCATGTTTGTCCCTGATCTCTTCTACCTTTTCCTTTCCTTTCTCATCCAATTTGTTCTTGTTTACCATAGTAGTACTCTCTATTCTGCAGTACTTATCAATGTGATCGGTTTTGTTGCATGCTCAACAAACAATACTCTTTTACATAGGTCTGAAGTTCATCTAATTTGGTCTCATCCTGCAATGACTAAGGATATGTCCATACATCTGACAAGAATAACACCTCCTATTTTTAAAGTTATTCATTACTACTCTATACATATTTGACTTGTAACAAAAATAATTGCATAGGATGTTGGAAACTTGGAGGAATTGATTATGTGTTGCATTGATGTCACCACTAGCTGTTTTATTGTCTACTGGGTTCCAGTAGAGTGGTTGGATTATGAAGTTGATCTTGAGATATTCTCTAGAATGTTCTAGTTGATGGAATTGGTTTGGATTGGTTATTCATGTGTTTTTTATGCGTATCACATTTAGTTGGTTCAAGATTTCATGATCCAGATGCTATCATTTGTTCTAATAAGCCTTTTGGTTATCGATAAGGGTTTTACCGGTAGAGCTTTGTTGAAGATATTTTGGAGAATCAGATAAGTGGTATTGGTGCAGCTTCTAGAAGGTTATCAGGATGCTGATGGGTATCATGTTCATGTTCTAGTTGATCGGTGGTGTTTCATTTGGTCAATGGCAACCTATTTTAGCTCTAGTCTTTATGTTATTTTGTTAGGTTATAGACCGGTTTATGTAATGTGTTGGCTAATACTCTTGATGCATTACCAGTTGGATTTATTAAATGGTTTGTGTTGTTTTAGTCTTAGGCTGACTTCATTTATCATTGGTTTGTGGGATTATGTAATGGATTTATTGTATTATCTTTTAGGTCTCAGACCTAATTGTTTAGGTCTTGGGTTGGTATAAATATAATGTAAGATATATTTGTAGATCATGGTATGTGGGTTATGGGATGATCTGTGTGCGAATAAAGTTGTAATCATATACAAAGATTTTGGTCAATCATAGGTGATCGAATTGGGTTTGTGTAAGATGTTTAAGACCTCTAGTATTGAGCTTAACCGAAACTCTACTCAGGCATACAAGATGTTATTCTTGCAGTTCACTCATCTTTCTGGATTGTAGTTTGGATTTATTTTGTAGTCAGTGAGGCTAATTTTGTGATGAGTAGTGTGCTCTAGGTTGTTGGACATCTTGCATATGCAGGCCCCTCTTATTGTAATTACATACTTACTATAGAAGAATTATCTAACTGTGGGTAGGCTTCCCACCGTGTTTTTTCCCTTCACCAGTTTTTCCACATATAAATACTAGTGCTATGTGTTATGGATAGCTGGTAATTATGTTGTGATTTATGTTTGTGCTTAATAGTTATATCTACTATTTTGGTATTTGGTTTATGTATTCTAGTAAAAAAAATTGTGTGCTTAAAATTTTATAATATCTTGACAACTGATTCACCCCCCTCTAAGTTGTCCACCTGTTATCCTAATAATTGGTATCATAGGCTGGTCCTCTCTGCATAAGCTTAACCACTTGAGGAAGATCCTATGGAAACTAATAGTTCATCTATAGTTGTTTCCTAGAGAAACACCCCTAAGCTTGATTCAACAAATTACAGAGTATGGAATATTCATATGGAGACTCATTTGAGATGTATTGGGAAAGAGATTTGGGAGATCACTGAAAAAAGCTATACTCCTTATAATCTGACATCTGGCAATCCTCCTCTGGTAGAATTGGATAAGAACATTGAAAATGACTATAGAGCTAGAGAAGACCTCTTGAGTGCACTTTCTGATCAACAAATAATGGGATTAACTGACCAATCATCTGCAAAGGTTATATTGGATAAGTTGAAGATTCTAAATGAAGGTGACCCTACTATTAAAATTTCTAAACTTGATGGTTACTGGGTGAGGTATGAGGACTTGAATATTGAAGAAGATGAAAGGATTACCACTTTTATGGAAAGCGAATGAAATTTTTTTGGGAATTTAGTGAGGTGGTGGATCTCTAAGCGAAGATGAGATTATTTCTAAAGTATTGAGAGCTTTACCACTGACTTACAAGATGACTGCTACTGCAATTAATGAGCTGAGAAAAATGTCTAACACCTTTGTCGACAAGGATACTTTGGTTGGAAATTTATTTGCCTTTGAGCTTGACTAATTTGGTCGTCAAGAAGATGCAAAGACTAAATATTCTTTTCATACATCTACATCATCCATCAACAAAAGTGACTGGAAAGATTTATATGCAAAGGAACTGGAGGAAATGAACAAAGAAGATGATGAGTTTGAGCAACTTGAAGCTCTATTTACTAGAAGAGTACCTAAAGGTCTAGCAGGAAGTAAGTATGAAGGAAAATCACCTTTTAAATGTTTTTCATGTAATAACATAGGTCATTTTTCATCTAGATGTCTTGAGAGGATTTCAAGAGTTGAGGAGAAAGCTATAAGCTCTTTTAGGCCTAACCATGATTATCAGAACAAGCATAAGTACATGAGGAACAAAGACAAATCATTTTACTATGTGGATGAGGAAGGTGTGACTGATTCTGATGATGAACCATCACAATATTTAGCTAGTCGATTTGGCAGTGGAAAGGAATAGACATTTTTGGCTATCAAGGATGATGGTCTAGAACGTGTCATTCAAAATGAGGAAAAGGCCCTCGCTACTAAAATTCAAGACAAGGATGAATGGGTGATATATACAGTGAATGTTCACATCATATGATTGGAGATAAAAGGAATTTTCTATCTTTGCAAGAATTTGATGGTGGTCTGGTTAGATTTGGAGATGACAAAGCATGCATGATCAGAGGAAGAGGAACTATATCATTGGATAGTAAGCATAACACTTATATTGTTTATTATGTTGAAGGTTTAAGGCATAATATTTTGAGTGTAGGACAGCTGGTAAATAAGGGATTTAAATTACTGTTCAATGATATAAAATGCAAAATCATCAATAGATCTAGATTGGAAATTGCAACTAATACTCAGACTAAAGGTAACATATTTCATTTGAACTCCAATGAGAAGACATGTTTGATTGCAGAAATTGATGAGAGTTGGCTATCGCATAAGAGGTTGTGTCATGTGAATTTTAATTGCATTGTAAAGATCAGTTCAACTAAGGATGTTAGAGATATACCTAAGATTGTGAAGCCCTATAATCAGGTATGTAAGGAATATCAAATGGGAAAGCAAGTCAGAACTTTTTTTAATAGTATACAAGACAAATATAATAATCTTCTTGATCTTATTCATACTGATTTGTGTGGTCCTGCTAGAATAAAAACTTTTCAAGGTCATAGATATTTCATACTAATCATTGATGACAATTCTAGAATGATGTGGGTTACTTTTCTAAGGGAGAAATCTGAAGCTTTTGAAAAGTTCAAGATCTTTTAAGCTAAAGTTGAGATAGAGATAGAGTTGAAGATTAAATTCTTAAGGTCAAATCAAGGTGGTGAATTCATATCCGATGAATTTAATAGTTATTATGAGAAGTATGGGATAAGGAGACAATTGTCTTCACCTCGAACATCTTAGCATAATGGTGTTGTGGAAATAAAGAACAAAGCTATATTGTATGTAGCTAGAACTATGATGAAGGAAGATAATTTGCCTCATATCTATTGGAGAGAAGTTTTGAGCATGATAGTATATACATTCAACATAGTTCATATCAAAGGAGACATTAGTAAGACGCCTTATGAGTTATGGTTTCGTCACACACCTACAGTTAAGTATTTTAGAATCTTTGGTAGTAAATGCTATATTAAAAGAGATGATTCCATTGGAAATTTTGATCCTAGATGTGATGAAGAGATATGTCTTGGTTATTCTAATGAAAGAAAAACATAAAGATGTTATAACAAAAGATTGCAGAGAATTGTGGAGAGTGCTAATGTGAAAGTGGATGAGAAGTACAAAGATCAAATTAGAACTTATGAGAGAGAACCAGAAGTGGAGATGATCATAATTGAACTGGTAGCACCTATATTGGAACAAAATGTTGAACCAGTTACCCCAGTAGTATTAAAAATTTCAACAGTAACTGAAGATCACAACAAAGAAATAGAAAGTCAAAAGACTCATAGGTATGTAAGGTTAAATCATTTAGTAGATCGGATCATTGGAGACAAGAAAAAGGAGCAATAAAATGAAGAAGGTTGGCAGCTGATGAGGTATGTTTAATTTATCAAGTTGAACCGACATCAGTTATTGAAGCTTGTAAAGATGAATGCTGGATGAGAGCTATGGAAGAGGAATTAGATCATATAGAAAAGAACAATACATGGACTTTAGCTCCCTGACCTAAAAATAAGAATGCCATTGGAACTAAATGGGTCTTTAGGAGTAAATTGAATGAGGATAGACAAGTTGTGAGGAATAAGGCTAGATTGGTATGTAAAGGATATTCTCAGAAAGAAGCAATTGATTGTGATGAGACTTTTACTCCAATAGCTAGGATTGAAGCTGTGAGCTTATTTCTTACTTATGTTGCCCATAAGAAATACAAGGTCTATCAGATGGTGTTAAGTGTGCATTTTTGAATGGAGATCTTAAAGAGGAAGTTTACATTGAGAAAAATGATGGATTTTCACTTTCAGATGACAAAAACATGGTTTACAAGTTAAGGAAAGCTTTATATGGATTGAAACAAGCCCCTAGAGCTTGGTGTGCTAGATTGGACAAATATCTGTTAAAGCTCGGTTTCACTAAGGGTAATGCTGACAATAACTTATATTATAAGATCACTGATGATGACAAATTGATTGTTGAAGTCTTTGTTGATGATATCATTTTTGGAGGCTAGGATAAGTTATGTATGAAATTCTCTGATAATATGAAGAATGAATTTGAGATGTCTATGATTGAGGAGGTGAATTTTTTTTAGGTTTACAGATTACTCAGACTGATAAAGGTATTTTCATCTGTCAAACTAAGTATGCTAGAGAATTGTTAATGAAATTTTTTATGGAAAATTATAAACCGGTTGGTACTCCTATGGTTATAAGTGAAAAATTGACAAAGAATGATGCATCAACTTTGATAAATCCTAAAAGGTATAAATCTATGATTGGTGGTTTGTTATATCTAACTCAGACTAGATCGGATATAATGAATGTAGTTTGTATTGTATCAAAATATCAGAGTGATCCTAGAGGGAATTATGAGAGTGTGGTGAAAAGGATTTTTAAGTATTTACAAGGAACAACTGAGTATTGTTTGTGGTATCCTAAAAATGATGAATTTACACTATGTGCATATAAGATGCAGATTGGGTTGGAGATGTTGATGATCGAAAAAGCACATCTGGTGGAGCTTTGTTTCTTGGAAAGAAACTTGTTTCATGGATCAACAAGAAATAGTCATGTACTTCTTTATCTACTACTGATGTTGAGTATGTTGTTGCTGCTACTAACTGTACACAAGTTCTATGGATGAATTAAATGTTGTAGGACATAAGGATAGATTTCAATGAACTGGTAGTTATTCACTATGATAACTCTATTGCTATTGACATATCAAAGAATTCGGTATTTCATTCTAAGAAAAAACAAATTTCTATCAAGTATAATTTTTTGAAGGAGAAGGTAGAAGAAAATAAAGTCAAACTGGTTTATGTAAGCACTAAAGAGAAGATTGCAGATATCTTCACTAAACCTTTGCCTAAGGAATCATTTGTGTACTTCAGAGATAGATTGGGACTTTCTGCCCCTCCGATAGAGAATTGAGTGATGTTGATTGGCATCAGTTCGACATGCATTATCAAAACTATCATTTATTATAGATTGATGTGTTGGTTCTACTACTTAGGGGGAGTAGTCAGTTGTGTTGTTCAGAGGTTCTATGATTTTTCTTTGATGTTTATGTCAGATTTTTGGCATTGATGTCAAAGTGAAAGAGATACTTATGTAAAAAGCAAAGCGTAACAAGGATATCATTCACAGGGGGAGTTTGGTTTGTTGGTTCAGAACTTCATTGTTATATCATTTTGGGGATGTTGTTGGATATCTTCCTTTGGGCAAGACATTTTTGGCATTTGTTAGCACTTGCATGTTTTTCACATCTAGTGTTCCCATCAATGCTAAATGGGGAGATTGTTCGCAATTTAGAGGAATTTATTATGTGCTGCATCGATGTTTGTCATTGATGTTAATATTACTTGTTTTGCTATCTATCGGGTTTTGGTAGAGTGGTTGGAGTATAATGTTGATCTGGAGATCTTTTGTGATATGTTCTGACTTACAAAATTGGTTTGGATTGGTTATTCATGTGTTCCTAATGCGTATCAAATTTAGTTGGTTTGGTATTTGATGATCTAGATGCTATCATTTGTTCTAATAAGCCTTTTGGTTATCGGTAAGGGTTTTACCGATAAGTCGTGTTGGTGTGACTTCTAGAAGAATATTAGGATGTTGATGGTTATCATGTCCATGTTCTAGTTGATCAGTAGTGTTTCATTTGGTTTATGGAAGCCTATTTCGGTCTCGTCTTAATGTCAGTCTATTAGGTTATGGACTAGTTTATGTTACATGTTGGTTGATGCTCCCGATGCGTTACCGGTTGGATTTATTGATTGGTTTATATTGTTTCGGTCTTAGGATGACTTTGTTTATCATTGGTTTATGGTATTATGTAACGAATTTATTGTATTATCTTTTAGGTGTCCGACCTAATTGTTTAGGTCACGGGTTAGTATAAATATGATGTAAGATCTCTTTGTAGATCGTGGTATCTGGGTTATGGGATTATCTGTGTGCGAATAAAGTTGTAATCATATGCAGAGGTTTTGTTTGATCATAGGTGATCAAATTGGGTTTGTGTAAGAGGTTTAAGACATCTGGTATTGAGCTTAACTAGAACTATACTCAAGCATAGGAGATGTTATTCTTGCAGTTCACTCATCTTTCCATATTGTAGTCTAGATTTCTTTTGTAGTGAGTGGGGCTCCTTTTATGATGAGCAGTGCGCTCTAGGCTATTGGCCTTCCTACATGTGTAGGCCCCTCTTATTGTAATCATAGACTAACTGCAAAAGTATTTTCTGATTATGGGTAGGCTTTCCATTGTGGTTTTTCCCTTTACAGGGTTTTCCACGTACAAATCTTGGCATTATATATTATGGATGGTCGGTGATTGTTCTATGATTTATGTTTGTGCATAAATGTTATATATTCTATTTCTTTATTTGGTTTATGCATTCTAATAAAAGGTTTTGTGTGCTTAATGTTTCATGATCTATTGACAATTTATTCATCGCCCCCTCTCAGTTGTCCACTAGTTATTCTAACATATAAAACACTAACTGGTAAAGGTAGGAACATTATTCATGTTACTCATTCTATTATTCATACTACTTTTGCATTCATTCACCATATGACTAAATTCATTTCAAGTAAAGTATTTACCATTGAATTTAGGAGCATTAGCCTATCTTACCGGAGGATTCTTGCTCTTCTTCTGTTCAGGTTTTTCATTGCCTTGTCCAGATCCATAGGATTCACCTTTTCAAAATCCATGTCCTTGACTTTCCAGCATCTCATCAAGCCTTGTTGAGCTAGCTTTGAATTTGTCTTTGTATTCGTTAGTAGTAGAAAGTTCATCTCTTAAGGTAGCAATCTATATTTCAAGTTCTTGACTATTATTTCTTGACTATGTCAACTCAAACTTCAACTAATCATTATCATAGGTAAGACTGAAGCATTCATCAACTCTTTCCTTCAATGACTATGTCAGATTCTCTTTAGTTTTCTTTCGGTCCTCAATCTCCTTAGTCAGTCTCATCACAATGGATTGCATTTGATCCTTCAGTGCAGAATTCTCTCTCTCAAGCTTGTCAACTTCATCAACTTTACCTCGATTTTCCATGATTTGATCTTGTCTCTCCTTTAGCTTGTCCATCAATTCTTTCCTCTTGTCTCTTGAAGTGCTTACTTGATCCTTCAAGTCATTAATTAAATTATGAGTAGTATTTAAGTTTTTCTTCAAAGAAATAATCTTGTTTCTTACTGCATCAAGATCCACAAGTGCCACATTGAGATATCTCTGAAAACCAAAATCCATTGATTCAATCTCTCAGACCTTCCTTGAGCGGTTAAGCTTCCTTAAAGGAACTAGGAAATCATTAAATATGTGATGTTCTAAAAGAGTTGATGAAAACAAAAGAGGTGGTTGTAAAAGATAACTTTATTATTCGATCATATATCATTAAATGATAAGTGGCTAGCAATTTTGAAGACCAATGTATGAAATTTAATTTATATGATATGGCATTGAATGAAGGTGGTTGAAATATTTTCAAGATCATTTAAAAATCACCTAGCTTGTGATGATCTACCAATCACTGTAAGCTTCAAATTGATCACTATGTTTGATCAATTTGTAAATCAATTTTATTTCATTTGACTGTGATCTAATTACACATAGTCAATATGCAATTGTTGGAATTAGGGATCACTGAGAGAGGGGGTGAATGAGTGATCAACTAGTTAGCATAATTTCAAACTTAACTTTAAACCACCAGAAGCATACAAATGAATTTGGAATGCAGGAACATAAAATAGTCAACCACAAGATCCTAACACCAGAGTTTTACGTGGAAACCCATATGGGAAAAACCACGGTGGGATTTGAACCCATAATATTATTCCACTATGGCTAGTAGTAAAGCAATATTAGAAAATAGGAATGCATAGGCATTCAGGCACAATGCCTAGAGATCACTGCTCAAATACAATAAGGGCTACAATCGCAGAAGGCTCACTGCCTTACTGATTAATTATAATGATGAATTACAAAAAAATGAACTCCAAAATAGCACGTACAATGCTTGAATGAGTTACAGTTAAGTACCAAATATACCGACTGGATCACCTCTATTGTTTTGCTCTATGCTGCTCTGTTCACTATCTTAGTCAGCTACCGGATCAAGAATACGCATGTGAAACTATGCCAAAATGGTATCTTGATCACCAGTCAGTCCCATATAATTATATTGTTCACTAGAAAGATCATCTACACGTGTCTTATATATTTGTAATCACAAAATAGGTCATTTATCATGACGACCTACTAGTGTAACATGTAGTCTCATGTCGTCTTGACCAGATCATCAAAGATAAATGCAGATTACCAAAAAAATAATCAAATGATGTTTTTGTGTTGGCCCAATCATGCCAAACATGATTCAATACACCACAATCACTGGAAAGCTTCCAGAGCAAAAATGCTTTGTTCATCCTGGAATACCGATTAACGCTCGCTTCTAAAAAAAAAGAATTATGGCTACCAGATTGAATCTCCATGAATATTTTCCATCAATGACAACCCAGAACCAATAATCAACCATCAGAGGTCACCGAATGAGTGGCAGTTGGAAACATAATTGATTTTTACGTACATTTATTATAACCATGTGTCGGGTAATGGCTTCTTTCACTTCATGTTACTTCTTTTCATTCATAGCACTTGAAAATATTGCATTTTTAGAATTTCTAAATTGTTTTCTTTTCATCAAATAGATCTCAAAGCAGGCGTTTGTCATTTATGTTTCTTTATGGTGAAGCTTTTAGGAAAGTGTATTTCTTTCATAGATCCCAATCCTCAAAATGTTCATGAAGCACCTCACAATTGTACCTCTCCAATGGTATCTAACAAGAATGACAAACAAGACAATTCTTTTATCAATGATCACTCTAATGGAGAGCAATAATTGAAGAGCAACATGGCCCCATCTTCTTCTCATACACATACCCTTGCGCAAGGGGGGAAAAATAAAAATATTGGTCTTTCTAGTTCTTTAGATCCCCCTTATTCTACTAGAGCCTATCTTAAACATCAAAACTTTTGTAGAGAAGATGATGTCATGCATTTCATTCATCATGTTTCTCCAAATATAACACAAAGTAAAGATGAGGCCTTAGATGATTAGGATCTCCCTTCCCAACCTACCAAAGAGGATATGAATGATGAATGAAAGGAAAATCCTCCTACACATGATATTCCTTCTTCATCTACTAATCCTTTTATTCCTTCAAAAAATATTTACACTATAAATAATGAAGAAATTTACTATGATATTCCCCCTCCTTATCAATGCAAAGACTCTTATCGGAGTGGATTTAACAAAATATTAAAACAAGGTTTTAGAAGATAATAACTTGGGAAATTTGATCAAAGCATTCAAGTACCTATAAACACCCCTACACAAGTGACCACAGAAGGCCTAGGAAATAATAATAAATCTCCTGTGAAAGATCCCCTTAGGATCAAGACTTTAAAGATCAGCTTGCTAGACAAAGAAGGTATCAAGAGGATAAAAGGGCTTCTTCCTGAAAAGTTCCTTTTGTTCATTTCATCAAACTCATGATCATGATGCTAGTGATTATTTAGATTCTCAAGAAGGCATACAAATGCTTAAGTTGATAATGGAACTATTAAACTCATTGATTATAATTGTTCTTCTAATAACAACTCTTGTCATCAATTTCAAAAGAATAAGGCTATACCCACTAATGATCAAGAAAGCTTAGTGTAGACGTATAAAAATGACCATATTCCTAAATGAATATTTTATGTTCATTTCTCTATTTAATTAAATCCAATTTAATTAAATTACCCACATTCCTCTATTTAATTAAGTAAATTACTCAATTTATTTAAATTAAATTCACTATACCCATTTAATGAATAAATCATTTTATTCCATTAAATTCCCCCTATCCACTTTTCATTAAATTCAAATTTAATTAAATAGTTATCCTAAAATTAAATAAATCTAATTTATTTAATTTCCCCAAATTACAACCAAATTGAATAAATCATTTAATTCAATTAAATCCTATTATCCCTCCATCCACTTGCAAAATCCTACATCTCCCACTTGCCTTCCTAAACCCCTATCTAGTCCCTTCTAGACTCTTCTAATCACTTCTAATTAGCCTAACCCATCTTCTAAACTTTGTCACATCCCTAAGCAAAGGGAGGTCACTTCTCAAATCCTCAAAGTCTTTGATAACCATTAAAGGCTTCAAACCTTCAACCACTTAATTCCCCAAAGTCTTCATAACCATTAATGGTTAACTCAAACCCTCTTACATGGTTAAAGAATTTCTTTTAACTCAACCTTTATCCAACCCAAGGGTCTCATCAAGCATTTAATTCTTTGACCATGATTATCTCTTAATCATTTGCACAAAGGTTTATCCTTGGATTAACTCTTAATCTAGTGGGTAATCTTAATTTAGACTTGACCCTTACCTTCTAGATAACCATAAGGTCTTCTCAGGCCTTTAATGTCTCCTACCCCTTCTCTCAACCCAACCCTATGTTGACACTTGCCACCATTTCATTGGTGCAAATTGCAAACATGGATCCCCAACTTTCAAACTCAACCCTTGATCAACTCTTTCAATCCTGACCATCCATTGCCCTGTTTTTGCTATAAATAGAGCTCTCATTCCTCCATTTTATCATCCTTCAAATTTGTAGTATCACACTTATGCTCAAATACATTCAAGCTTTCATATCATTTTTATGCTCATCATTTAGCCTCTCTTTTAATTAGAAATTAGTCTAAATATGCATGTTTAGAATACTTTCTTTATCATTTAGCTCAATAATAGACTAATATAGTATGCTAGGATAGTACTCATACTAATCTTGTCATTTTATAGCTAGTTTATTGCATTTCTAAGATCATGCATAGCTTAGGATGCATTTCATTCTAAAATCTATCAAAGCATCCCTCGTTCTTGCATTTGCCATCCCTAAACCATTTTGCTCAGTGATCTGAGAGCAAAAACATTGGTTTGAGGGACATTATAAGATAGAGAACCATGGGACCCACCTTGGGAAGCTGAGTTATACTTCATAACTCCATAGCTTGCACCAAGAAGTCCTGTGTGTGTGTGAATAAGGCTCCATAGAACTCCATTTTTTTCACATATTCAGTTCTATCGACCCGCTTTTCCCGCATACATTTCTGGTGCCCACTGTGGGGCTCAACCCCATATATCAAATCGGTTTTTAAAATTAACCACTTTTGCAGGTCCGTGGGAAATAGGAATCAGCACGTGGGAAACATTCCCTAGCGCATCTGGTTAACAGTCTAGCACGTCCCACTCACTGTTTAGCGCGTGGAGTCTCTACTCTAGCACGTAAAGTCCTTTCTTTAGCGCATAGCCTCCACTAATTTTTTTCCTGTAGGTCGCAGCACGAAAGAAAAATAGAGTAGCGCATCTGAAAAGTAGTTTGGTGCGTCGTGTCTATTAGATAGCGCATCAAGTTCATAATCTAGCGTGTGAAGCCCATCATCCAATGCATGAAGTCCATCTTTTAGCGCATCAAATTAGTACTTTTCCTATAGGTCTCAATGTGGGAGAAAAACAGAGCAGTGCTTCCAATGCACAGAGTAGCGTATCCAGAAAATAGTGTAGCACATTTAGACATAATTTTAGCGCATCTAGGTTATATTGTAGCGCGTGCAGTCCTTTTTGTAGCGCATCACAGACAGAGAGCAAAAATTTAAAATTGTAACCGAAATAAAATTTAGACTTGTAGAAGTCCACCAAAATCTAGATTTTCTAACTAGTTGATTGAAATTTTGGAGGACTCTAACAATTTCTTACAGGTGGAGCGGGAAATTTTCATTTATCGATTTCTTTTGTTGACCACCAAGATCAAAAATTTTGCTTTGTTGACCAATTCTTTTTCATAGATCAGAAAATCATTTGCCTTACAAGGATAAAATAAACACCATGCTTTCATGGAGCAACATCTCCATATAGATTTTAGCCAATCATTGCCTTGAAAGATAAAAAGAACCTTGTTTGCCTTGTCTCGAAAGTAGAAGGTATATGCTCTCCCCTTAACTGGGTGATCAAAAAGCCAGCCTACTCTTACGCTTTCAGTCATACTGCATTTAAAATCTTTAGCAGACTTGCCTTCCCGAGGAGTTGAAATCAACTCTTAAAGTCATTTATGGCCGGTGTGAAGGGAACGACCTAAGTGGGGAACGAATTTGACGCCAAGAATTCCAACCCACTATAATCAAACGTGGAAAGTGACGAAAGTCCTTTTCAACGGTTGCATGCAGCGATTAGCCTTCCCCCAGTATCCTTGAGATACATAAAGCCTTTGTTCTAAAGGTTGGGAAGCCTCCTGAGGGAGTTTATCACTGACGGCCGAATCGAAAGCCTGATTACGAACCATAGAAAGAGAAGCTTTGAACCGAGTCAGTAACCAGACATTTATAACATCATAGTACAAGGGTGGGGAAGAATCCACCCCCAAGATTACTCACCATATATCTCCCAAGATAACTATTCAACTGTGAAGCGATTCACTTTGGGTTAATTTCTGGAAAAAGGCAAAAAAATGGGCGCCCTCTAGGGGGTGACACGGCTGTTTGAGCTGACAGAGTATCAAGACTAGTGGGCTATGGTGTTATTTATGACCCTTGACTAAAGAGTCTTTCTGAAGTGTATTATTTGTATTAAAACCTATTAAAACATTGGGGATTTGAACACATCCTCGCGGAACATACACTTTTTGTTAGATTAGGCAAAATGGTTGTACTTTTTGTGCCGTGCTTGCATTTACTACTTCAGAAAATCATCCATCGAACTTGAAAATTTCACAACAAAAGTTCAAAATTTGAAAAAAAATAAAATCAACCAAAGGAAAAATAGGACAATTTAGCGCATAAGAGCAATTTCTTAGCGCATGCAGACTTTTTGTTAGCTCATCCAAACATCAAATTAGCGCGTCGGTCCCAAACAGCAGCATTTCATCTCAAGGCAAAAATGTGTGAAACCATTTAGCGCATTAAAGAAACAGTCTAGCACGTGGAAGCATCAGCTTAGCGTGTAGGAGATAAACATTAGCGCATCAGGTTCACAGGTTAGCGCGTTGCAGACCCAGGGTAGCGCATAGATTTTTCACAATAAATAGGAAACAAATTTGCACATTCAAAACTTTAGCGCGTGTCTGGGGGCAGCCTAGCACGTGTGGCCATTATTTTAGCGCGTGGGGTAAATTTTGTAGTGCATGTAGTCTCTGTTTTAGCGCGTGGTCCAAAACACAAAAATAGTGGGCAAAATAGTGAGGAATTTTAAAATTTTCAAAAAACATTTTCCAAAACCTTCTCCATCAAACATCATTTTCATCAAACAAGAATAGTAAAAACAAACCGTTAAGACTATTTCTTGAGCTAAATTTGTGTCAAAACAAATGTTGTAAAATCCTAAATGAATCGTACGATAAAACATGTCTATCTTATCATAATTTGAAAACCTCATCAATTGTATCAACAGAATCCTTTACCATCTTACGAATTTAATTTCACAAAAACACTTTTTTAAAATTTTCAAGTTGTCAAATCCAGTCTCCATATCGGGAGACTTTTATCCATATCATTTGACACACTTTGTCGTGAAGGGGCATCTAAACCTTCACTTTGATAAAGTAAACTTTGAATTTTTTTAAAGAAAATCGACCAAATCCAAACAAATCAAAGGAAACCATTGATTACTCATGCATGACTAATCCTCATATTCTGAGAAGAAAGAACCTTTATCGTAACATCACGTTGAAGAAACAACAACCTAGTTTTTTCAAATTCATCAAGAGAAACAAGTTCTTATACATCAATTGTCAACTATTCAAATCTCATCGGGTATTCCTACATCACGTCAAACGTTATATCCAAAACAAATCCAACGAATTTGACAAGGAACCCTTGAAAACAAGAGCCTACTGTCAAAAGTCAGCTTTTAATCAAACCATAAACCGCAGCGAAAAAATCAATCCAGCATTCTTGCCCGATGACTATATCACTTATAACACATCTCAACTAGAACCACTTACCCCTGAACAACATATCAATGAGGCTTTTGTCCCTTTCATCACTGAGAGTTTCTACTAAAATGCCTATTACTCGCTCTCAAGGAAACAAACAAAGCGAGACACACGTTGAGTCTAGTATGAACCAAAGATTGTCAAATCCTTTTGAAGTTCCACCCTTAGAAGAACTTGAGATTACTGAAGCACTTCTTCAGGAATTTCAGGAAAACCCTTCCTTTCAAAAGCTTGTAGAAAGGCTCATGGAAAATGACAAAGAAAAATATCTGCTCATGCTTACAAGTAAAGGCGTTAAACTTCCCGAAGATCTAGACTCAAACATCTTTAAAACTGGATCTTGACAATATGCATATCAAGAACAACAAAGAGAAGAAGAAACTCGTAACTTTGAACAACACATACCTGAGCAACACATTCCTGAACAATGCATACCAGAAATGCGTATACCTGAACTAGAAACACCAGAGCAAAATATACCATTTACCACACCTTTTCAGCTGCGAACAAATACAAGGGAAGAACTTTTCCCTCGACAAGACAATATACCTTTGGTTGCCCTTACTCAACAAATGCAAATGTTGCAAAGGCAAATACAGGATATGCAACAAGGTACAACAGTACAATATTCTTTAAACGAAATCTGTCCTTATCCATTTGACAGAAGATTAAACATGGTGCCTTTTCCTCCCAACTCAGACATTCCCAAATTTGATAAATATGATGGGAAAAGTGATCCCCGAGATCATGTTCGAGAATTTTGCACAATGAGCCTTGAATTTTCTCATGATGACACCTATTTGATGAGGTTATTCCCAAGAAGCTTGGGAGGACAAACCATGGAATGGTTATCCAAAATTACGCCACCTATCAAATCATTTGATGAATTGGTTAACAAATTCATAACCCAATATTCCTATAACTTCCAACATGCCATAACCATGCTAGATGTTTGCAACACCAAACAAAATAACAACGAAACATTCATGGTATTCCTTCAACGTTGGCGACGTATGGTCTCCAGATATCCTCGAGATATTCCCAAAAAGGAGAAAATGGAAATCTTCATCGATAACTTGAATAGTGAAATGAGTTACAGACTAAAACTTCAATGCATACCATCTTTCACTAAATTGATTTAAAATGGCATTCAAGTAGAGGAAGCATGTGTCAAAAAGGGAACACTCAAATTTTACAAGGAAGGAACAAACTCATCAAACTACAATAACCAGAACAATAACCAGAACAACACCAACCTTGAAAAATCTCGATTTTGGACTCGAAACAAAAAAGAAGGCAACAATGAAACACATGATCCCAAATCTAAACAACCAGTGCTTGCTTTATCTGGGAATCCTCAAAACACGAAAAATCCTAAAAATGCTAATCCAAATGCTAACACATATGTGCAAAACACTGATCCAGGACAACTCAACACAAACAACACCAATGATAAAAATATGAATCCAAGACCTAACAACAATTCACGCAACAACACAAATAATTTCCAAAAGCGTATCTTCACACCACTGGGGAAATCACTAGAATCAGCATTCAGAGAACTTTTGGCACACAAGATTCTTTTCTTGCCTCCAATCAGCAACTATGAACCTCAAATCAAACCACCTTGGTGGAATGATTCACACTATTGTGATTACCATCGTAACAAGGGTCATCAGATGAATGATTGCATGAGGTTAAAACACGTGGTGCAAAATATGATTGATCGAGGTGACTTAACAATAGATGGTCTCAAAACAAATGGTGATCATGGAGCCTTTAAAAATTCTCTTCCAAATTACAAAGATGGAGCTTCAACCTCGAAAAATACGTGCGGATCTCGCATCAACCATATCTACAACAAAACCGTAAATCACGTATTAGTTGAAGATCATCAAGTAAATGTCATCACCATCAGAGATCAGCGTGATCATGAATCTGTCAATGTAACAACCCGAACTCAGAAATATGTCTTGAAAGGACATACTGCACCTACAACTATCACACCAAAAATCCAATATGACTTGGTTAGCCAACTCCGTAAAACTCCAGCACAGATATCTATACTAGAATTGCTGAAACTATCACCAAAGCACAAAGACATATTAGAACAAGCGTTATTGGAAACCAATGTACCTCAAAATTTGGATACGGACAGATTTCAAGCCATGGTTGCCCATATGACTGGACCTCATAACCTCACCTTCTCAAAACATGATGATTCTTCCTTAATCCATCCGCATAATACTCCTCTCCATATCGAAGTCATTGTTTGCAAACACCGAGTAAAAAGAGTCCTAATAGATGGAGGAGCCGGCCTTAATATATGTACTTTAAAGCTTATCCGTGCATTAGGCTTCTCAGAAGAATCTATTGATCCCTACAAGAAGATTACCATAAAGGCATATGATGATGAGGAAAGGTCCTCTAAAGGAACTATGATATTACCCATTCAAGTAGGACCAATACAAAAGGATACTATATGTCAGGTCTTGGACATAGACCTTACCTACAATATTTTGTTAGGGCGACCCTGGATACATGAAATGCAAGAAGTACCTTCCACATATCACCAGTGTGTCAAATTTCCTTATGACGGACAAGAGGTCTCCATATCTATTGATCACAATCCATTTCAACATTGCAACGCAATGGGGGCAGCCCAAGACAATTTGGTTCCTCATAATAGAGAAAAGCAACGATCTTCAACATCAGATCAACAAACAACAAAATCTAACTCCTTATGGGGAGACTTCAAACAAAAAATGGAAATCAAAGATGAAGGTATCAGAGAATACTCTTTGGAGCCTTTATGTTTGGCCAAATTGCCAACATCACCTAGATCTCATGGATTGCCTACTACATCAACGCATCTGGTCACTCAGCCTATCACTAAATTTGATGGTACCTTCATCCAATTAGTCACTTTGGCACATGAATCAGAAGATAAGGATATTCTTAGCTGGTTATACAAAGATGAGAAAGAAGATAATAGAGCAGCTACTCTGGATATTGTTCTACCTACACACCTATATGGAAAAGGATACTTGATCATGCAGCAAATGGGATATAACGGTAAAGGACCTATTGGGAATTGGGTTGTGAGCTCACCTTCCTATTAAAAAGGCCACCCACCTAACTACAAAACCTCAATGGAAAGTAAAGATGAAGTACAAAGAAGAATCTTGGTAGGAAGCACTCTTTGAATCAGCAGAAACAATCCACAAGGCACAGGAACGTCAAGATCAGAAGTTACATCAGGAAAAGCTTCTGAAACACAAAAGGGCCATATCTGCAGTAGTAGCTCATATTCAAACACCAATATCTCAAGAAACAATAAAATCATCTCCGGATACCATTATTCCTCCCCGAAGAAGCATAGTCTATGAACAAATATAGAAAATAGAAGACGTCTCTGACACAGAATCAACAAAAACTATCAAAATGGCATCTATCATCGAAGATTTGTTTTCACCATACAACATACCAGTTTACAGCACTGATAGAATCTAGGATGATGCCTCAGAGACTGATTCCAATGAATATGAATGGGGTACCTGTTCCAATGCTACTACAGATATCCCTAATGATACTGATTCTATATTTCTTTTTCAAAAAGAACATAACGCAGAAGATAGACCTCTTGAATTTGGACCGCAGAATATCTATGACACCAAGGAAAGCGAACAGGAACATTATGAACAAGTATATGCGGAAGATAATACCATCGAAGACCTCGATGAAATCCTGGACTTCTTTAAAACCAAGCACAATCATGATGAAAACTCTGTCCTAACACTCACAGTAGCCGAACTTGATCCGCCTAATGATTCCTTACCGCTTGTCTAACTTGACCTCATTGACTGGGATGAACCTGAAATCCATGATATACCAATTTTCCCCGATGATGAATCTATTATCCATTACCTATGTACCATAAATCCAGAAATAGACTCTACCAGTGAACAAAGTAACGATATCTACAAACCAGGGAGTACCAAGTCTCTCAGTCGCAAAAATGAACCAAATAAAGGATCTAATGCTGAAAACCAGTCAATGGCAGCTCTAGATCACAAAAAAGTAAAAATAAAGGACGCATCTGAGGGTGAAAACCTTTTTAAGGCACCTAACGATGGGAGACTTGACACTCTTCCTGAGCACTTTCATGAGTGATCACCCATATTGATTGAGCCCACTCAATCCATCAACATTGGTACCACAGAAGCAGTTAGGAACCTACACCTTGCAGAATCTCTAACAGAGGCAGAAAGATCAACATTCATCATCTTCTTTAAAGAACAACAAATTAACTTTGCTTGGTCCTATGCTGATATGCATGGAGTGGATCCACACTTAATCATGCATCACCTGTCCATCTCTTTAGGAGTTGAACCAGTCAAGCAAAAGCTACAAAAAATGAATCCACAGGTGGCACTCATGGTCAAAACTGAACTAAAGAAATTATTAGACGTCGGATTCATCTGACCCATTGACTATGCAGAATGGATTTCCAACATCGTTCCAGTATCAAAACCAGATGGTAGTATCAGAATATGCATTGACTTCAGAGACGTCAACAAAGCTTGTCCAAAGGATGACTTTCCTCTGCCCAGTATCGACATAATTGTGGATCTCACAGCAGGCCATCCAATGCTCTCACTAATGGATGGTTTTTTAGGTTATAATCAAATCAAAATAGCCCCATAAGATCAAGATAAAACCACGTTCACCTGTCCTTGGGGAATGTACTCTTGGAATGTTATGCCTTTTGGCTTAAAGAATGCAGGGGCCACTTATCAAAGAGAAATGACCACCATATTCCATGACATGATGCATACATTTATGGAAGACTATGTGGATGATTTACTAGCTAAATCCTTCACCAGAGCAGAACATCTTGGCATCCTAACAAAGATCTTTGATCGATTGGAGAAATTCCAAGTCAGGCTCAACCCTAAAAAGTGTATCTTTGGGGTTACATCAGGCAAGTTACTAGGCTACATTGTCTCCGCTAAAGGTATTGAAGTAGATTCAGCAAAGGTAAAAGCCATTATGGACATGCCACCACCAAAGAATATCAGTCAACTGAGATCTCTACAAGGACGGCTTCAATCAATCAGGTGATTCATCGCTCAACTAGCAGATAAAAGTCTACCATTTAACCATTTACTACACAAAAATGTACCATTCAAATGGGAGACCAAGTGTGCAGAATCTTTTTACCAAATCAAACAGTACCTGATGAATCCACCAGTTCTAGTACCACCAGTTGCAGGAAAGCCTCTTATCCTATATATCTCAACAACAGATATATCGCTAGGGGCACTATTGGCACAAGAAGATCAACAAGGGAAGGAACACGCCATATATTATATCAGTAGGACATTGAATGGCTATGAACTCAACTATACATTCATTGAAAAGGCTTGCCTAACAGTGGTTTTTGCATCTCAGAAGTTCCAACATTATATGCTAGCACACACTATCAAGCTAGTCGCAAAAATTGATCCTCTCAAATATCTACTCATTAAGGCAGCTCTTACAGGCCGATTGGCTAAATGGGTCATGATTCTTAGTGAATTTGACATCCAATACATAGAAAGACGAGCAATCAAAGGACAAGCAATTGCAGATCAGTTGGCTAATGCACTGCTACCAGGCAAACACACCATGGAGATTGAATTTCCAGATAGGGATGTTCTTACTCTTTCTACCAGACAATGGACCCTATATTTTGACGGATCCTATACACAACATGTTTTAGGTGCTAGCATTCTATTCATCACTCCTGAAGGACACACTATACCAAGATCATATAGGCTTATGTTTCCATGCACAAATAATGTGGTTGAATATGAGGCATTGGTTATAGGCATCAAAATGGCCGTAGAATGGAAAATCACAGAGTTAAAGGTCTATGGAGACTTGCAACTGGTCGTCCATCAAATCAACAACAACTATCAGACAAAGGATGACAAGCTACTACCCTACAAACGAATGGTGGATGACTTCAAATAGTATTTTGTACATATCACCTTTGAGCAAATCCCAAGATTGAACAACAAAGCAGCCGATGCAATGGCTACTATTGCTTCATTACTACAAATTCCCGAACAACAGAGTCGTTACGAGTTCTTGGTAGAGCAACTATTCTCCCCAGCCTATGAGCACTCTAAATCCCATGTTATCTATGCCTTGACTGGTTCAGATTCTCCGTTATATGGACCAATATATGACTACCTCAAGAACAATATCTTACCAATTGACCAATCCCGTAACCAAAAATGTAACTTTATCCGACAAGCTGCCTGTTACACCCTTACCGCTGATACTTTGTATCATCAAGGTCTAGATGGTACTCTTCTTCATTGCCTTGATCGTAATGACTCCGATTCGGCTTTACACGAGCTTCACGAAGGTATTTGTGGCACACATTCAAGTGGCACTACTCTTGCTAAAAATCTTCTAAGGATGGGCTACTACTGGCCTACAATGGAGAAAGACTCATATCACTTTGCTAATAAATGTCCTAAATGCTAGATCCATGGTAATCTGATACATGCACCAGCACAGGAACTGCAACTATTTACAACATCCTGACCCTTTTGTCAGTGGGTACTGGACTTAGTAGGCAAAATTCATCCTTCATCTTCAAATGGACACAAGTTCATTATAACAGCAATAGAATACTTTACCAAATGGATAGAAGCAGTTCCCATGACCATAGTGACTGGGAAACAAATTGCCTCTTTTATCCTTAATAATCTGATCTGTAGATATGGTATTCCAAGTTCAATCATCACAAATAATGGACGGCCTTTCAAAAATCAAGATGTCCAAGAACTATGTGAAAAATTCAAAATCCAACATAGATTCTCTACACCATACTACCCACAGGGAAATGGTCAAGCGGAAGCATCTAACAAGACAATACTGAAAATCCTCAAGAAAATGGTGAATGATGCAGACAAAGATTGGCACGTACAACTCAATCCAACACTTTGGGCATACAGAACCAGCATCCGCACACCTACAGGAGCAACACCATACTCCTTGGTATATGGATCAGAAGCCATTTTACCCCTGGAAGTAGAAATCCCGTCTCTCACAGTCTCTTTGAAAGGCTTAATTCCAGATGAAGAGTATCGAGTTAACAAACTGCAAGAACTTGAACTATTAGATGAAAGACATCAACATGCTTATACTCATCTCCAAGCATATCAACAACGCATGTGCCGGAGCTACAATCACAAAGTCATCCCCCACAAATTTAAGGTTGGTGACCTAGTCCTCAAAGAAAATCCAAGAAATCAGCAAGATCGAGAAAAGAAAGGGAAATTTGAACCTAACTAGTTGGGTCCCTATGTTATCATATCAGTCTATGGATCAAGTGCCTATCAGCTAACAACTTCAGAAGGAGATGTGCTTGATGAACCAACTAAAAACATCCATCTAAAGAGGTACTACACTTAAGTAGCCTAGTGCACGGAAAAAGCCAAAAATAAGCAAAAACATCAAAAAACAAAAAAAAAAAATCTAGAAAAAGCAAAAACATAAAGTACAATAAAAACAAATGGTGAAAACCTGGTAAACAGGCGCTCTTGTGAAAGAATGGCTCCTCTATCTATCTCCTTACTATTTGTCCGTCCAAATACTATCGGCCATTGCCCGACACTTAGCACATATCCATTCAGGACATACTTAGTGTAGTCACTATCCTGATTTGTCTATATATATCCTCTTACCACAAATCCACCATGGCTTGGAAATCACTGTACATATTCACATCAAGAGCCACACTCAACTAGGGGCATTCCAATCGTCTAAATATGGTAAACATTCAAGACATCAAGGCTGTTTGCAAAACTCAACAACATGACATCCAACAAACCAAAAACGACGCTTCATCGCAAAACAAAACAATTCACAAAAATACCAAGGATGGATGATTTTCTGAAGTACTGGATGTTGCATTGTAGCATAAAATCTTGACTGGTTTTGCATTTTGAACTTTTTGAATTATTGGATTCTCTTTCTTGTCTCTAGAGATCATGAGGAACTTCCAATATTTTCTTAGTCTTTTGTCTGGGAGGCGATCACTTGTATTGTGTGAATACTTGCCTCGAGACGTGATACATCGAATATCACTGAAGGCCTGATTCCACTTCACGCATACAAATGATCTAATCTTGTCTGTTTACGCAATACGCACTCAGGTCGTCCTGGTTCAATTATACCTTGACGCTTGTGCTATCTTGCAAAATCAAATATCATGTAAATTTTTCTCAGGTCATTATGGTTCAATTATATCATCATGCTTGTATAAATTTTCAACATATCTTAAACAAATCAATGCTCAATGATGATATCTACAAAGAAAGCAAACAAATGGCTATATCGGATGGCAAATACAGAATGAGGATGCTACCAAAAACATAGTTGCATATCATTTTACAATTAGTTGCATATCATTTAACATGTTTGCATATCATTTTACAATTATTTGCATATCATTTTACATTTAGTTGCATATCAAATCATACATCTCATTTTCAAGATACATCTCACAACATATAAAAGCATACATCCTGCATCATACATTATATCATCTATTTTAAGCATTGCATCATCATGAAAAAAATAACCCACATCACATGCATCCATATAAACACACCACATGATCAAAGAAAATGGTGCCGTATATATATATATATATCTCAAAAATGATCAAAATGTACAAAATGTGTCAAACACTGTGTCCAGTACAAAGAATAACAATGATCCAAAAATACAACAGAGACCACGTCTCTCAAGTATGACTATCCCCTGACGGAGATGGTCTGGCTCCAGATGCACCCGCCCCTGGATCCCTAGGAGGGTCCTGTCTCGGTGGCTCTGTCACACCTCGACTCTCCGACCGTGACCCAGTATCTGGAGATCGACTAGATCTCGACTGTGCAAAGCTCTGTACTCGCCGGTCCCTGGGTACCACAGCCTCATAGTGCTGTCGATAGTACTCCAACTCCTGAGCTCTCAACGCTAGCTCTCTCAGGGTGTCTCTCATAGGACCACCTGCTGCTGCTCTCTGCATGCTAGACACCACCTCCTCCGCTCGTCCCCTCCGCTCTATCTTAGTGTCCCGCTCAGTGGTCAACTGAGAAATCTACCGTTGATATGTCAAAATCTGTGCCTGTAGTTGCTGTACAGTCACCTGTAGGGTCCAGATCTATGCATCCTCAACATGTGTAAGGATCCGAACCCGTAGTGGTACCTATGCAGGGCAACTCCTCCTACTCGGCCTGTCCTCGATGCTGGAGGTGGGAGCACATCTGTCCTCCTCCTCTGTGCTGGTCGCCTCACCTCATCAACCCCCCCCATTGCAGCTAGCACCTCCCCCGCTCTCCCCTCTCCACTGGCTCCAATAGCCAATCCACCTCTACCCCTATCTATCATCCCCTATCTCACCGCTCTCTCCACACCCCTATCTCCTCTCCTAGCTCTACCTCCCCGCCTCCCTCTGGCTCCTCTCCCTCGTCCATCTCCTCCATCCTCTCCATCATCATCATCTCCCTCTCCCTCCTCCTCATCAGAATCAAAAGCTGGCTTCATCTCATTAGGATCAGATATCCTGGCCACCGCCCGCACAACAAACAATCGGGCAAACTCATCAGTCATGCCCGCATCCTGAATCTCAGGGGCATAATCCCATATCTGCCCGACCAACTTGACAAACTCCTCCATTGCCACTACACTATCAATGGTCGGCCCCCAATCCGCTACATCCTACCGCCGCCGTGCATATAGGCACGCTCCCTATGGAATACCTTGCTGGCGCCCAAACTGCCTCAAAACTTGGGTCACCACAAACCTCTCAATCACAAACGGGGTCCTCCTGATCAGGTATCTGATCATAAAAATAAAGGGCATCTCCAGCCCATTCTCTACCCACACCTCGCATCCTGTATACGGTCGCCAGGTGACCGTATCTATATCATCAAGCACTCTCCTCCAGTGCTCTAGTTTGCCCAGCTTACACTGGACAACTAGACCCCTGTATCCGTACGCATATGCGCATCCCACGGGCCTGTCCCTATCTGCTAGTGGCCTCGCCGCTGGAATGTGCTCCCACCACCATACCTATAACAGTGTCACGCCAGCTGACAAATTGCCATAACCAAGGTATACCACCTCATGTAGACCCCTATATAGATGGGTCAACATAGCTGATCCCCATGAAAATCGTCGGCCCTGTGTCACCATCTCCTCCAATACCAGCCCCCATCCCACCGAGAATCCCTTTGACCTATGATCAGGACAAAGGAATCCACCAATGAACCCTGCTAGTACAGATGGCAGTGGTGCGTAATCCAGGTTCAAAAACTCCTGCCATGAGATCTCATAGCCACAGACTATCTCATCGTGGAAGATATGGCGCAGTGCCTCTGTCCCACCCTCCTTCGACTACTCATATGGTAGTAGTGCACCTACTACGGGAATCCGCAGAATCCTATAACAGTCCTCTGGGGTGACTGTCATCTCTCCAGTAGCAAAATGGAAGGCGTTTGTGTCGCTATGCCACCTCTCCGCCAATGCTGTCAATAGCCCTCGGTTCACAGTGAACTGAGGCATATCCAAAAGAGAGGTCAACCCACATCTCTCAATAATGTCCAGATCAGCCTGAGACAACTGCGGGATCAATGTCCACGGTCTGGGAAATCTCTCTCGCGACTGCACCACACCCAATCGCTCCTGTCAACAAGAAAAACAAATCCAATATCAGTTTCCACATCAAAAATATCAAAATCAAACTCACATCAACAACATGAAACAATTTGCTCATCTACATCCAAGTTCAAAATCCTATCATTTCATATCAGCTTGTAACACAACTCAAGTTACCATATCAAAACTTGTAACACAACTCAAGTCTCCACAATCACATAAAATTGTAAAACAACTCAAGTTTCCCACCCATATCAGCTTGTAACACAACTCAAGTTTCCAACCCATATCAGCTTGTAACACAAATCAGGCTTCACACATTGAACTTGAAACACGGTACGCAAACAAATCATATTTTGATCAAAACACCACATTGATATCTATACATAACTTGAAAAAAAACACACATCAAAACAAGTTATATCGACACTCATATTGGACAAATCCATAAAATCATGACAGATAGACACAACAAATTTACAAATCGGCTCATCTCAAAATTTTTTTCTAGATGCGCTAAAACAGATTCCCGCTATGCTAAACTTCACCCACACGCTAGGCTGTTTTTCCTATGCGCTAATCTATTCATCCTATGTGCTAGACTGACTCTACGCGCTAAATCTTTCCCCCCATGTGCCACCTAACCTACCCTATGCGCTAGACTGACTCTACGCACTAATCTATACCTCCCAGGCGCTACCCATTTTACCCTATGCGCTAGGTTATCCCTACGCGCTAAACCCCCTTACCCATGTGAACCCTTGTGACCCCTATGCGCTAGGTCTACCCTACGTGCTAACCTGTTGACCCTATGCGCTACCCGACTATCGCCATGTGCTATTCTGCGTCTATGCGCTAACCTCTATTTCCTATGCGCTACCCTATTTTGTTTTGGACGCACCCCCTAAAATAGACTTGATGTGCTACTTAAAAGTTCGTATGCGCTAATCTATGACTTAGACGCGCTATAACGCTAAAACCGAGTTTTAAAAATAAAAAACTAACTAAAAACGACCAAATCAAAAATCCAAAGAGGGTCAAAAACGTTGACTTACTGGTGGTCCATACGTGGCAGGTCTCCGGTACCTCCGAACGCGCTCGAAATGGTGTCTGGAATACGGAATAGGCATTTTCTCTGCAGACCAAATTCTCTTTCTCCAAAGTCAACAGGGCACAAATGAATCAAATCAAAGCTCTTTTCCTCTTTTATAGGAGGAAAATGAAATTAGGGTTAGCCAAACGGACCTGTAATATGGTCGCGGTCTCCCTTATACCCTAAAATTTGTACCTTGTCGGGAGATGAATCTATTTACCCACCTTTCACATCGACGAAATCCTACACATCCAAGCAACTCATCAAATCAAATAAAAAATTTTCAAAAAATTGATTCATCTCCCGAGGGGGCATCACCATCAAAATATCGAATTTGGGGCATCACGCATCAAATCAAATATGGGGCACAACTTGCAAATCAAAAGAGCGACACAAAAATTGTATTTGATCATAAATCATGATAACGCATCATTTTCTTTGAAATAACATGTGCACACACGTCACTTCAAAGAGGGGCAAAATGTAGACGTATAAAAATGACCATATTCCTAAATGAATATTTTATGTTCATTTCTCTATTTAATTAAATCCAATTTAATTAAATTACCCACATTCCTCTATTTAATTAAGTAAATTACTCAATTTATTTAAATTAAATTCACTATACCCATTTAATGAATAAATCATTTTATTCCATTAAATTCCCCCTATCCACTTTTAATTAAATTCAAATTTAATTAAATAGTTATCCTAAAATTAAATAAATCTAATTTATTTAATTTCCCCAAATTACAACCGAATTGAATAAATCATTTAATTCAATTAAATCCTATTATCCCTCCATCCACTTGCAAAATCCTACATCTCCCACTTGCCTTCCTAAACCCCTATCTAATCCCTTCTAGACTCTTCTAATCACTTCTAATTAACCTAACCCATCTTCTAAACTTTGTCACATCCCTAAGAAAAGGGAGGTCACTTCTCAAATCCTCAAAGTCTTTGATAACCATTAAAGGCTTCAAACCTTCAACCACTTAATTCCCCAAAGTCTTCATAACCATTAATGGTTAACTCAAACCCTCTTACATGGTTAAAGAATTTCTTTTAACTCAACCTTCATCCAACCCAAGGGTCTCATCAAGCATTTAATGCTTTGACCATGATTATCTCTTAATCATTTGCACAAAGGTTTATCCTTGGATTAACTCTTAATCTAGTGGGTAATCTTAATTTAGACTTGACCCTTACCTTCTAGATAACCATAAGGTCTTCTTAGGCCTTTAATGTCTCCTACCCCTTCTCTCAACCCAACCCTATGTTGACACTTGCCACCATTTCATTGGTGCAAATTGCAAACATGGATCCCCAACTTTCAAACTCAACCCTTGATCAACTCTTTCAATCCTGACCATCCATTGCCCTATTTTTGCTATAAATAGAGCTCTCATTCCTCCATTTTATCATCCTTCAAATTTGTAGTATCACACTTATGCTCAAATACATTCAAGCTTTCATATCATTTTTATGCTCATCATTTAGCCTCTCTTTTAACTAGAAATTAGTCTAAATATGCATGTTTAGAATACTTTCTTTATCATTTAGCTCAATCATAGACTAATATAGTATGCTAGGATAGTACTCATACTAATCTTGTCATCTTATAGCTAGGTTATTGCATTTCTAAGATCATGCATAGCTTAGGATGCATTTCATTCTAAAATCTATCAAAGCATCCCTTGTTCTTGCATTTGCCATCCCTAAACCATTTTGCTCAGTGATCTGAGAGCAAAAACATTGGTTTGAGGGACATTGTAAGATAGAGAACCATGGGACCCACCTTGGGAAGCTGAGTTATACTTCATAACTCCATAGGTTGCACCAAGAAGTCTTGTGTGTGTGTGAGCAAGGCTCCATAGAGCTCCATTTTTTTTCACATATTCAGTTCTATCGACCCACTTTTCCCGCATACACTTAGTAACTAGAATCTTTTGGAAATTGAAGTATGATAAGAATGTTGTCTTTCCCTTTGTGAAGTTTATCAATATGCATAAAAAGGGAAATGACTATTTCCTTTATCATCATGGTGTCTCTCATTCTCTTGAAAAGTGCAATGCTCATATATGTCTTTCAACAGATCTTGTTCTCTTTCTAGGTAAAACGACAGTGCCGTAACACTTCCTTTAACCTCATGTTGGTCCTCACCCTATGATACAAGTGGTTAACTTAATTGAGTGATCTTTGTCATTAGAGGTGGTGTTGTTTCAAATTCAAATATATTTGTGTAGCAACATGTTTCTCTCAAATTTTTCACCATTTCCTTTTATGGATTGAATTATTTATAAATTGATGTTCTTTCTTGCATGGATTTATCCTTCGTGCAAGCACAAGCTTGTTCATTGGCTAGGACATATTCCTTGTTGGAAATGGTACATATTTTATGAATAATCTCTCATTAGGGAGGATTTATGATCTCTCATCTATCTAGCTCTTTCTCTTTGAAGATTTTACCTCTTCCTATGTGGTTCTTTACTCATAATGTGATTTCCTTTCGTGCATAGGATTATTTTTCATGTGAATACATGTGTGTCCCCTATGAGGACCTATACTTTCTTTGAAATAGAATGTCTTTTATGAACAACCTTTCTTTAGAAAATGTGTACTTATTCTTATTTTCTTCTTGATTCGGGGGTAAGGGTGTCTTTTTATTTCTCTCTTTCTATCTAATCTATCACTATTCCCTCTAGGGGTTACATTTTTAATGTGTTGATATCATTCCTTGCATAGCATGTCTCTTATGATTAATCCGTCCTTAAAGGAATATGTGATCTTTCTTTCTATTTCTCTCTCTTTGAAGATTACCTCTTCTTTTGAGATGCATTTTACATATACTAATGTATTTTCTTACATTGAATATTTATTCATGTGAGTTTATTGTACATTTTCTCATGACTAATCTATCCTTAAAAGACTGTGTAATTATTCTCATTGTCCCTACACTTGGGGGACAATGATTTCAACTCCTATGTTCTCTCTAATGATATACTCTACCTTTGTTGAGTGATGTTTGTTCATGATTTGATATCATTCCTTGTGTGAAGTTATTGTTTCCTCAAGCATTATCTCTTATACAAGAGGTGTAAGTCCTTGGCTACAACCTCTTCTCCATCTGGAAATCTATATCTATCATAAACTTACCCCTCACATTGGGTCAAAAGTATGTCATCCTTCATCAAGAATCTCTTTCACCAATAAATAGGAGGGAGGTATGGATTATTTTTCTCCTTCCCTTCTTTTGGTAGAATATGTTATGTTTGTTCAAGATAGCTCCTCCTCAAGGTAGATGTCATTCGAGAAAATATCTCTTCTCCTCCATGGACCTCCTTCACACTTGTTGCAAGATATCTCTTTTTCAACTATCTTATCTTGTCTTGAAGAGTATCCCCTCTCTATCTTAAATTTATGACATTGTTTCTTAAAGGATATCTCCTTGGTGTTGAAGGTTAGGTATCCTTGTTTCTAGATTCCTTAAGACATCAACATATAACTATGTTGACATCTTAAGGGGGGGCACCCACATCGCTCCCCTTGTACCATATTGAACTATGCTATTGTATATAATTTTTGCATGTCTTAAATGTGCTGTTCATTCTTAGAACCATAGTAGAAACTCTTAGAGCCAGATGTTTCACACTCAAAACCAGACACAACATTTGGTATATGTCTTAGATGGGGTTAATACATCACAAAATACAATAAAGTAAATGGAATGGCCTCAAAAATAGGCATATATTGCCACTTGGAATTTGCATTTACATTACATATCTTAAATAGATTGAAGCACACTCAAAAATAAATAAAAGACTCTTAAATGAGGTGCTATAGACTTGAAACAAGACATCACTTGCACACACACATGAGGATGGGTAGAAATAGCTAAAAACAACTAGACTATTCTTACTCTCCTCCCCACATGGATCAGCTAGATAAAAACATCTAGGGGTGAGTTATCCATGTCCTTTCCCTACCATGGATCACCTAGATTAAAATACCTAGGGACGAGTACTCCATGTCCTCTCTCTCTCATTCTTCTCATAGATCACATGGATAAACACATCTAGTGTGTATTCATGCTCTCTCCTTACTCCCATGAACTCATAGCATTGCTATTGATAGTTCATGGATGATTCTTTCTTTTATCTTTTATCTGATTATTTATGTGCATGAGATGGCATTTTCAACAAGGATATTAGTTGTTGAGATATTAAATGATGTCAAGGTCTCTTTGGCTAGTTGACTTGAGGTAATGTTCTTGATCTTTAGCTTTTTGGTCTTGTGTGTCTATGTGTCTTGGATTTCATTGTCTTGTTGTCTTTGTTTGTGTCTTTTGTTTTGTTTTGTGTGCCCTTACATATGTTTGAGTGAGTTGAGATCCTAAGATTGGGGGCTTTATTCCATAAAATTAGTGACAACTTATACACCTTGCGATCTTTCCCCACATTCCTCATCTTCATTCCTCTCTCTTCTACTTACCATGATTATTTTCATAAGTTCATACTTTTGCTAAAGTGGGGGTTAAATGTAGTATCCTAATATTTCACCCCTTGCAATTTTGACCACATTTTGGGCCCTCACCTTATCGATGTCATCCCCATGCTTGATCGAGACCTGTTTATGTCTCTTTTATGCAACCAAACTTTATTTTTGCATCTTACAACTTGCATAGCCCTTTGATCCTAGCCCAAACTAGTGTAGGATTAAGGAACCATGCCCTGGTCCCCCCTAGGTAGGACCTATCTTGAGGCTCTTCCCCCTTGTTCCTATTTCAGTTGTGAGTGGGAGATAAATCCCGTATGTCGACCTATATCATAAAATTAAACAATTAACAATGGGAAATTATATAAGGAAGTCTTCCCCTCTCATTTTTATAATACGAAGAATACATTAATATCAAGATATGCGATCATAAGGCAAGGAGAACTATATTCAAGCATTCAAGAATTGAAGAATTTTTCATCAAGTATTCTTCAAGGCTACATACTCTTCATTCATCCATTGGAGCAACATTATTTCATAATTCATTTGCACGCATGTGTGTGTGTTAGGGTTTGTCATGTTCATGCCATTTCATACAAGATATGTGATTACATCTAAGAAGCAAAGCATCATCATCATCTATTGCAGATCTGAAGGTATACCTTTCCATCATTTATTTCAAGTATTTGCAGTATTTCATTCAAGTTTGATTCCAAACCGGGGTTTGACTATGGCAAACCCATATTCCCAACCCCTTTCTTTTTCTTTATGTGTGTAGGAAATAGGTATACAGTTGTACTTCTCGAATTCATCTTTATCTGTAAAGATGGAAAAACCCTTCTCAATGCGCAGAAAGTTAAGGGAACCGATAGGAGGGTTCCCCTATCCAGACACACGACCCTTGCAAATTTTGTTGGATTTCCTAGAGCAGCTCCAAATCATCTCAAACTTTCCAGATCCAGGTGCATGACTAAATCCTGAATCTGTAGCTCATTATTTTCCCCTATTTTGTCTTCAATTTGAGTACTCTATCTATTAAACTTACAAAAGAGGGTCAACTACATCTTAATTTCAAGAAATATACTTAGTATTCAGTCCTTGTATCATTTAGGATTGGATCTAGTAGATTCAAACCCTCTTTTGAATATAAATTTTCCCTAAGTGAAAATTGAGCTTAGCGAATCCTCCACCCCTCAAGTAGCGAATTGGCTAAGGTTCTCCAATTTTCTACTTTACACCTTTGTTAATCATACATCCCTCAAAAGGATACCTTAAAATTTGTTGCAAGATATCTCTTTTACAATTATCTCTTCCTTTCTTAAAGAAATGAAGCCTATTTAGGAGTCTTTCTTTCTAGGTTGGAATGCATGCATTATTGATTGGTGGATATCTCCTTGGTGTTAAACGTGGGTCTCCTTGTTCCTATCTAGCTCAAGACATCAACATAGGACTATGTTGACATCTTAAGGGGGGGAGGGCATATATGCAGTATCCTAGTTGCATTGTCGACTATCGATTATCAACATGGGATTATTGCATCCTCATGCATAATCCTTTTTTCATGAATCCTATTTTTATTTATCAACATCGGATTGGTGTATCCTCATGCATAATCATCTTTTATCATTCACAGGATTATTGCATCCTCATGCATAATCCTCTTTTCATTTATCATTCATGGGATTATTGTATCCTCATGCATAATGCTCATTTCATTTATCAATATAGATTGTTGCATCCTCATGATTCATTCTCATTTTATGCATAATTTGTCTTGTATGGGTGTTCATTCTTGAAATAAAAAAAAAAGTCTTATACAAGATGCTTCATGCCCAAAACCAGACATTACTTGCACACATGCACAAGGATGAGTGGAACTAGTGGAATAGGATTAGACTATTCCTACTCTCTTCCTCAACATGGATCACCTAGATGCAACCATCTAGGGGTGAGGTATCTATGTTCCCTTTCTCTGTCTCATCATTCTTCTCATAGATCACCAAGATAAACACATCTAGCGTCTATTCATTCTCTCTCTCTTGTTCCTCTCATGAACTCATCACTTTTCCATTGATAGTTCACGGATGATGCTTGCTTTTCTCTTTTATTTGATCACTTGTGTTCATGATATGGCATTTATGATATTAGTTGTTAAGACATTTTTATATCGAGGTCTCTTTGGCTAGTTGACTTGAGGTCTTGTTTCTTAGGTTTTGTGTCTTGTGTACCATTTTATATTATGACTTTGTTTGTCTTTTTGTTTTTTCTTTTTCATTTTGGTCTTGTTTTTGTGTGCCCTTGCATATATTTGACTGAGTTTAGATCCTAAGATTTAGGGCTTGGTTCCTCAAAATTAGTGATGTCTTATTGTACTTATAGTTTTTTTCCTCATTCCTTCTCTCCTTTATCTCTCTTTCATCTACTTTATCATGAGTATTTGCATAAGCTCATACTCCTTCTAAAGTGGGGGCTAAATGTTGCATCCTAGATTGTAATCCCTTATAATTTGGACCACCTTTAGGGTTCTCACCTTAGCGCTTTTATCTCCATGCTTGATTTGGAACCTATTTATGCCCTTCACTATGCAACAATGGCCATATCATATCATATTAACTTTCGAAACCCTTAATTCTGGTCCAAATATGGGGTAGGACTAGGGTGTGCCACCATGGCCTTCCTTATTTGGGGCCCAATTTAAACTTTCTACCCTATCTTCAAAATAAGCGGGAAACCTTCTTCCATGTTGGCCTATGTTCGAAAATTAGCATAATTGATGATGAGAAAGTATATAAGAAGATCTTCCCCTCTCATTTTAGACATATGGCCAACTTAGGAGCACTACATTCAAGCACTCAAGCACTCAAACACTCAAACATTAAAGTATTCATTATCAAGCATTTCTAGATATCTTCAAGGCTTCATATTCTTCATCCATCAATTTAGAGCAAATTTACATCATTCAATTGTAAGCATGTGTGTGTTAGGTTTTTTTCATATTCATGCCATTTCATACAACGTATGTGATTACATCCAAGAAGCAAAAGCATCATTATGAGTCATTGGAGAACTGAGGTATATGTTTCCATCACTTATTTCAACAATTTCCAATATTTCAATCAAGGTTGATTCCAAACATAGGTTTGCCTTAGGCAAAACATATTCCCAACCCTTTTCCCCTTCTTTCTATGTGTAGGAAATAGGTACGGAGTTGTACTCTTCAGAATAAGATTCATTCACAGAGATAAATCAACCCTTTTCTTTGTGTGGAAAGTTCGGAGGACCATGGTGCTGCATCATGGTCCCAGCCTTTTAGGAGCATTTTCTAGGAGCAAGTTCGACTCAACTTAGATTACTGTTTTCCAGGTGCTTGTCTCAATCCCACATCTGTAGATTGTTGTTTACATGCTTTTACCTTCATGTTTCATCATTTCACCTAATTTCAGCAATTCAACTCACAAAAGAGGAAATCCCTATCAACCCAAATTCACTTAGTATTCAGTTCTTATTTGATTTGTAACTAGATCTAGTGAATTCCCCATTCTCTTTTGAATGTAATATCCCTAAGTGAAAAACTAGTGGTTTTCATTCTCTTGGATGGAAACCCTAATTTTTCCACATTACATTTCCCTCTTACTCTCTTACTCTCTTTCTCTATCTTCATCTCTATGTTTATCTTCCCCTCTCCCCCTACATGCCTCTCTTTATCCATTCATATCTCTCCCTCTCTCTCCCCTTCTCGCTATTTCTGGACCTCTACATCTATTAGCCTTTTCCTTTCTTTATCTATCTCTCCCTATCACTTCTTTCATCTATCCCTCTATCTCTATCTAGATATCCCCATTTCTCTCTACCACTCTATCTCTCCCTCTCTATAAATCAATTTCTCTCTCTATTATTATCTTTCTATCTCTCCCTCTCTCTCCCAATATTTATTTTTACCTTCCATATCTATCTATTCCTCTCCCCTGTCTCTCTTAATATGTCCATATCTCTCTTGTTTTCTCCATCTTCCTCTCCTCATTCTCCATGTCTATCTATATCTCTATCTTCTTCTCTATCTCTTTACCCATCTCTCTCTCACTCTTCTACCTCTATATATCCCTATTTCTAGCCCCATCTAAACTTCCCTCATTCTTTACCCCTATTGCAAACATAACGTGAGCCTGTTTGTAATTAAATTTGATTGGCTTCTTGATTCAAAGGTTTTGTTTCAGTTATGATTGGATCATTGTAAGTCAATGCTAGTTGATCTTAAGCTATCACTTCTCTAGTGAGACCTTTGTTGCACAAACAACATCATGGCCTACCAATTGACATCATGTACTACATAAAATTGTGTAAAAACAAACCATTTTTTTTGTCCAATCAACCTTCCACACCTCTTCAGCATACCCATTGCACACCAAGCTGCAATTTCTATTATAACCTCTATAGACAACTAGGTAAATTAAATTAGCAAAAAAATAATATAAATGTATAAAAAAGTAAATATGAATGTTTTTATAACAAATAAATTTTTAGACCAATAAATTAAGTAATAATAAAATATTTAAAAATTTAATATTTAACATTACCAACATTTTTTAATCCAGCATAAAATTAAATCTTATCTATTATATTATCGCATTATCCCTCCCAACAAGTATGTTTATTTATAATCTAAATCATCCAATACATACATGTTTATATTGCATAGATATGTACTTATGTGTGTATATGTATATATATGAATGAAGATGACATATATACTTGAATATGCATATATAATCTAAAAGATTTTTAAATTATCACATCTGACCTCAAATAAAGATAAACCACTTATCTTACTGTTCACAGAAAGAGTCAACAGAAAGAATAAATCCGCAACATGAGCTCCTTCATCTTCGAAGGAGGAGGTATTATAGACATGGTATTATGTTTTCTTTTTGTAATTTGTTCACCTTTGTTGACTATCAAAGTTATCTTATTACACTAAAGCTGATTAAATGAGCATGACTAGATAATTCACTTGCTACAAATATGTGGCCAATACTTATCTATTAGAAGGATCCAGCTCAATCATAATCAGAATATTGTTAAACATTTTTGAGTTACACGACATTCAGATTCAAGATCATATGTAATCTTGGTGGACAAGTTATTGCGGATGAAAAATCATATATAAAAGACAATTTAATAGAAAGAAGAAACCTAAGGCTCCCTTCTCATATCCATTAGACAGATTACCAAGATGAAGAAGAAAATTCTTTTCATATTTGCAGTCATGGTGGTCTTCTTGTTCTTATTTAGTGCAAGGGTAGAAATTCTGCACCTGCCAAAGAACAAACAAGTTACTCTCTCTTCCTCTAGTAACAATATAGGTATTTAATATTTAACTATGCCTCAGAATAGTTGTTTTCTATTGTTCCCGTAGTTTCTGTGTATTGATTTTAGTGGATTTTTGTTTTTGGTTCGCCAGAGAAAAGTGATTTACAAGTTCTTCAACTGGAATTTTGAGTTTCTTAGTAAATAAGCGTGAATTGATTACCACACACTGATTCTTGAAACTTTAATTTTATAATATGTAATCAATAAGAGTAGTTGCTTATTCTGATTGAAACTGCAACAGAAGACAAACGTGGACTTGTAGCATGCTGTCGAAATAGCTGCTGTGCAGTGAAAGGAACGCTTTTGTGTTGTCGAATGAGGCAGACATAAATTCTTCGAAATGGTTATAAAGTCTTTAGGATATATGTTATATGATGCATCTTAGAAACTGAATAACCATTTTTTAAATTCTCTCTATCTGATTGAAGGGAACGCAAAGATAGTGGGCGTGGCCGTATGAGCATGAATTTATTGTTTGCTTCGTTATGACTATTCATCATTTTCCCAACACTGAATCAGAAAACCTTGAAACCTGTAGTTATTTATTTATTTGTTCATTTATGGAGGGATTCTGTATCAATTCAGATAGACTGAAATCTCTTTTCATTGAGGGAAAATCTGTTAACTTTAATTAATAAATTTTCTATATTTCTTGACAGTGAACTTAAAATACTTTTGGATAATTATATGTACATTTGACATGATGGGATATTATTGTGTTATTAGTATATTATTATAACAAAATATTTGCTGTTAATTTCCTTGTATAAAAAATGTTTTTTCAAGAGGTAGGATTTTTTAGTTATTAGTTTATAAAATTCAAATGGATGTTTAAAATACGTCAATTTATGTAAATATCTTAATATAATTTTATAATGTTGTTTCTTAGTTTTTAAATTTATATCTTTTATATATTAATCAATTTATTTAAGTATTATCTAATTTAACAAAAGAAAGTGTCAATAATAATTATGTATCTCATTCATATTTAAAACTAATGAACTTTTTGTTTCAAAATTGTCTATTGATTAATTAATGTTTAAGCATAAGCAACGTTCATAATTTTTTAAAGCCTGGCATGAAAATATAGGATCTATCAAAGTGTGGGATTCTAATAGCTAAATATTTAAAAAATGAAAAAATGTTAAATAGGTTATGTATAATACTTATTTTTTATTAATGTTCGGAAATGATTTGGAAGGGCCCCAACTTTTTTTACAAAGCTAATAGGAAATAAGAACTAACTTACAACACAATTCTAACAAATTTGCAAGGAATCAAGAAATTTCACAACCAAATTGAGCGAGGTGCATACTACCAACTTGAGTATTGTTATTTTGTTATGAAGAGATAGCTTTTGGAGACCTTACTTCTATGTGAAACTATCTAAGATGGGACATATATGTTACCTTCTTGTGAAACTATCCAAGAGAATACATTATCTTCATCCACAAAAATAAGAGAAAGAGGAGAAGGAACCCACCTTGAGGCTCCAATTGGGGGGAAACATATTATTAGAGAAATTTAAAATCAAGGAAGTTGATTACTAGTAAGTAGCAATATAAACAAATGGAGGGACAACAACATTGCCCACAAGATGAGGTGTATATTTATATCGAGGAGGGAAATCAATAGGTAACAAAATAGTATCAATGACTATCCTAAAATTAGTAGTAAGAGGCACAAAACATTTAAATTAGAAACATTGTCAACCACCTCTACAATTAGTTATTGATTGAGAAAAAATTTCCATGAGGAAGAAAAATGAGATACCTCCAAGCATCACCTAGACTAGAATGAATTGCTTCATAAGTTAAATTGTAACTTTATGAGTCACCAATAACTAGCAAAACAACCTCCACTAGGAGATGCATAGAAAAAATTAATTACACAAAATGACAAGCATAGGTTGTGCAATAAAAAAATGATTTCTTGATCAACCTAATAAAATGTCCTAACTAGTTCTTGATGCCAATATATCAATAATTTCACCAAATATGAAGAGTAAGGTTTGCTTGGTAAATACAAACTATTAGTTGACTAGAGGACATGGATAGAGTGTTAAAAGAGAAAACCCAAGGAGTGAGAAGTGTAATACCCTAAAAATGGTCAACTAAACCATAGGCCCCTAATCTCAACAACGTCACCAAGGTCCTAACCAAAGGCAATTAAATCAATCTTGAACACACAATTAATTCCTAAAATCATCAAATGTCACATGGCAAATCAATCACTCAATATTAATTAAATATTTATTTAATTAATTAATCATTCCAAGTAAATCATTTTAAACAATTATCTTATTTATTTTAATTAAATATCCTAGCATATTTAATTAAATAAATCAAATTGCCATAAATCTTCAAAAAAGGAAACAAATCAAGAAAGAGGAATTAATTTAAATCAATTAAATCAATTGAGCACAAATCTTCAAAAATGGAAATAAATCAAAAATGGAATTAACTGACAAAAAATAATTAAAATTTGAGAAAAGAAATCAATTGGAGATAATCTTGAAAAAAAAAAATTAAAAATTGATAGATAATCTCAAAGAAAAGAATTAAAACAATTAAATATTAAAATTGAATGAAATAGAGAATAAATCAATTTTTTTATCTTGATTTTATCTTAATTTTAGTTCAATTTCCTTTAAATCAGTTTTTTCTTGATTTAATCTTAATTTTAGTTCAATTTCCTTTAAAATTGAGAAAAGCATCCAATCACATCAATTCACCTGGATTGTGCTTCCTCTTGGAAAATCTTGACCACTCATCATCATTTGATCTCAACCGTTGGTTTCTTTATGAATTTTTTATAAATTCAGGCTCATCTCTCATTCAAAGAGAGGCTGGAGAATATATTGTTATTATACTATTTTTGCTCTAGACTCATTGAATATTGCATATTAATTATTTCATATTGATTAAATCATTTAGCTTAATATTTCTTAAATCTTGTTAGATCAATATTGCATCCATCTAGCATTCATCATGTTCATATAGATAAAATCCTTCGTCTTGATGTTGTCTAGTCACTGGTATTGCTAAATAATCTGAGAGCAATCTTATACTCGCATCTTTTGGAAGGCAATGGGTCGATTTGTTATGGTTTATTATTCATTGATTATATCTGACTAACCATGCATGTAATGACTTGATTGAAGTGTTGTGTATTGTAGATACAGATACAGGTTCACTTTTCACACACACATTTATGGCGCCCACTGTGGGGCTCAAACCCACAACTACAAGATTTCTAATGTTTCTTGAAAAAATTTAATGTTTGATTTTTATAACTAATAAACATGTGTTAAATTTGCAAATAAAGATCTTTCTTTTTTATTGTTCTTCTATGACAGTCAAAAATGGTCTCGGTTTGGAGAGTATAACTTTTTATTGAACCATTGGAGCTTAACCAATTTGTGATATGTTTTGTAAAATCAAGTTGTCTACAGGATCAGCTAAGGGATTTTCCTAAATATTTTGGATTTGAAAGTTATGATTGACAGAGTGTAGGACTATCATTTTACTCATTCTTCTATGACAGTAAAAAATGGTCTCGGTTGGAAGACCATAATTTTTTATTGAATAATTGGATCTCAACCAATTTTTGATATGTTGTTGAAAACGAAGTTGTATACAGGTTCACCAAACGGATTTTCCAAAATATTTTGGGTTTGAAAGTTATGATTGACAGAGTGCAGGACTATCATTTTACCTATTCTTCTGTGACAGTCAAAAATGGTCTCGATTCAAAGGGCATAACTTTTTATTGAACCGTTGGATCTAACCCAAATTTTAATATGGTTTGAAAAAAAAAGGTTTCCACATTTCCACAAAAGTGATTGTCCAAATTATTTGTGGTTAAAAAGTTATAAACGATAGAGTGTAGTGCTATCAAAAATTGTCATAACTAGGATAGTCATAAAATGGAAATTCTTGTTAGATTAGTTTAATTTACAGTTTACATTATAGAATTTTCTTTTGATGATTTTTTAATTTTATTTTGGCAACTAATTTTGGGCTTTTAATGTTTGCAGGATGCTTGTCAAAGAATCTATCAATCAAACATACGCTTGCCAAAGAATCAAGAAGAAAATGACTACTGACATATTGGTTTTGCAGGTTGCCTAAGGAGAATCGACTAAACATTGTGTATTCATTTAGTATTTTCTTAGGCACTTAAATTTCTATCTGGTTAAAGAAGAAATCTATCTTTCATGTTTTCAAAAAAATCTAAGAGGTAGGAGAGTATGCTCTTGTCTTTTATAGACAATCAGAAATCTAGACCCTCGAAGTTTTTTTCTAAGTTTTGAGATTTGTGTACCTTTAGCAAGCCTGTCACAGTGGGAAAAAGTAATCACCCTGTGAGAACAACCCAAGTGAGTACAACTGGACCTGAGAATTCCAACTCACTATAATAAATAGGCCTCTGGTGATTAAAGTCTCAGAGGATGGGATTATTTGAGTTTTCTCTTTGAGATCTCTCATATCGAGCATTTTGTAGGGCCTCACAGTCTCAATCACGTTTACGTGACTACATCTTGTTTCGGTACCTTGTTGGGCTATAGGCCTCAATCATGCTTGCATGACTTCAAGGGGTAATTTCAAATGGAATTCCTGACTAAGAACCATAAGATAGAAGCTACCCAATTCACCTCCGAAAGGTTGATAATCTTTGTGCAAGAGAGATAGTAACTCTCCCAAGACACTTGCCATATCGTGCCCCCATTAGCATTTGGAGTTGGCTAATACGGCGTTGAGAATCCATTGCGTGAGACTCATCAGCCATATTCTGATTAGCTATTGGGTGTGTACCTAAGTCAGCAAGCAAAGGTTTTCTTCTCTAAGCCAACTTCCATAGGGTTAGTGTGCTGTGATTGAATTGTTATATATCTTGCGTGTTTTCTATTTTTTCATTCCTAAAAAAAACTAAAACTGGAATACCAAAACTGGAGAAAACAACAAACAAAATCAGTGATAAACTCTATCTGTGTCCAAATTGGTCTCTGTTAGTCATTGAAACATCAATCCTTATCAAAAACTGGTAGTTGTCAGTCATTGAAACTCTGTCTGTCAGAATCTCGTCTCTATCCAATCCTCTGTCATATGAATTCTTGATCTTGTCAGTCAAAATAGTCAAAGTTTCCCAGATCAGTCTACAGCAAGCCTAAAATTGGTTATCATCCTCCTGAGCATAAACAACCTTGATAGTGTACCTCTGCCGTTGCGTTGCACGATTTTGTTGATCATCTTTAAGCTAGTTCAAATGAACATTTTATCAAACCTAAGTCAACTTGGATAACGTCTTACACAAGATAGATCATTCCTAAAACCAGACCAGATCTTAAGTTACTTCTCTTAATTACTACGTTAAATGAAATACTAGCTACAATTTGATCTTGACTTCTGCAACACATCTCACTCTCGGTCCTGTCGGTTGGAAATGCCTATTCAAACCAGAAGTTCTCGCAACAAAAAGGACAAAGAAAGAGAAACCCTCTTTTTGACCAAAGACAATCCGTTCTTCAAAGAAAACCCCTTTTACAATAAACTGTCCTCGTCACAGATACCATCCTCATCATAGATACCAGTTTACGATATACCAATCTTTGATCAGCCCCTATCTCTCACCATGTCTGGGGAAAGACAAGAAAGAGAAGCTAATAAACAAAACACTCACGATGACTTCAACAATCATGCCACTGACAGCGATTCATCAATTGAGTCCAAGCTTCCTAAACCTCCTGAAGATGAAGTACATAGATGTTAGGATAATAAAGAATTCTGGAAAATGATGAAGGTCATCATGGCTAGGGAAAAAGAAGACTATTTCCTAGAATTAGCAAAACAAGGTGCCAAACTCCCTACTGGTTATAATGTGGAGGCCCTTGTTGCTAAAGAGGAAGAGACACCATGGGGAAAAATGAGCAAACAAATGAAAGCATTACAAACTGCAGTCACAAGAATAGAAAACAAAGATAAAACACCAAAACAATATTCTTTAGATACAATATGCCCATTCCCATTTGACAAAAACCTTTACATGTCTTCATTTCCTTCACAAGTTGAGATACCAAAATTTGACAAGTATGATGGTACCTCATATCCTCAAGATCATGTTAGAGAGTTCTATGCTGCTTGTATGGAGTTCATGCATGATCAAACGTACCTCATGCACCTTTTCCCAAGGAGTTTAGGAGGTCAAACAATGGAATGGTTCGCAAGTCTACCCAAAGGGATAAATTTTTTTGAAGAACTAATCCAACTATTTTTACAATAGTACTCATACAACATTCGTCACCCAGTCACTATGATAGAGCTTTGCAATACCAGACAAAAGACAAGATAACCCTTTCTCAATTTCCTCCAATGATGGAGAAAGATGTTCTCTAGATATTCACGGACTATCCCAGATCTTGAGAAAATGGACATCTTCGTCAACAACTTAGTCCCTGAATTGAAATACAGTGTCTAGATGCAAGTGCACCCTTCATTCAACAAAATGGGAGATAACGTCCTCAGAATGGAAGATGTACTTATCAAAAAGGGAGATATATCACTTTGGAAAGAAACATCGCAAGGTTCTAGCTCTAAAGAAAAGAGTAAATACTGGAAATATAGCAAAGACAACAACAAGAACGTTGTTAGTGATGGAGTGGTAGATACTGTTCAAGCAAAAATAAAATCCACAATATTTAACTTAGCCAGTGGCACACAAGCACTCAAGGCAGTTGAAACTACAATAGAGAATCCCCCAAAGAAAACAAGAGAGTGGTTTAAAGACAAACCTTGGGTCTCAAAGCCTAAGCGTGAGTTTACTCCTCTAGATGAGTCATATGAATCGGCTTTTAAAACTTTATTGGCAAATAATCTGATAACACTGCCAGACAATTCCCAACCCTATGACCCAGAAATTAGACCCAAATGGTGGAGAGAAAATGAGTACTGTGACTACCATCAGAACAAGGGACATAACATAAACCACTGCATGAAACTCTAACATGAAATACAAGATCTCATTGACGTAGGCAAGATCGTTGTGGGAAATCATGCAACTAATGCTGATCATAAGGCCTTTAAAGATCCCTTACCCACTTATGAACAAGGAGATTCCTCAAAATCCAAGGGAGGAGCTAGAGTCAATTATACTTACACTAACAATGATAATGTGATCAACATGATTGAATCTATTCAACCTGAATATTGCAATGTGATCATAGTCCAGGATCATCAAAATCAAGCACAAGCTGCTCATGCTGTGACTCGTGCTCAAAGGAAGATTTCTCTCCTAGGAGATAGTTCCTCCACTTTTGATCAAACAACATCAAAACTTCCAAATAAACAAATAGACACAATCATGGCCAAATCAAAGCAACTAGTTTCATCGTCTTCTCCTGGCTATAGTATTGTTGAACAATTAAAGAGAACTAATGCTCAGATCTCCATTCTAGAACTGCTTAAGATCTCTTCTGCTCATAAAGAAGTCCTAGACAAGGCTCTACTTACCACCAATGTTCCTAAAGATTTAGACGTAGATCGGTTTCAATCTATGGTAGGTCACTTGACCTCCCCTCATTACCTCACATTCTCTGAAGAAGATGATAACTCATTGAGTCATCCACATAACCAGCCATTACACATTGAAGCCATGATCCACAAAAACCGCGTTAAATGTATTTTGATAGATGGAGGCGCTGGGTTTAATATTTGTACTTACAATCTATTAACACAGCTGAGATTCTCTGAAAATGTTATTGATCCAACAAAGAAGATAACAATCAAGGCTTATGATGAAGAAGAAAGAAATTCTAAGGGACTGGTATCATTACCTATCAGAGTAGGACCCGTGGAGAGAGATATCATTTTTCAAATCCTTGATCTTCATCTTTCATACAACATCTTACTGGGTAGGCCATTGATTCATGAAATGAAAGCAGTACCATCTACGTACCATCAATGTCTGAAGTTTCCTTATAATGGAGTAGAGGTCAGTATTCCTGCCGATACAAGATATGCCTGCAATGCATTAACGCAAGGTGCTGATGCTTTTGTTCCTAATAATAGAGCAGCTTCCACAGCTGAAAGTTGAGAATCTCTGCTAAAAGATTTGGAAAAGAAACTAAAAATCACAAACACTAGCATGGATGGTTACAAGATAGAGCCTATACTCTCACTCACGTCTCTTCCTCCATCACCAAGATAGTCAGGAAAACCATCAGAGGGCATGAGGCCACAAACTTCAACTCCAAAAGTCATTTATGATGGAACCTTTATACAGTCCTCTACTTCTCTTGTAGATGAAATAGAAGGGGATGATGTCCTTAAATCACTCTTCAAAGAAGACAATGTGGATAAAGAAGTACGACATTGTGAGATTTCTCCAATGCAATATGGTCCAAGCTATAAGATGCTTCAACGCATGGGATATTCAGGTACTGGTCCTCTCGACAAATGTCAAAAAGGTATTGTTGAACCTATTCAGCTACAAACTAAGTCAACCAATGATAAAGTTGGACTGGGATATGATCCAAGAAAGTCATTAGATCAGAAGCACACACCTTGCTATCAATGTAAGTGGAAGAAAAAGGTACTACCTCTAACAACACAAGAAATTAATACTCAACAAACTCAGGAGGAATGTGATGGTGAACAAAAAGAATTACCCACCCAGGGAAAGGAAATAGATGGTAATCAAGTTCTAGTTGTATCAGCTATGATACCACATGAAGTAGACGCTCCAGAGGATATGAGAGATGAAATATACAGAATCAGAGAATTGTTTGCACCACTGAACATTCCGGTCACATATACTGGTAGACAACAGGTAGATGACTCAGAAACTAATTCAAATGAGTATGAATGGGGTCCAGATCACATCTCAGATACATCTACTATAGAAACACTTAAAGAACTTAGGGATACCGTAGATGATGCACAAGAGCTGATATGCCTAAGAATGCAAAAGGAAATAGAAGAAATTAGATTAAAACGATAAGAAGACTATGACCGCTAAAGAAAGAAAGGACACAAGCAAGTCCTTCACCTACCAATTATCCTAATGAGATAGGATAAATCAAGTACAGAATCACACAAGAAGAACTAGAAGCTAGAGCAAGAGAACTAGTCATCAGTCCAGAATAAGTTGAATGGAACAGACGATAGGGGTTAACAGAATCGTCAAAGTCATGTCCACAAGTGTGTCAAATGCAAGCAATCAATGAACCAAATCAAGAAGGAACTTGCAACATCAAGGATGTGGGTGTTGATACTATATATAACTTCACTAAACCACTTGAAGATGAGTTAGCAACTCCATCCTATGACTCTAATGGCTCAGACAGGAGCTCTATCTATGACAACAACTATTCAACAACGCATTATGACTACTCTATCATGAATAATGAAATATTGTCTACTGTTATACCATGGTATCTAGCCTAGTATGAAGTACACGACGATGCTAGAAGTAGGTTGGTTGAGTTAGGTCCGATAAATACTAACATGAATGACAATAATCATGTCGTAACTCTTCCTAGTCTCGAGACACATACGCAAGGTAGTATTCTGGAACTCGACTGGTCGATTTGAAACAATGATGATAGTACCCTGAACTCCCTTGAGCCTGTACCAACCTTATCCTTAATACATCCATAACTGATTGATAATACTCTTTATAACCAACCCTTGAACGTGCCTACTTTTGCCAATGACTATACACTAGCCTACTATCTCAATGCAGTTGAACCCATGTACTCTTCCACCAGTGAAGAAAATGAAAACATGATTGAAGCGAATATTAAATATCTTAGTCGCAAAAACAAGAAAAATAAGAATAAAAGATCTGAAGCGAAAACCACATTGTGGCGGTGTCAGACTCTAAAAAAGAGAAAATAAAGGACGTACCCAAAGGTGAAAACCTCTATGAGGCGCCTAAAGGTGAGGTACTTGATATACTGCTGAGCCACTTCCAGGAGAGATCTTCCATATTGATCGAACCAACTCAGCTAGTGAACATTGGGAGTCAAGAGATACCACGTCATTCATTTAGCCCAATCACTATCAGCAGAAGAGTTAAAAGATTTCACCAATCTGTTTTTAGAAAAGAAGATTAACTTTGCATGGACATACTCAGATATGCTAGGACTAGATCCTGATCTCATCATGCATCATCTCTCTATTATGCCAGGAGTTAAACTAGTCAAACAAAAACTCCGAAAAATGCATCCTCATGTGGCACTACTAGTCAAGGCTGAACTAGAGAAATTGCTAAAAGCTGGATTTATCAGAGCTATAGACTACGCAGAATGGATATCCAACATAGTACCTGTATCAAAAGCAAACAAATCTATTAGAGTTTGCATAGATTTCAGGGATCTCAACAAGGCATGTCCAAAAGATGATTTTCCATTGCCCAACATTGACATGATAGTAGATATGACTGCTGGATATGAGATGTATTCATTAATGGATGGATTCTCTGGTTACAATCAGATCAAGATAGCACCTAAAGATCAAGAGAAGACAACCTTCACATGTGCGTGGGGAACCTTCTGCTAGAATGTTATGCCGTTTGGTCTAAAGAACACAGGAGCAACTAACCAAAGAGCAGTAACCACTATTTTCCATGATATGATGCATAAAAACATGGAAGATTATGTAGATGACACTCTGGTAAAAACTATGAAGAGATCTACACACATTCAAGAGCTAGGCCTCATATTAGATCGAATGGAAAGATTCAAGCTCCGCTTGAATCCAAAAAAGTGTGCATTTGGAGTCACATCAGGAAAATTACTTGGTTACATAATTTCAAAAAAGGGAATTGAGGTTGATCCTGAAAAGGTCCAAGCTATAATGGACATGCCTCCACCCAAGAATATCAGTCAGATGAGAAGTCTACAAGGTCATCTTCAATCCATAAGGCGTTTTATATCTCAGCTAGCTGACAAGGCTCAACCCTTCATGAAGGTATTAAGGAAAGAGATTCAATACAACTGGGATAAAGATTGTGAACTACATTTACAAAAAGTCAAAGAATATATTTCTATTCCACCCATATTAATGCCACCGATTCAAGGTAAGCCACTGATCCTGTACATATCAGCTACAGATACTTCACTGGGGGCACTTCTGGCACAACAGGATAACAATAAAAAGGAACGAGCTATCTATTACATCAGTCGAACATTGGTGTCATATGAAATGAAATACACTATAATAGAAAAAGCATGCTTAGCATTAGTTTTTGCATCACAAAAATTAAGGCACTATATGTTGGCACATTCTATTAAGCTGGTAGCCAAGATTGATCCACTTAAGTACCTTCTCAGTAAAGAAATGCTTACAGGAAGACTGGCTAAATGGGTCATGGTCCTTACAGAATTTGACATTGAATATGTAGAACGTACAGCTATTAAAGGACAGGTTATCGTAGACCAACTTGCTGAAGCTCCACTTGAAGACAATCAACCCCTGCATATAGAATTCCTAGATGAATCAATCATGCACCTTACTGAACAATCATGGAAGATGTTCTTTGATGGGTCTTTTACTCAACATGGCTCTAGTGTCGGGATACTATTTATTACTCCCCAGAAATACTCAATTCCAAAAGCTTACAAACTTCTCTTCCCTTGCACAAACAATATTGCAGAGTATGAAGCTTTGGTAAATGGGATCAAGCTGGCCATTGAGTGGAAGATCATGGAATTACACATCTATAGAGATTCTCAACTCATTATCAACCAGATTAATGACCTATATCAGACGAAAGATGAGAAACTGATGCCTTACAAGAGGATGGTGGATGACCTCAAGAAATATTTCACCTCCGTATCATTTCAGCAGATACCCAGAACAACAAATAGAGCGGTAGATGTAATGGCCACTTTGGCATCTATACCATAGCTACAGGAGTCTAATTTTCGCTTTGAATTCCTGGTGGAAGAGTTACATTACCCTGCCTATGATTCTCCTGAGTCCCAGGTAGTCTGTTCTATTATTGGACATGACTCATCTCGTTATAGCCACATTTACTCTTACCTACGTGACCAAGTTGTCCCTGCCAATCTTTCCCGAAATGGAAAAAGAAACCTAATCCGAAACGCGTCATGGTACATCATCATTGCTAATGACTTATTCAGGTGAGGTTTAGATAATACTTTTCTTAGATGTCTAGAAACTGAGGAGTCCCAATCCGCATTATCCGAAGTTCATGAAGGTGTTTGTGGATCTCATTTGAACGGTCTAAATTTAGTGCGAAAACTACTAAGGGCTGGCTACTATTGGCCAGACATGGAGAAGGAAGCCATAAAATTTGCTAAAACCTGTGAAAAGTGTCAGTTACATGGGCACCTTATCCACGCTCCTGCAAGGGATCTTATACCATTTGTAACGCACTGGCCCTTCCAACAGTGGGCGTTCAATCTAATAGGCCAAATATATCCTACGTCATCTAATGGACATAAATTTATTATCACTGCCACTAAATACTTCACTAAGTGGGTAGAAGTAGTTCCACTCATCAAGGCAACATGAAAACAAGTAGCTCTATTTATTCTTAACTATATCATCTGCAGGTATGGTATACCTTCATCAATTATAACAGACAATGGAGGACAGTTTAAGAACAAAGATCTAGATGAACTTTGTGAGAAGTTTAAAATCAAACAACGCTAGTCCTTAATATATTACCCTCAAGGTAATGGACAAGCAAAGGCATCTAACAAAAACCTACTGACTATCTTGCACAAAACAGTGAACAAATCTGGGAAGGATTGGCATTTGTAGCTCAATCCTGCACTGTGGGCTTATAGAACAAGTATCAGAACACCTACTGGGGGCTAAACCTTTTTCTTTGGTGTATGGGTTCGAAGCAGTATTACCCATTGAAGTAGAAATACCATCTGTAAGAGTTTCCTTGCAAGGTCTTGTTACTGATGAAGACTATAGAATATCTAGATTGCAATAGCTTGAATTGCTGGATGAGCATCGGTAAGTGGCGTTTGATCATCTCAGAGTCTATCAAAAGAGAATGTCCAGAGGATATAACAAGAAAGTTCGACACTGAGAATTTCAGGTTGGTGACTTAGTTCTCAGAGAGAATCCTAAAAATCAACAATTTCGAGATAAAAAAGGGAAGTTTGAACACAACTAGCTAGGTCCCTATATCGCCACTATAGCTTTCGACTTTGGTCCCTATCAACTCTCAACATCGGAAGGAGAACAACTTCGTGAACCGATTAACACCATCCATCTGAAGAAATTCTTCACCTAGATATTCTTTGTTCCAACAGCTTTTACAGCGGAAAATGTCCTGAAGAAATCATAAAAATCAGAAAATGTCTTGAAGAAATCCTAAAAATCAGAAAATGTCCTGAAGAAATCATAAAATTCAGAAAATGTCCTGAAGAAATCCTAAAAACCAGAAAAAGTCCTGAAGAAAAAAAAGAAAAATAGAAGAAAAAAAAGAGGAAAAAAGAGAGAAAATGCCCTGGTGAAAACCTGGTAAACAGGCAGCTTGGTAAAAAATATATATGCATCTCTCCCAAGCAGGTGAAAACTTGGCAAACAGGCGCCTCTTGTACTCAAGCGCTCCATCTATCAACGCAACATTGGCATTCCCGCTTTCATGCATCTTTTCTTTCGCTTGTACATATTTCAGTCACTTTTGTGACATCCTAGTTCGTTGGAACCCTCATGGCTTGAAACTAATCAATGTCCTAGTCTTAGGTAATTGACAAGAGTATATTACATGTCCTAAGCAATGTCAACCAAGTCAACCTTATGTCAGTGAAACCTGGTCGTCCACTCCGAGTCAGTTACCTATCTCTTGACTACTAAAGAGTTTTATCACTGAGTAAACAAACAAAACAACATAACGGAAAACAATCACTAAACTGTTTGAGATATGCATGAAAATTTTATTTGTGTGCTATCTTTCATATTAGTTTTTGATTATTATCACTTTGAGTAACTCAAGGAAGTCTATCTTGACTAAGAGAAGCAAAGATTGGGGGCATAATATTTTCTTGTTTGCTGCTTGAAGGAATGATCCCAATGATCTGGAAACATCTAAATTAGCTGGGTGTCTGTGATAAGAGCCTTCACATCAAGATGGAATCGCCTCACATACCTCGACTCCGCTTATTTGAATGCTACAAGGAGGTTCCCATAATTTCTTTGTTTGTTTTGAGGGAATTTCTTCATTGTGCAATCCGGGTCCATGTGTAATTTGTCCAAGGATATGAATGAAAAAAGGGTCATTGTGGACAAGATAATTAATATTGCACATGAAAAGAAATGAACTCTATTCTGCTTGCTATAATTGTAAAACGCTCAATGATGATAATTAAGCTTTTCAAAGTCCAGTGACTAGGTTTAGGTTGCATCTCATTTTGCATCTCATTTTGCATTTCATTCTGCATTTTGTGAATTTGGAGTGATTTCGGTATAGTAAAAATGCTTCCTCTTTGTCTGTTGAATGAGAGTTGGAGTGTCATCATTTCTTTGCTAAGTGGTATCTTTTCATCATTTCTCTAATCGAGTATTTATGTTTTGAGATGTTTAGCTGCATACATAAGCATATTATATAGATTCATACATTCACTATCATTCATTTGCATTCATCTTATTGCATAGAAAAATGAAAAAAAATGGATTACTCATTATTCATTGCTCATTTGCATTATCATTTATTTGCATATGAAAAGAAACAAAAATAGACATCCATGATCATTTGCATTGCATACATTCATGCTGAAAGGAAATGCATACATATAAAATAAAGCATATAGAACAACATCTCATAATCCATCAACACAAGTACGATGAAATCAAATCACGAGCTTGTAAATCGACTGTCCTGAGTCCATTTTCAGGATCGAAATTGAAAATCGAGATCATTTTGCTAGTCAATTTCAAAATTTGGACCACTTAGTGCTTTTCATCAAAAGTTAATTCTCTCTTCTAATTGCGCTCAATTTCTCATTAATCAACGCTGAATCTCAATTTAATTTCTACAAATCAACTTTGCGCTCAATTTCTCGCTAAAATTTCAAAAATTCCTCTAAATCAATTTGTGCTCAAACAACTTATCATCACTAAAAATTGCCTATCATCATGTACCCTCTCTATTTTTCAATTTCGCTCTTGAGGGGGCATACTCATGACCTTATGACCTCACATTCTTCAATGTCGAGAAATTTTTAAAATCTTCATCGAAAGTCGAGCAAAAATCTTTTCAACTAAAGAAAATCAAATAAGACCTCATCGCTAGGGGCATCTCAACTTCATCACTTTATATCAAGTTGAGATTTCTCGATCATCTCATCCAAATCAATCTCTAGGGGCATATTAGTTTCATCACTTCATATTAAGCTGATATTTGTCTTTTATTTGAATCAAACTCTTTACGTTAATCAGTTCCATCGCTTTTCATCAAGCTGATTTTTTGTTTAAACTCAATCAAGGGTTTAAATAGTATCTTCGATCATGCTAAATCTAAATAGGTGTTATGTTTTATTTGTTTCTTGATCAAGCTAAACAATTTATCTTCATCGTATCTTGATCAATAAAGTTCAAGATCGATTTTTATCATCACTCACTATATCTAAGTTAAATCAAGTTCTAGATCGGTAAGATCCGCTTCTTGATCAATCAAGTTCAAGTTCGGTATCTTTCATTTTCTATCATTCCCAAGTTCAATCAAGTTTTGGAACGGTATCATGTTAATCAAACTTTATTCAGCTTTGTCGCTTCGAATCAAACTAAACACCTCACTTTTTTATGTAGTTCGTGATCAATCAAGTTCAGAACTGGCATCTCCTAGACATCAACTATTCTTTGAACCAACACGCTGCTCGCACATTAGTTCAAAGAGGGGCAAATGTAATACCCTAAAAATGGTCATCTAAACCATAGGCCCCTAATCTCAACAACGTCACCAAGGTCCTAACCAAAGGCAATTAAATCAATCTTGAGCACACAATTAATTCCTAAAATCATCAAATGTCACATGGCAAATCAATCACTCAATATTAATTAAATATTTATTTAATTAATTAATCATTCCAATTAAATCATTTTAAACAATTATCTTATTAATTTTAATTAAATATCCTAGCATATTTAATTAAATAAATCAAATTGCCATAAATCTTCAAAAAAGGAAACAAATCAAGAAAAAGGAATTAATTTAAATCAATTAAATCAATTGAGCACAAATCTTCAAAAATGGAAATAAATCAAAAAAGGAATTAATTGACAAAAAATAATTAAAATTTGAGAAAAGAAATCAATTGGAGATAATCTTGAAAAAAACAAATTAAAAATTGATAGATAATCTCAAAGAAAAGAATTCAAACAATTAAATATTAAAATTGAATGAAATAGAGAATAAATCAGTTTTTTATCTTGATTTTATCTTAATTTTAGTTCAATTTCCTTTAAATCAGTTTTTTCTTGATTTAATCTTAATTTTAGTTCAATTTCCTTTAAAACTGAGAAAAGCATCCAATCACATCAATTCACCTGGATTGTGCTTCCTCTTGGAAAATCTTGACCGCTCATCATCATTTGATCTCAACCGTTGGTTTCTTTCTGAAATTTTTATAAATTCATGCTTATCTCTCATTCAAAGAGAGGCTGGAGAATATATTGTTATTATACTATTTTTGCTCTAGACTCATTGAATATTGCATATTAATTATTTCACATTGATTAAATCATTTAGCTTAATATTGCTTAAATCTTGTTAGATGAATATTGCATCCATCTAGCATTCATCATGTTCATATAGATAAAATCCTTCGTCTTGATGTTGTCTAGTCACTGGTATTGCTAAATAATCTGAGAGCAATCTTATACTCGCATCTTTTGGAAGGCAATGGGTCGATTTGTTATGGTTTATTATTCATTGATTATATCTGACTAACCATGCATTTAATGACTTGATTGAAGTGTTGTGTATTGCAGATACAGATACAGGTTCACTTTTCACACACACAAGAAGGAGGTGACATTGTCTCCAAAACTATGAATGACCTTCAAGAAACTATGAAAAATCACTTAGTACAAGGTTACAACTTAAATTCTCCCTTTGAGATTGGTAACTAATACTTGGAGATCCAAATATTTAACTATCACTCACTTGAGGTAAAAAAAATAAAAATAAATAAATATACATAGAAGTTAGTTTCATTTAACACTACATTATGAACGCTCCTTTCTTTTTCAATTCTAAATCCAATCCAATTCATATAAAGTTGACAGTAAAAGATCTAACATAGACCTTAGCCTAATTTTCTCTAGAACTACATAGCCAATATTAAACTTAGTTATACAGAGCTCACAATAGATATTATTATTTATTATTACTTTCTCTTAAAATATTGTATGTCATTTAACGGATAAAATTTAGATGTGCAATGTTGTTTGTACTGGATGGTGCAAAAACTATGGTTTTTAGAGATGATTTGGAAGAGAAGACTATGAACGGACCTTGGCGGAATGGGTGAGATGTGTCATCTGCTACTAATGGAGGCTACCCTCCCTATGTTCAAGTCAAGTGGTAATATTTTGATGCTTTATAGGATAATTTTGTGCGACCTTTTTATCCTAGATTTGATAGGGCTCATGATGTTGAGGTGGGGTGGAAGAAATATAATTGAAATGTTGTGCACTTTTCTCTAAGGCCTCTATTTGGCTTCAAGCATACAAAGATTTTATTTGTTCTAGTTGGAGGGTCTTCAAAGGTGAATGTGAATTGGAAGTGAGATTTCCCTTAGAGGATTTTAGTGCCTCCTTCCTTTCCCTTTCCATCACATACTTCTTCTAAAGCCCTCTAAAACAGGAGTTGAGAGAGAAAATTATGATGGGGGTTTATAAAAATTAGTATATCTTTACTAAACATGGTTTGATCAGTAGGTTCAAAGGATTTTGAACACAAGGAGGCTCATTCTCAAGGATGAAATCCAAATTTATCGCCATGCACGAGGGTTTTTTTGGTGTTCTTTGAAGATATTCACGATTGGTGGACAATTATCTATCACTATAAATGGGACTTTGAGCAGAACCTAGTCATGCTAAAACCTTGCCACCCCTCCTTTGATCCAATTTTGAAATCTTTCTTTGCAACTCCAATTTGGGTAAAACTCCTAATTTTACCATTTTAGTTTTCCTTTGATTCCTATTTTGAGGTAATTTGTAACTCTATGGGGAAATTTTTGGTTGTTGATGAGGGGTCTTCAAATTATCTAGATGCAATATATGCTTGCATTTTTGTTCAAATAGACATCACAAAATATTTTATTGTGGAGATCTCCCTTAACACTAATGGTAGATGTAAGGTATCATCAAAATATTTTGTTTTTTTGGTGAAAGACCTATCATAAAAATATTAAGACTATTTACAATATCTAAAAGAAGAGTATCTAGATTGTTTATAGATGCTTCCTGTGTGAAGAGACAAAGGAAAGTATCAATTATCTATTTTTATATTATCATTATTTTTAGAAAATCAAACAGAATATTATGAGCTTGTTCTTGTTGTCTTGGGTGTGGCATATAGACCCTTAATTGGTATACTCTATTTGGATCTGTAATCATGGGAAAATGGTGAATGATAGATCAAGAGGAAAACTATCCTTTCCTTCAAAGAGAGATGAGAGTTTCACTATTGATTATCCTTCAAGCACTTTTCACCATTACATTAGGATGGAGGAGATGATAATTCACTAGATTCAATCTCTCCACACAAATATGGTAGATTGAATCTTGAATGAATTGGGAATGTTAAGTTGATCCCCTCTTCCTTGTTAGATTTGGGAACGAAATCGATTGAATTATGTAGTGTAAAAGTGACAAAGAATCGATTATAACTTGAGATCAGAATATGGCAAGAAACCGTGCACCTAGATCTGGAAATAAAATATCAAGATGAAGTCGCCTTGTGAATTTGAGGAAAATTTATTCAGATCATGGCGGGAATGTACACGGTCCTTCAAAAAATCCACAAAACGAAAAGGGTTTTTATGCCTCTGCAAGTGAAGCCCGAATTTGAAATTATAGCTGCGCACCTGCAACCTACATGCATAAAAGAGAGGAAAATGGGTTGGGTTTGGAGGTTTGTCTTTAGGTCAAACTTCAATTTTGGAATTAACCAAGTAATGAAAGAAAGTACTTGCAAGTAGATGTAAATGAAAGATTGAATTATAAATCACGTCAAGGGAGGTTGTAGTAACAGTGTTTATAGAAATGCTTGCGTGGAATTGAATGTTGAAATCAATCTCCTCTTCAATGGTTCAACCCTTGACTTGAATGCAACACCTAGCCTTGGAGGGAGACTTGAGAATGCTGAATGTTGGAAAAGAATGCTTGAATTCTTTAATGCTCCTCAATTGTTGATCGCTTGTGCATACTCCAATCTTATCCAACTTTAATGTATCCCTGCTTATGGAAATGAGGGGATGAATTTTCCTAAAATACATGTTTGGTGGATTTAAATTTTGTCATGAAATGATATTAGGAGAGTTTTCCCACTCATTGCATAGCCCACAATGCATGCTCTAGGAAGGTCCTACCCCAAAATAGGGTAAGGATAGGGGCACCACGCCCCTGTCCTGAGAGGAAAAGGGTTCCACACCCTTGTCCTAGGGGAGATAGGAGTGTCCTACCCCTTTCCCTAGGGTAGATTGAGGAAAGGGTGATGTGAAGGCCAAGGAAGAAGGCGATTTTGAGGGTTGAGCAGTCTCCAGTCTTCAATCAGGCTAGAGGATTCGAGTTTACATGCGTGAGGACCCTAATGCAGTTAAAAATTTCTAGGGTCACAATTTTATGACACTACATGATCTCCCTGTCAAATCATCATTTTGTACGAGAACTTTGGTGGTAGGATTTTATTTACAAAGGTTGGAGCTCATGCAAAGAATATAAAAATATAATTATCAGATATTGTAAGACTTAATGGAAATTTGTAGCTTACATCATCATCAATTAGGTTAAGGAGAATATAAAATCCTTTTGTAAATCCAAATACTCACACCCACCTTCATCTTTGGATAAGATTATAGAAAAAATGGAAAATGGTTGACGATCTGTTTAATTTTTCCTCCCCTCCTTTTGGGTTTAGAAATAATATAAAATTGTCTCCCCCTACCCACTAACACTGGTTGGTTAAAATTAAATTTTGATGAGTCTTCTAAAGGGAATTTGGGTCGAGAAAGTGGGGTTGGGGTGATCATAGATATAGGTGGAAGGGTGGTGGTTGCCTATGTGGATAACCAAGGCAAGAAAATTTGAAATGTAGCAGAATTGATGGCAGCTTTCTACATATGGCATTTCTATAGCCAAGGGCAAGGACTGCCAAAATATCATCATTGACTCTAACTCAAAAAACATCATCATGATGTTGCAAGGCTAGATGAAGCTAGGCTATAGTGTGGTGGACCTTATCACCAAGTTCCCAAGCATCATTTCCACATTTGTTCACATAAGCTTACAAGAAGCCCTTAGGGAAGGCAATAGTTATATAGAGAAGCTTGAAAATCTTGGTCATTTTTTTGATGCGCTTAAAGTTTTGATGGTGAAACACAAGTTACCAAAATATATTCATGCCATGATTTTAAAAATATATTAATCCTAATGAGACCTAAAGATTTAAAAATTACCTTTTCCTTTCTCATCCCATCCACATTGTACTTCGATTATTTATTGATATGGACTATTCTTGTTATATCTAGTCAAAGTTACACTTCTTTCAAAACCTCCTTTAACTATGTTTATACCAAAAACTAGTTTTTACAACTCCTTTTCAGCTCTAGTTTCTAGCTCCTTTGAGGAAACCATGGGTGGTGATCTTAATCATATTGAACCAAACAAATGCTAAAATTTCAATAAAAATGGTGATCTTTTGTCATGCCCATCTTTTGGGCACAAAAACGGAACAACAAATTTTTTTTTTGACAACATGAACTCGCAATATATCCTACAATTATAATAACTTTATTAGCGTTTTGTCTTATATAGGGTGAAAATAAAATTGTTTACTGAGGTTGGGTTAATTAACCAACTTGAACGAGCGACTTTATTTGGGGGAGATTAGATAGGATCACAGATTAGTTAGCTAGCTCAAATTTCCTATATCAAGTTGTCGCTAGTTAAAACAAGGGTTAAATGGTTATCTTAATGTATTAGATCATTCCCAAACATATAATGATAATGCTATTAATTAATTGATGCACATGCAAAATTTATTATTTAAATCCAACCGATGAGGGTTCAAATTACTATAATGTCATTTGCCCACTAAAACCGACAATAAGCTAAAGCCAATTCTAATTTTTTTTCCTAAACCCCTTAATTTTGACGATTCAATTTCGATCCGACCAAAATCGGTCTCAGGGGCTTAAGGTTCATGAAATTAATTTTACAATTTCTCCTTTTAAAAATTTTCCTAACGTCCAAATATATTGGGGAAAGTCTATTGATTAATTAAATAAATTAATTGATTTAATGTATAGTGTATCCAACTATATTAACTCTTTATTTTTAAACCCCTTTAATTTTACTATATTAAAATTTTAATTCTCTAAAGATTAAAAACATATAAGAACTCAATTATTAAAATAACCTTAATTATATATTAAAATCAAATTTTAAAACTCCAATCTAAATCTCCCATATATATATATATATATATATAAAATTCCTAAAATGCTAACCCTAACCCGAAATTGGGTTAGGGTTGCATTTCTATTTATTCCCACTTGTTTTATTTTCTTATTATTTTATGCCCTAACCCAAAATGGGTTAGGGTTTATTAAACCCCTTTTTTTTATTGTTTTTTTTTTGAGTATGAGAGATTGTAGGTACGACGGATTAGGGCACGACGGAGGGATTGCGTAGAGGGAAGAGCAGAGAGTTAGGCGCGGGCTCCCCGGACGCCGCTGTGCGTACACATAGTGGCGGACGGGCTTACCGCCACCCACTGTGTATACACACAGTGGCGGGCGCCGCTCACTGTGTGTAGCACAGTGGCGGACGCGTCCGCTCCACTGCGTTTACACATAGTGCGGTGCCCTTCGGCGCCGCCCACTGTGTGTGAACACAGTGGCTCAGCCGTGAGCCGTCCACTATGTTAACACACAGTGGCTCGGCCATGAGTCGTCCACTGTGTTAACACACAGTGGCTCGACTTGGTACTCCCGGTTTCCAATATTTTTTTTTTTGTAATTTTTTTTATATTTCGTTCTTTTTAATATAAAAGTATATATATATATATATATATATATATATATATATATATATATATATATATATATATATATATATATATATATATATATATATATAGATAGATATAGATAGATAGATATATATGTATAGTTTGATATATATATATATATATATATATATATTTCTATATGTATATATTTATATATATATATATATACATATATGTAAATTCACTGCTATGACCAGAATACATACACATACCCCTTTTTTTTAAAAGGGTATCTAGTGAGTATGATTCAGATGCAGGGGTATATATATACCTAATAGGGTTAGGAAGCTTGTTTGAATTATTTTTCACACAACAGCATGCAATCTATATTTTTTTTGTAACAGGAATACATAGGGACAAAATATGTTTCCTTATCTTTTTTTTGTTGTTGCAGGGATAAACATGTTTAGAAATTTATATATATTTATATATATATAGGTATATATTTTTCAATATATATACTTATATATTAATAGATATATATAATTAAATGTTAGGACAATAGGGCTGGAAACCCTTACTTTGTTTTGAGATTCTAACATCTAAGCATTCTGACCTTAGTCTCTTAACAGTAATATGAATGAGTCTTATTTTTTTTTCTCTCCTTTTTTTTTTTTTTTTTACAGTCCTACAACATGTTTTCTACAGCAATGTATAAATGCTAGATCCCCTTTTTTTTTCTCAGCTGTGCCTAAATAGAGTAAAAAGTAACAAAATAACAGTAAATAAAACTTTGCAAGAAATTACTCAATATAATGCATTCTCTTTTCTTCTTTTTTTTTTTTAACTTATATTTGCAGAAATAAACATGTCAAGAGTATTTCTTTTTTTTTGACAGAATTTGATACAATTTACAGCAACCTAATAAATGTTCAGAACTTAAATAAAAGGTATTTTGCATACAGAATATTTGAATACTAGGGTACACATTTACAATGGGTGAAAGTAACCCCAACTAATCTCTCATTCTTAATGATGAGGACTTGAATAAAAGAATACATTTTATTAAATAGAAATGAAAGGATCAACTTAAGCCCTTTATTTACATTGTTTTCCTTTGTTTTGCAACAAATCATAAATTGCATTTTTGCTTTCCTACATCTAAATAGAAATCTGAATCTGAATAAAAATCTGCAACCAAACAAATCTGCAACTCCTAGGTCTTTTTCCCAGCAACCTGCATATAAAATTTTTTAGGACTGTGACCATGGGATGCTCACCTCCCAGCCTAGGCTTACCATAAGCCACCCCCGAGCTTAGAGAATCAAGACCTAGACGGGGTTACAACCAAGCAATACAACAAACAAAAGGGGAAGAAAATAACACAATAGAGACACCCCTTCCCAAGCTGAAAACTCTATCACAAAATGTGATGCCTTATTAGGGTGGAAGTGGACCAAGTACCCTAGGGGAGAAATCTACTAATTCAAAACTTACAGCCAACTCATGGCACCCATGAATGCATAACCAGAATTCATCCTTAATCCCTACACCCTTATGACCCCCAAAAAGGCAAACATGCCATATTTGCCCCCCCTTATGACCCCCAAGAGAATTAGCACAAAAGGAAGTAGCAAGGGTCTCATGGACAGACCCTTGAGATCACTCTCAAAATGAGAGCCTCTCACCCTAAGGGTTGTCAAGCTTCTTCCACCCCCAAGACCAATCTTTCCTCCCAAGGAAAGGATGGTCTTGAACACTCCCGAAACACAACATTACATAAAATAGAAACAAACAAGAACACATAAATTTTACAAATACAACACAAATAAAGAGTAACAACAACTTCCATTCAAACATTCTATAACATTTTTACATTTACATAGGAGGGAAAAATAACACCAACCTTGACCTGCCAAGGGAAATCTAAGGGAAAGCTTGATGGCCAATCCACAATCTTTTTTTGCAATTCCTTAGCCCCAAATCTCCTATTCCTAAAAACTGGTTTTCCTCCAAAATTTCTCCAAAAATTTCTCCAAAAATCTCCAAGGATGGAGAGTGGGTGATTAGCTCACTAAGCTTCCATTCTTAGCCTAAGAAGGCCTCTCTCACTCCTTCCAACCTCTTGGATAGAGTGAGGGATCCCCCATTGGGTTGGTCTTCCCTAGGTCTTACACACTCCCTAACCTAGGTACCTAGAGAAGGGAAATGGAATGGGAAAGAGGGATTACTCCCTTCAAGAAGGTTATCCTACCAAGGATGGCACTCCTATAGATGGAATTCGTCCATCTTGGGAAAACCACTTTTTTGGGTGGTTAAACAAGTCCTAAGGGAAAGACACATGGCCAATTTTGGCCTTCACCCATAGGTACCCCATGAGGCCTAATAGAAATGCTCTATAATTGACTCTAGGAGTTGATTTGACCCTCAGAAAGTCCACCTAAAGTTAACCTACGGGTCAACTCTGAGTTGACCCTCCTTGTGGCTCACTCACCTAGATTTCTTGGTTCCTTCAAGGATAATTAGGAGATATAACAATTAACAAAAGTAAAACTCTCTAAAAGGGTGACATGACAAATTGCCAACACAACATACTACATAGGTGTCAAGTGACACTACAAAATAATTCCACATCACAATACACACGTGGCAATTGTCCTTCAAACAATTTAAACAATTCAATAAATACAATTTACACTCATGCAACATTTTACATTTACGAATAAAATACAATACATACGGGGTGTTGTCTCTCCAAATAGATAACCCCTGGTTTTACTAACCCACATAGGCCTAGGCTTGATTCTCCATAATATTTCCATGGTCACATGGATAATTTCCTGCACATCTTGATTTAAACATTAGTACTTCCCAATAGCCTCATATAATATAAAACACATAATTAGAATACAATACATTCATTTGCAAAGACTTGTCATTATAAAATACGATTTGTCACAAATCAAAGCATTACATCATAATCCTCAAAATTTGATCCATTTACAAGATATGCAAACATATTTCTAGCATTATAACAAATCCTGAAATTCAGATAATAACATACATCATCACAATATTACCCTAATCTAGAATCATATAATATTCTATAATCCACAAGGCATAGAAATGGAGCATCAAATATATATCAATATTACCAAAAATCGTGGGATCATAAAAAGTTCTATATCCATAGTGTGTCAAAACTAGCATCCATAATAGTTATAACATGAAAATAACTGAAGAGATAAGATGGGTCGGGGTAGGGCCTCACATCTTTGGAAGAAGGTGGTAGATGAAACTATACTAACATACATTAAATAAATTCATTGTCTAAGCCATTTGTGCAATACTAGAATGAGGGTTAAGTCAAAGTGGGTGGAGTGAAATTTATGGTGTGTACAAAATCTATTGTTGTTGCTACTAATCTTGAGGGCGAAGGCATAGCCTTCCTAAAGAAACCTAAGAGAAACTACAAGGAAAATTTTATGATTCTCCTCAAGCAAGGGGATAAAGTTGGTCACCAATGAAGTGAGTTCAAAAGAGATGATTTGTGTGGGGTTTGGAAAGAGGCCACACTGCTCCTTATGAATTTCATCATATTGGACAAGAGATTTAAATTGTTCCATTCTCAGCTATTTTGTATGTTCAACCATTTGACGTATGGTGTGAACATGAATTTCCCTTATTGAAATTATTCATCCATCTCCATATCTATGGTTATTTCTAAGACTATAAATGTTCTTCCCCTACATCAAGGGGTTATTTTGGGTCCATATAATTTCTACCTAAATTTGACCCCCACTTGTGGGGCAGCTAGCAATCCCTCTGGTCCTAATTTGTTTGTTGAGTTGTCCTGAACTTGGGTAGTAATGATGCCATCTCCACTCCTAAACCTAAAGGGAACCCTACCTGATTTAACGCATATATGTTAGCTTAAACCAAGAATCTCCCCAACCCCTCCCATTATACAATGGTTTTTTAAAGAGTTGAAGGAAGAGGAGAATGTTTTTTGGGACTTTTCTTCCTCATGGTCTATTGGGTCCGAGTGGACTCTAGACAATCATGTTGGTAATTATTGGACCCAAAGTGGTATAAAATATACATTTAGTAGACACTTCCAATTGGAAAAAATGTGGCCCATATATAAGGAGTCTATCTATCACCCTAGAAAAATTCATGTTAAGAAAGATATGCAAGTGTATAAGCTAGACATAATTTCCTTGTTGAAATTAAAATTGGAGAAACAAACCTTCAAAATCCTTATGGAAATATAGCATGTTCAAAATGGCTCATAATTCTATACTTGGAATTGGACTATAGTTAGATAAATTTATTATTTCTTTAGGAATTTACCCTAATAATAGTTACATATGGTTCCTACTTCTATTTCAAGGAAGATTTACTGGTATTTTGTTCCATTTGTGCTCTTAATGACTTCTTCTATCAGATCAAAATATGGGATTGGATGGTCAATAACCTCCTAATGGAGGAATGGATTTGGGGAGATGATTTTAGCATTGTGCGAAATCACCAAGATAGAGGGTAGTTCAACACTCTTAAAATCTCTAGAAAATAATTTGATTCTAGGATCTTAACAAAAATTATGGTAGTTTATGAGCCCATTTCTAAATAAAGAGATTCTTACTCTCACCATCTATTTGTATAGTCTGACTCAAGAGATGACAAATTATAAGTTTATCTATTTTGACTAGTTTAATAGAGTTCAATTGCTTTCCATTATCTACTCTTCTTAGAATACTATTATTAAAGTGGGTGATGTTGTATCTCTTTCAGACGCCCTTTGAATATTGACAACTTTACATATCTCTTGTGAGAAGTCCTAGAGGAGCTTAGAATTTCAAAAAGTATGGTGAAGAAGAGGAAAAAGAAATATGAGACAAAAAGATGACAAATAAAGAGTTGAATCAATAGGTTTTCTCCACATAGCTTGAAGACCTTTGTGATTGTTGGGTACGGTGGTTATTCCACCAAAAGGTTGACCTATCAATGCCTGCTACAACCACCAAACACATAGAATCCATGGGAGGTGGTTAAGCCATGTCTCAAACCCACCGATTGTTTTGCACAGAGACCAAGGGCACACACCTTGTAAAACTCCCCCCTCAACAGAAGTGAGGTTTGAACGCATGACCTAGATCTAATACCATTTGTTGGGTATGCTTTCCATTGCACCAAAAGGTCAACCTGCCAATGCCCACTACAACAACTAGACACATATAATCCATGTGAGGCAGTTAAGCCATGTTGCATAGCCACTGCTTGTGTTACACAGAGGCCAAGGGTACAAACCTTGCGACTATGATAGGGTTTAAAACCTAAAAAATCCACAATAATGTATGGCTTGTGTGAGATATAGAGATACAATTTCTATACTAGAGAGTGTCATGGAGAGACTAGTAAGGATTAACAATATCGTCATATTTAAGATTGTGATAGGGATGATTATGGCTAGAAAAAAATGGAGATAATATAAAATAAGAAAGTAGTGGACTAGAGGAATGGCAAGTGGATTCTAATTGGTAGTAGCTAGGAAGAAACTATGGAAACTTGGTAAAGATCAGAACTTAATTTAGGAGGTTCTTCTACACTTTTTATTAGATCTTTAGTCATTTTTGGTTATTTTTGTTTCCTATGATATATATGAGCTCTATGAAACACTAGTTTTTTTTAATTTCTATGTGCTGATTTGTAAGGGTTGGGGGACCTTCCCTTAATCATTTTTTTTTTGTTTATCCTTTATCATCTCACACATCCAATCTTTCATATACACTCAACACCTCATCTTAAACAACCTGATTGTATTTATTCTTTAATTTCAATTTACAATGATACTTGTATACCTCCTCAAAATAAGTAGTGTATACAATGGTAGAATGATTCTATTACCCACTGCACTAGTTGCCTAAGGAAAGATGACTACAAAGAGATCCATAATTAATATTTTTTAAGACATCATTTTTTTCTTAAAAATTATGCTTGGTAATCTTTTTAATGTGAGTCGTGGTGTTGGCACGACATTCTCTCTATCTCTACATGAAATGCTTTTGAGTCTAAGCTATGAACGAGTGAGTCCACAAACGGGGACCTCATCCCCACACTTCACTTGATCAAACCCGCTATCTCAATGCTCCAACAAAAGCACAAGGCATGCGAGCTTAGTGGCCTAGTAGGTATTTGAGCCCTAGTGGTCACTTTAGCAATGAAGTGTTTTAACCATGACACTACACGTCTGAAGACAAAAATTATTCAATACATCAATTAGAAGAATGTAGAAATATTCTAATTTTATCACCAACTAATATCTCTCTATGTAATAGCAACAACGTTGCTACTGCTAAAACTAAAATTAAAATATTTGAATTTTCTCAAGGTTGAGGAGCCCAATTAAGGGCTGGGTTGCATTGGATGCAAGAAGGAGACAAAGAAACTATTTTTTTAAAATTATCATAAGATAAAACACTCCAAATAAATAAAATCCTTATTATAATCAAGAGAAGTCAAATATGACAATCCTAATAATATAAAATCTATCTCCTTTCAACATTATTAATATTTGTTTTAACTCTAGTCAAAGAAAAAATCTTCTACAATTGAACGCATCGATATTACTAAAAAATCCATCATTGCAAGTTTTCTTTACATTTCATCTTGCTATCTTCCTTCTAAAATCTATTACAATCAACTAACTCAATTAGATAGAGGGTTTGTATGGAGAAAATAGAAGAAAAAAATGTTAGGAAATTACTTTATTTCTATATATTCTTTTCAACCATAAATAAATGAGGTTTATGTGTGATTGATCCTCTCTCACAAGGGATCTACCTCATTGTTAAATAGCTTACTATATTTAATCATTAATTAACTCCATTGAAAGTTACTGATTAGGGATAGACTTTCTACTACCAATGACGATAATGCATGGGAAGAGTTTGGATGCAAAGATAAAATCGTTATAGGCAATACTTCAAAACTCAAAATTCCAAAAAAAAATTAATTATATGAAAATCCTAGAAACATATGTATACTCTTCTTAAATGGAAAGAATAAGATTTAAGTTATGGCTAGATGTTATCTTACTCTTCTATTTGGTAGAATAGAATGATAAACTTCAAGGAGAAGCCTCTTTGCACTTATTATTAGTTGCATAGCAAACTCTTATTAAGAAAAGGTATTATGTAATTCAAGGATATATGAAAGCTCACATATTTAACTTGAAAAAGTGACATGCAATAGAATAATTACTACAAATTATCCAAATCTCTTATCAATGAAATTCAGAAGGTGCAAGCTATTGTTTCTTTAAGTCTTCAACTACAACTTTCTAATCCTAATTCATGCAATTTATTTAAAGAGTTTTAGTGGTATCTAAGTTATAATATTTAAATATTCTCAAATAGATTGACCTTAAAATCCTCTCTCTAACCAAAATTCAACCAGCACTAAATTTGTAACAGAGTGTGAATTGGCCTGAAAACATAACGTTTAGCTTGGGCACTATTGTGTGGAAATGTAGAGGTGAAACCAAAGCTCAATTTATAGCATGGAATATTACTCACTATAAAGATATCAGGGGAGACCACCTCACCTTTCTTCCCCATCAATTCACCAAATGTCCCTCCAACCACAAGCTAAACACTACCAAACATGAGTTTGGGACATGCAAGAATTATAAACAAATTTGGTAAATAGTCATCACTCTTATTCGATAAATATTAAATAAAAAATTATAATAGAAATCAACTCTTCTAAGGCTGCACTATTCATAAAATATGATACCAAAATTCCTTCATCATTGTATCCTTGTATATGTTTGGACTATTTAATGCAAAGCCATCTTTTTTAGTGCTTTTCCTCTAATGGAAGTGATTATGCATGTTTTGTCCTCTAATATTATTTTGTAGTAGAAAAATATTTCTAAAGTCTTGAAGATGATTCAAAAGAACTATTCAAAGCGTTAGAACCAATTATCTGCAATATTGTTTTAATTGATAGTTATCACTAAAGAGCATAATGTCTCTTTACTTACAATGCTTAATATCATTATATAAGATTATTTGCTCTAATCTCATGGAAAAACGTGATATTTTCTCTTATTGTAATTTGTTTCTAATTGAACTATATAGCTTTCAACCATCCTTGTTGATTCTGTTATCTATGTAATACCTATTTCTAACCAACTTGAGTTGTTTCTCTTAGGAATTTGGCTTGAAAGTTCCTACTTCAGACTGTATTTTCATTTTGTACATTATTTTTCCTTTGATTAATATGACACATATTCTAAGAATTTTTTTATAAATCACTCTATTGCAACATTTCCCCTCCTTCTAAAACAAATTCATGTAAATGAAAATTTCCATATAGTTCATGACAAAAGAGTACAATGTCATAATATATAATATGACATCAAACAAAAAATTAGTGACACAAAAAGAACCTCCTAATTCAAAATCTAATAGTATTTAGATAACATATAAATTATATTGAATAAAACATATTAAATTATTCTATGAATAAGTATTTTTAATTGAAATATAAAAATTTAATAATTAATATTTTTTATAATCTTCAGAATTAGTTTTTTTATATATACTAATATGATGAATGCATAACACTTCAAAACATTAATTATAAATAGATAGAAATCGATGTCGTGTGAACAGGAACTGGGAATGGAAAGAAAAAGGCCTGGAATATGAGATCGTTCATCTTCCACGAAGAACACATCCTTTACTTTCTGCTTGAAATTGCGACAGCTCTGTTGACCATCAAATTTGTCTCCTTCAATTAAAGCGTGTTGTTGGGTATTTCACCTGCCACAAATGACTCATCAATCATTGTCACTTATAACAAGAGATCCAACTAAAACATAATCGTAATATTTTAAAGCATTCTTGATTGACACGGTAATTAGGTTGAATATATTCAAGAATTCTTGAGTGACAAGCTATTCAAGTTGACAATATACGTAAGAGCCAATTTCCTGGAAGGAGGGAAGCTACGGATTTCAATTATATAAACACGCGCAAATTTTCAGTTTACATTGTAAAAAATCCATCTTGATCAATGAAGACTAAGAAGATGGGGATGAAAATGAAATTTTTTGTGTTCATCTTTGTAGTAATGCATGTTTTCTTGTTTCTGTTTAGCGAAGGGATAGAAAGCCGGCATCTAGAAAAGGAGAATCACGTTTCTCTATCTTCCTCCTATCGAAATTTAGGTATTGAATATAATTGTGCTTCGGAAGAACGTTCAATTGTTTATGTGCAGATCTGAATGTTAGTTTTAGTTGCTATTCCCTTCTGGTTAGATAAAAAAATTAATATAACAGTTATTTCTGTGGAGATCTTGGCGTTTATCTAGCTGACTGTAGAATTATCAGAATACTTAGACATTTGAAAGTCCTTTTTATTTGCTGTGATGTTTTTAATAATTAATTTTTATGAAGCAGAAGAAAGAGATCGACTGAAAGCATGCTGTCGGGATAGCTGTTGTGCGAGGCAAGGAGTGCTTTTATGTTGTGGACACAGGAAGAGATAAATTCTGTATGTTTGAAGAACAAGCACATATATTCCAAAATGCCTTGCCTACGAATTAAGTGTGGTGGAATCAATTATTGTCTCATAGCTTAAGAATTAAGATTTCACCGAACAATAAAGGATCAACTTTCACTTCTTGTTTGCTTCAGTGTGACTATTGAACATTTTTGTGCAAGTTATTTTTAGATGAATATTTTTCTTATAAATACAGAATATTTTATATTTAAAAAGTGTTGTTCTCCTCCTCCACTTTCCATTGACCTTGTTCTTGTATTGTTCTTCTTTTCTAAAATACTAATATAAGAACCTGAGGTTTTAGTTTGTATTGGCATTAGGTTTTTCGGCATAAGAAATTTGTTTAAGTTTAAATCATGAGAAGTTGTAACAACAGTATTATGGATGGAAAAAATAAGATAGAAAACATAATGATTTCAAATGATTTATGAAGTCAAGTGGTGAATGGTGGCATAAATGGAATAGATTATAAAACTTATATATCAATAACAAATGTTCAAAAGACCAGACTTTGGGTTATTGACACGATAACATGATATATCATTAGCAAGATAGATATTTCATTAACACGGGTTACTGATATATCATTAACACGATAGATATTTTTGAGGATAAGGTTCTCACCCTTGAGGGTGTGGCTACTGGACATGGTAAAAGAACCCGAGCGAGTACGAGGAGGATGGCTCAGCAAGCCAAGGAACAAGATGATCTTAAGAGTGTTGTTGCCTCAATGGTCCAACTGGAGAAAGAAGCAATGGAGCTTCTCAATAATTTTTCTTAGTTCTGGTGTTTTGTGCTCTTGGCTGTCCCTTAGGTGATTTTGTGTTGTCTTTTTGTTATGTTTGGTGCTCTTCCAAGCTTTTTGCTTCTGTCAGTTGTCTTTGTTTCTTGTTATGTTCTATCTAACTGGACCTTTAATGTTTTATCTATTTTATAACTTGTTGTAAAGGGTTTAGGGGCCCCTTCAAAACCTGTTTTCACTTAATCAAAAACAAATGTTCAAAAGACTTCATTGAAGGAGGTAGAAGAAATTACTCAAAAGGCCTAAGGTTGATAGAGGTAAATTTGATGAAAATCATTTCTCAAGAATAGTAGCTACTCACTTTGCAAAATGTTAGGTATTACAATAATTACATTAGATTACATAATAAAAATAAATAATAATAAATTAATTTAATGTTAATTTATAGGTAGTTGTATTCCTGAAGTTCTATAAAGCAATGATAATGTAATTTATGATAATCCTATTGAATTGTGTTGAATATAATTATATCATTTTAATTATTAATGTGATTTTTCAATGCAATATTCTTACAATTTTAATATGGTATCAGATAAGTTATATTCTCTACAAAGAATCGTAGATTACAATCCTAGTAAAACTAAAATTACTTCTTCATTTCTAAAAAGAAGATAAATTCAAAATGTTTTGAAAAAAAGTAAAGGAATTGAATATAGCACAGAGAAGGTTTGACAATATTTTTACTATTTTGTGAGTTGTTTTAATGCAATGTTCGTGCAATTTTAATATGGTATCAGATCAGTATATTTTTGTGGAGCTACAAAGAATTGAAGAATTCAGTCCTAGCAAAACTACAATTACTTCTCCATTTTTGAAAAGAAAAGAAATTAAAAATATTTTTTTTAAAAAAGTAAAGGAATCTATATAACACAAAGAGGGTTTGACAATATTGTTAGCATTTTGTGAGTTCTTCAAAGCATAAGCTAAGGATAGATTTGTTAAAGGAGAAGATAAAGTGTCTTGAAAATAACATGTTTTTGAATTATAATTTACCGTCATCATTGAAAATGGATGTTTTATTTCACATAAGTTTTTAACATTAATTTTAATATTATTCAAATGCATTTCAAAGAAAATATTTTTTTTAAGCGAACATAAGAGAAGAGTATTTTGAAAGAATAAACTAGTAAATCATTGTTCTTGTCAAATGGCTTTCTATAAAAAATGCAAGGATTTATTGTAAAGATGTGGTAAGGGGGGCGCCAAACTCATTTCTCATGATTGACAAGTTCAGACTAAAAGATAGGTCATGTTTGGTAAAACTGGCAAATGTGTTATAGCCACAACGAGATTGGTTGAGTTGAGTGATCCTTTGTAGGCGGTTGATCTCAAGAAGGACATTTGATTGGATTTGATATGCCTCATGGTTGATGAAGGAACCCTAGCACGCCATAAGTTTGAATGCCGAATTTGGTAGGAATGCATAGTATAAATATGCAGATCGAAGACCAAATCTGCCACTGCTGCATGATAGAGTAACAATGGTAAAGGGAGTGAAACCAGAGAGTTAATTTGTCAACTTCCCATCGACAACCAGTTAGAAGACTTAAATAAGCAAGGGTAAGGAACCGATAAACTATCATTGAGCCTGATAGTGGTGAAAAGTAGTAGCAGTATATAACCGGTAATAGGACAATTGTAGTGAGAAAAGAAGAGCAGAGAGAAATAGAGAAAAAGTAGAGGCTAAACGTATGAGAGTGTCAGAGAAGTTAAGACACAATAGAGATTGAGGAGAGAAGCAATTAGAACTAGCAGAGAGTTGAGTACCGATAGAGAAGAGGTAGAGGCCAAACCAATAAGGTTGCATTAGACAGGAAATAAGAACACAGAACCAATGAGAAGAGAACTGACAAAGAGAAGAGTAGAGGAAAACTGGTTGAGAAGAGTAAAACCAAAAGATTGCAGAGGTTACAAAATTCATTTGTAACTGAGTATAAAATATTGTATTATCTATAATCATTATAATCACTAAGTTTGAGCTTTGTGCAAGAGTTGGTGCTTCTTGGGTTGGTGCCCTAAAATCAGGGGTTGGTACCCTAAATCAGGGGTTGGTGCTCTAAATCAAGGCTTCGTGCTCGTTGGGTTGGTTCCCTAAACACTGTAACCATATTTATTGTGAGGATGGATTCGAGTAGTAGACTCCAGTAGAATTTCTCGCTGAGGATTTCCCATGTTGGGTTTTCCTTGTATTGTTTGATAAGCTCTTTTGTGTGAGCTTTAAATTTAGTCCTCTCCTATCTCATTGATATGTTTAGTTTATGTTAAATTTTCTAACCGGTACAGACATAGGATTAAAAAAGGGATAAGTTTGGAAACCACTAATTCACCCCCCCTCACAGTGGCATCTTATGTTCTACAATTGATACCAGAGCCTAGGTTCTTGGTTGATAAGCTTTCTCCAGCTTGAGAAGCTTTTGGTTTTTGAGAACATAATGGTTCTCTTTGTGTCATCCCCTATTCTGATGTTTGATGGTTCAAACTATTCTATTTGGAGTTGTCGTATGGAAGTCTACTTTTCCTCCTTAGGGTATGATGTGTGAATGTTAGTTATAAATGGTCCCTCTAGACTAGTCAGTCCTACCAGCGGTCCTGAAGTAGAAAGAAGAGATGAATGCAATGCTGAAGCCTTAAATTCTATACTTAGTGGGATATCCAGTGATATTTTATCTCAGGTGGATGGATGCAAATTGACAAATAGCCTATGGGACATATTGAAGAAGCTCTATGGGGATGAGCCTAGCACTACAGAACCGGTTTGTTAAAGAAAGAATGAAAATGTGTCACATGTGTCTGCAGATGTAGACAAATTAGTTAGTAGCAATAGAAATGATGAAGAGAAAACCCACCTATGCATGGCTCAAGAGACATAAGGTGAGATGCACACATTTGGAAATGATCATGCTAATCAGTCCTACAGATAAGACGTGTTAGGCAATGATAGTGAAGATGAAGATGAAGATGAAGCAAAACTTGATCTTGAAGGAGAACTTGTAAGTGCACCCGAGGAGGTTAGCAGAGCGAGAAATGAATACAAGGTGTTCAAGAATTTTATTGTTGTGGAACAAACTAGTTGATCAAATGTCTTGAAGAATCTGAGGAGTGTATCCCACAGTTGAATACTCAAATAGAAGACACCAAGAAGTATAGGTGTAAAGATCTAGAGCCTGAGCTAGAGGAAAAGGACAAACAATATGAGAAGATAAAAGGAGAAGTGGGGAACCTCAGCAAAGACCTTGAAAAATGTAAAGATGAGCTCAAGGTGAGGATCTAGTATGATGGCAGGAGTGATACTATGGACAAGATGTTGAAGAAGCAAAAATACTCCAAGGATTAGGATGTGGTGTCAGTGAGTGCTCCACCAGCAAGAATGTTCCCCATAAAGACATTTAGATTATTTCCTTAAATGAAAACAACAAGGGATAGACCTTCACTATCAGGAATATTCCCAGGAAGAAGGTTTATCTAACCACAACTAGTGAGGATATGAGGCTAAACATGAAGAACAATGCTGCAAGAAGGAATTATTCTCATCATAAAGGAAAATGAAAGATGAGAGAAGGTAGCTTCACTAGAAGCAAGAACTTGAGAACCAGATAGCATAGAAAATCTCCTACCGATAGAAGACAAAGAGATGTTCCCTACCACAAGACAAAACAAGTGTGGGAAAAAAATAGATCAGATGAAAGGACCGTAGTGACCGGATAATTCAAGAATAATCCCTAGAGAAGTAGAAATAGAGATACTGAATCAGTACGATCTTTACATGCCTGGCAGAATAAAAGTTGTAAGTCATATGCCCTCCTTTACCAGTTACTACTTCTCTTGCAAAGATTATGCACATAGGGAAGATGAATGTAAAAAGTGTTAGGGTTCCCACAGATACTGAGAGGGGGGGGTGAATCAGTATCTAACATGTTAAATGATTTTCTTAACTTAAAACATGTAGGGCATAATAAGATTGTGTACCGGTAAGAAGAATATAATGCAATAAATAGATACAAAAACAACCACATGAAAAGCACACCATAACACAATGATTTAACGAGGAAACCCAGTGTGTGAAAAACCTCGGTGGGATTTGTGACCCACAATATTCACTTATTGGCCAATAAGAGAATATTACTGCTACAAGAGGGGCCTACACATGCAGGAAGGCCAAGTGCCTAGAGAACACTGCTAAAAAAAGGAAGTCTCACTGACTTACAAAATGGATTATATAAATCCAGGTCTAGTACTGCTTCAAGGTATCATCTATAATGCCGGATCCAGTACTAATTTCTGCTCTGCTCTTTACATAAACCCTTAACCTATAATTCAGTTCATAGGTCTGCCTTATTACATTCCATATCTCACATATTCCTTCTCATCCATCACTTGTCAATGTTCTACAATGAACTCCTTTATATATAAGAGTCATTTTACAATTTGCCTTAGTCGTCTTACAATGATTTTATAATATTAAAACAAAATATATTATAACAAAAATCCTGTCGGCCTCTGTACCAATATGCTTCCTTTTAATGCTGGTGCCGGTAGTCTCGAGTGCCAATGTAGAGTCTTCTTTGCTGGTGCCGGTGGAATGTCTTGCCGGTGTCATAGGATTGTAAGGTTGCCATCAATGACAAAACCTTCAATCACCTGCAATGTCTCATTGGAGTGTGAATATGCCAACAATCTCCCCCTTTGGCATTGATGGAAACACTCATGAGAAAATCCAAAAAAAAATGTGACATCCAAAAATGTGAACCAAAGATGTATGAACTCCCCATGAGAAGATGAGTCTTTTCCTATTTATTTTCTCATACCACTACTCCCCCTTTGGCATCAATGACAAGGGTTGTCAAGATGTCAACCTTTTAAGTGGGTAGTTACAATCTGAAAGAGATCCACCAAAACTAAATTTATGCTTTCTATAAATTTCTTACTGTCTTTCAATGCTCTCTCTGTTCTTTGAACTGTACCAATGAGTTGCTGCATATGCTCTGTCGGTGTTTTCTGTCTTTGTACTAATGCCTCAGACATCTCTTTCCTTACGGATGCTAGATAATCCAGTCTAGGACTTAGTCTAAGTCTTAGATTTTTAGCCTTATTAATTGTTGTCTCCTTTTCTCTTTCAAGCTTTAGTAATTCTCCTTCCAAAACTATTATCTTTTCTTCAAAAACTGATAATGTATTAGGTCAGTTAACAAAATTGTCAGCAAGTTTATTTATTTCATCTTGTACATTGCTCATTTTCTTATCAATGTTGATTGTTAGAAAGTTTGTCTTGCACATGTCTTTGTATAGAGTTTTATATTCCAAAAGAGTCCTGCAGAGTTCGGGTAGAAGTGTGTCAAAATCCTTATTACACTTCTTTATTTGATCATTAATGAATTCCCGTTTCTCTTTTTCCAACTTCTCTCTGAGTGCATCTTCCTTTATTTATTCAACCGTTACTGTATTGTCAATAATGAATTTTGACAAGATGTCAAGTTGACTTAAAGAATCCTTGTTATCAATATTGCATTTAGGAGCTATCTTCTTCAAAACTGGGATTATGTCATCTATAGCTCTATAAGCTTGTGTGATACAATCTGTTATTTTCTTCAAATAATCAAAAAGAACCTCAATTACATTGGTTGAGGAGGAGCCAACATTTTGAATTCTGTCGGTGGAGGAAGTAACCATGCTTGTAGTGACCTCTGGTAGGTCAGTTTGTGTTTCCATTTCTTTTACCAAGGGTTTTTGTTTCTCCCATATTGTCGGTGGCACTGTTTCCACATGTATATGTTCCTGTTTCGGAGCCTATTGCTCTGATTGTTGATCTACCTTAAGTCCTTTGATGTCATCTACTGATTTCTCTGTATTATTTGTTCTGTCAGTCTTACCGGTTGTGTCATTATCTACCACAATGTTGATCTTTTGAGTATCAACATGAACTGTGTAAAGTACCTCAGGGTTAGGATTTGTATCTTCTATACCCATACTTTCATCTACCGGTTTACCTTCAGTTGATGTTACCGGTGGGGTAATCAGAGGCAGTGGAGATAAGTTATCTTTTATTTTCAAACTTGGACGACCACCAACCTTCCCTTTACCTTTATTTGTGTCCTTTTGATAGACTTTGATAGGCTTTGGTTTCTTGAACTCTTCCTATTTTTCCTTTTCTACAAGGAATATATCCCATGCTTTTTTTGTTTCTTCTGTTACCTCTTTTACTCTTCCTACCATGAGTGCAATGTGGTGGTGTGCAGTAGAGAATACTGACCTGTTTTCTTCTGCAATTAGGTCATCTATCTCCTTTGGTGAATTTACAGGGTAAACAACAATTAATTTTTCAACTTTTATCTTTTTATCAAGCTCTACAACAACTTGTCTCCTTGCTTCCAGTCTCATGTATAAATCATTTGGTATTTCATCTACAACTTCCATTAAAAACTTCTTATACATATCCAAGTGCAAAATAACACAGGTTTCAACTTGCTCTTTCTCATCAACCGATAGTGAGTCATATAGTCTGCTGATGTTTTTGAGGTTTCCATCTTCAGTGGTCTCATCTAACAGTCTGTCAATTGGAGCATTACTTTGTTGAGCCTTTTTCTTCTTAGGTTTTAGCTTTTTCTTGGGTGTTGTCTTCTTTACTGGTGACCTTACAGCCTGTTATTTTTGTCTAGTTCTTCTAGGCGAAGGTGTGGTTGCCGGTGAAGGATCCCTTTTCCTTACAACTCTTTTAAATGCTGCAAGCATATCACTTTTAGAAGAAGTGGCTACCGGTGATAGGAGAATTTTAGGTTGTAATGCCTCCAACTCATCTTCAGTGATACCGGTTTGTTTTAGTACATCTTCTTTTATGACCTTAGCCTGTCTTGAACCTCTTCTCACAACTGCTTCAACCTTCTTTACTCTCTTCTTGGATTGAATTTGGCTTTCAATTGTCTCAGCACTATCGAATACCTTTTCTTTAGGTTCCTTAGGTGCTTCCAGAAGAGCTTTAGCATACTTTTGAATGATGTGATCATCGGTCTCATAACCCATTTCAGTAACCCAGATTGTTCTTGGGATTACTGCTTCCATCCAGATCTCATCCTTTTTTATTACAAAAACTTATGTAATTCTTATACTTATCAACAATTTTATGTGACAATCTGAGCTTTTATTCATATTAGCCTTAAGAGTCTGAAAGTATTCTCTAATATTCTTCTCTTTGTCATCACCCATGTTTTTGAATAGGTCAGATAATTATTTTCCTACTAGTATGTCAAATCCAAGTCTTTTGTTGCCTATACCAGGAACCTATTTGATTAAGTGTAGCATTAAGCATACAAGTAAATTACCAAATCTAAAAGTCCCTTTCTTATCCTTCTTAATTTTCCCTAGATTATCAATCAATTTATCCTTTAGCCATTCACATACATCAATTCTTGCATTGTCCTTGACCATGTCATAGGCACTCTTAATGCACAAACTTGAAACTGAATTGAGTCAGTTTGCATGAGTTGCTTTGTAGCCTAGAATCATGCTAATGAATTTCACATTTATATCAGTTACATCATTAACCCTCAAGAATATTTTGTCGAATGTTGCAACGGTTAGTTTTTCCACTAAGTCATTTGAGACCTTCTTTGTTTTCTCTGGTCTGTTATCGGTGGAAGGTAACCCTGTTATAGCTTTCACGACTTCCTTTGTGATTTTGTGAACCGAATCAAGCCAAAAGAATGCACCATGTACCCTACTCAAAACTATCCTCTGTGATTTTGTTATAGTTTGGAATGCTAAGGATCTTAGTGATTCCTAGGGTTTCAATAATTTTATGTTCAGGTTTAATGTTTCCGGAATCATCACAGATAATATTTTTGTACATATTTTTGATCTCTTCATCTCCTAACTCTTCAATGTTACAGTGAATGTAAATCCTAGGGTCTTCTACATAAACAACACCTTTGGGAATTCGGGAGAATGCACCAATGTTATCATCCCTTTTAGCTATCTCAGGAACTAGTTGAAATATGGGCCTAGGGCGTTTGATAACCTCAACAACAGTAGGGTTGGCTATAAATTCAGGTGCGGAGGAAGATGCCATTATAAATACCTTTTTCTACCTTAGGAAAGATTGAATGTCGAAAACCTTTGCTTCTTCACTCGAAATGCCTTAGCTTTGGAGATTTTGCACTCTTCGAGTTGTTTGAATTCATAGTGAAATGAAATGGAGTAAAAAACCATTGATTTATAATGTCTTTTTTGCCAACTACCACATTTAATGCATGCCGGTTAAGTGATTACTTAACATCATTTGCCGGTATAGAAGTAATTTGTTTTCTTTACCATCAACCGAGGGAATAACAACATATGTCTCATTGTATTGCCAAACCCTCAAGGAAACTTTCTTCAATTAGATGAAGGACTTCCTGCCAGTGGAGTATTACTCAGTTGTGTTGGTGAGATGTTGATTGGTTCTACCGGAGGAGTATTACCACCATTACTTAGTTTTGACTTCCTAATCCATTTTTTGAAAATTCATGCTTAATTTCTTCAACCTTTTCTTTTCCTTTCAAGTTAGGACCTTTGTTGTTTGTTAGTGAGGGCTTGCTTCTACAAAATTTAACAATATGCCCAATTTTGTTACATGCATAACAAGTCACATTATTCCTCTGAATATCTTTCCCATAACCTATGTCGGTTTGTGTTCTACTTGATTAGATAGGTGTCCAAATATTCCACAAACATAACATTTAACATTCATTCTGCAATTTTTAGAGTTATGACCAACTTTGTTGCATTTGGAACATTGACCGGTGGGTGCATTGTTGTTCTAATAACTTATAGATCTAAATTGATTTTCTCTATGACCATACTTATTACAGTTAAAGCATTTTTCATTAAATTTGTAAGTAGTAGGTTGTCCTACTGGTTTACTATGATCCTATGTGTTTGTAGTACCAGAGCTTTCTCCTACTTCAAAGCCAATTCCACTTGTGTCACCTATGGGTTTTTGATTCTTCATCAAGTTACCAAGTTCTTCTGAGCTTTTCTTGAATTTTTCTTTGTGCTGATTTGAAATATCTAGTTCGCTTTGTAACATCTCTTTTTGCCTCATCAGTTCATTTGAGTCATTCTGAGTATGCATCAGATCTGTTTTCAACATATCATTCTCATGGCTAAGTTTGGTGTTCTCATTTGCTGCATCACATAGTCTTCTGGTCAATTCATCTTCATTCTTTTTCCTATCTTCAATTTCTTTACAAAATCTCATAGTCATATCCTACATTTCATTCTTTGTAGTCATGTTATCTTGTTTTAGCTTCCATATCTACTCATTAAGAGTTCCTTTTTCATCATCCTCCATTTGCATTTTTTCACAGAGTTCTCTTCTCTTGTTTCTTGTAATGGTAAGATTTTCTTGAAGTGCTTGAATGATTTCCTGAGCTGCCTTTAGATCATCTTCAAGTTTAATATTTTTCAATTTTTCTGTATCAAAATATGAGAGAGCTGCTTCCAGTTGCTTCATGAAATTTTCCATTTCTACCGGTGTGAAGATCTTCCTCAAGCTGTTAAGCTTCTAAAAAAAGAGGACCAAGCTCCAATACCAATTGTTAGGGTTCCCACAGATGCTGAGAGGGGGGGGGGGGGTGAATCAGTATTTAACTAATTAAATGATTTTCTTATCTTAAAACATGCAGGGCATAATAAGACTGTGTACAGGTAAGCAGAATATAATACAATAAATAGATACAAAAACAACCACATGAAAAGCACACCATAACACAATGATTTAATGAGGAAACCCAGTGTGGGAAAAACCTTGGTGGGATTTGTGACCTACAATATTCACTTACTAGCTAATAAGAGAATATTACTGCTACAAGAGGGGCCTGCACATGCAGGAAGGCCAAGCGCCTAGAGCACACTGCTCAAAAAAGGAAGTGTCACTGACTTACAAAATGGATTATATAAATCCAGGTCTAGTACTGATTCAAGGTAGCATCTATAATTCTAGATCCAGTACCAGTTTCTACTCTGCTCTTTACATAAACCCTTAACCTATAATTCACTTCATAGGTCTGCCTTATTACATTCCATATCTCGCATATTCCTTCTCATGAATCACTTGTCAATGTTCTACAATGAACTCCTTTATATATAAGAGTCATTTTACAATTTGCCTTAGTCGGCTTACAATGATTTTACAATATTAAAACAAAATATATTATAACAAAAATCCTATCGGCCTCTATGTCGGTATGCTTCCTTTTACTGCCAGTGCCGGTAGTCTCGAGTGCTAGTGTAGAGTTTGCTTTGCTGGTGCCGGTGGAATGTCTTACCGGTGTCATAGGATTGTAAGGTTGCCATCAATGACAAAACCTTCAATCACCTACAATGTCTCATTGGAGTGTGCATATGCCAACAAAAAGTGGTCTAGAAATAAGAATGCAACCTATCACAGAAGTAATGCCTATGTCCATAGTGTGTCATTTTGTACAAACATGCATATATCTACTCCTATGCATGCTAGGAAGAGTCCATTTTTTGCCTTAAGAAATCTAAATTATGTATGTTATAATTGCAATGGATTTGGCCATAGAAGTCATGAATGTAGGGACAAGAATGTTCAATCCTATGGTAGTCGGTGTAGCGGCTACGCTCAATATGGAAATGGTTATATAGAATATGAGAATCAAATACCTACATGGAACCAAAGGAGAAATTCCACTACAAGATCAAGAGGTCCACTAGTTCCCGTTCTTGGCTACAATTGCCCGATTAGATGAAGAGTGGCTAATCGGTTTCATAGAATGTCCTCAAGATAGTTTCTTGGTATGAACACAGTATGTTTCTACAACAATGCTACTGGTCATGCTGAAAAATTTGGTACAGCAAGGACCCATCAATAGAAGAAGGTTTGGAAGAAGAAGGAAGAGAGTAGAACCATGGACTGACACTATGCATTCAATGCACATGTGATATCTCCTAACACTTAAAGGAGACACAAGATATTAGGGGGAGATAAATATTTATCATATCCTTCACCCCCTTAGTAGAAATGGATGAATGGAAGGACAAGCTGTTGTTGGTAAAGGAAGGAAATAAGATGGCAAGTGTGTGTAGTTGCTGCCTTGGCTACACATCTACAAATGAGAGATTGATTACTTCCACATATGTTAATGGATGGATAAATTACAGCTAGAATCAGAGGCACTTGACACAATAAGACAAGAGTTAGAAGAAGGTGCTTTGGTGGATATATAGGTCCGTTATAGGAACCTGATATGTGCAGCATGTTCACAATATGAATATTGACCGATATTTTAGGTTATGTAATTCAATGAGTTCCGAGATCATTGCAGTAACTCCAGTAGTATGAATTGAGGTGATGATATCTCAGGTGATATTGGAAAAGACATGAATGACATGTGTTGGCCAAGTAGTTGATCATATATGCATGCATCTTTTTGGGCTAACTGGTTGGATTTTTGGCATGATAGTGATGTGGTATGGTATTGTCTTCATATAAGATCATTTCACAAGCTATGATCAATGTCATGGAGTTGGAAGATCATCAATTCATCACATATCCATAACTCAATCGATATAAGGTACAAATTGGAGCTCCAGTTTAGAACCTGATAGGCATTGAAGACCTGAGATCTATGGCTTAGGGGGAGTTCACAACCATATATTTTGATTGTTATTAGACATGTGGGACACAAGGGGAGATTACATGTATATTTTTCACTACCTGCCACTGATTGAAAGGAACAGTTGTGTTTCTCACCAGAAGATAGATCTGCAAAGGAAGAGAAAAGGTCCTCAAACAACCAATTATAAACAAAGACAAAGAATTACCTATGCAGGAGGAGAACATACTTTCCATATCAGAGAATACACAAGTGATATCAAATTGATATCAATGTCATCCTCAACACTTGGTATCAACTAATTGGGGTCAGAATAGCTTTCTGCATATCAAAGGGGAGATGATGCAGTCTGATCGACAGGTAAGTGGAATTCACTAACACATTTTTCCTTCAATTGGTATCAAACTTATATATACAATTATTATCTAGTTGGTATATACACTTAGTGGCTGAGAAATTAATGTCATTTGGTGTCTAAGCCCTCCATCTCAAGTGTTGTTGATTGAGAGGATGTAGAGTAAAATGGTCAAAGGAGGAGGAGCAACCAATAGAGAAAAAGGGGAGAGAAACTTTGTGAGTTCCCTTTACCATTATTGTCAAAGGGGGACAAAGAATCTATAGTATGTCAGATACTACATGTATTGAAATCAATGCCAAAGGGGGACAAAGAATCTATAGTATGTCGAATACTACATGTATTGAAATCAATGCCAAAGGGGGATATTGTTAGCATTGTGTTGTCATTGATGTAAATCAGTATACCATGGCAACTGGTATGGCAGATTGATATGTATTTTTGTTATTGGTGTATACCAAAAATGCTATCATTAATGTAAACTAGTTTAGCAAGTAACCGGTATAACTAGTCACCAGTAAGAAGAGGATGTCAACTTGCATTATGATCATTGTGGTCACTGGTACACAAGCTAGTGTTGGTACCAGATGAAGAGAAGAATGACAAAAAAATGTGTCTACTCAAACAAGGAGTTCATATCAGTGCAATGTTAGAAGAAGGTGACAAGGATCCACTTGAACCGATAAGTGGTATTTATGAGCTTATCTCCCAATATGCATGGAATGTATCATAACCATTTAAAATATGATAGAAGAGTAGAAAGTGTTGGGAATTCAAAATTTTTGTCTAATTTTGAAGACCCATGATCAAAATTTTGTAGATTGCATTCAAAATCACCTTTCAGAGCAAGCCTTTCTAGCTCATTTGGTGAGCTCATATTTTTGTACTGACGAACTATCATAATAAATCCCTTGGGAGGATGGTTATACTCCTTATAGAGATTTCATGTGTCTATTTACAACTTTCTTAAATCATTTTTGATACATTTGTGAAGTCTTCTTTGTAGGTCCTAAGGTTACGTCTGCATTTTGCATATGTTTCCATATTTCTCAGTAGCCTTGTTTGTGACCTTGTATATTTTTTCTAGTTGATCATTTAGCTAAATAGATGGTTGTCTGTGATTCCTTGCTATTTTTGACCCCCCATGCCAAGTGGCTAATTCCTATCAGCCTATTTGACATTTTTCCCAGGTCAATTCTATTTGCAAAAAGTTCATTTTTTGCAACTGAACACTGTCAAACAACAACTTGATGACCACTTTGAAAATTCATATTTTGTGCCCAGTTGATGTGCACTTTAAATCAATGGTACCCCATGATTACTTGTAAAATTATCTACCAGATTCCAAGTTTGTAGACCCCCAGCTTATCATTTGATCAGTTTTTGAAGCCTATTCCAAACACACTTTTTTAGGGTTTCAGTAGTAGCATGTTCTATTTTTTCACAGAGGCCAAATTTGAAGGTGAATAATTTTAACATGTGACCTAATCAATTAAAACCCTCTTTCACACTCATTTAAGGTATATTCATCTCCCAGTGTGTCAAGTGGCAACTCGTGAGGAGATGATTTGTCAGTTTTTCAAATCAAGGTGAGAAGGCTACTCAGGTTGATTCAACAGGAGTAGATTCAAAAAAGCATGAGTAGGAAACTTTGATAGTGAGTAATTTTTTCCTTGAATGTCTAATTGATGATCCATTTGATTCTCTGGATTCTATGTTTTGCAATCTTTCAGTGTGCCAGCCTACAAACCCTAATCATATGTTTTGCTTAGTTTTTAAAGCTCGTTTCAGGAGCTCCTCGAGTGTTTTAGGAAAAAGTTAAAGTTTTACAAAACATTAGTTTAATGACTTCTCAGTCAATTTATCTCACCACGAGAATATCCAAGTAGTATTTCAGATTGTTTTCATCAGGCCAATTGTTTGAAAACAAAAATTTGTTTTAGTCGGGCCCACTTTGGGGTCCGACTAATGATGAGACCACTTGAGGCCCATTGTATTTAATATATATTGTTTATTTTAATCTTGAGATAAATAATATTGTATTTAAATACAATGAGGGTAAAAGTGTTTAAAAAAAAACATTTATTTCATTTAATGACGAGAAAATCAAGATATATTGAATCATTTCTAATGTTTTAATGGGCTTGATAAAAAGGGGGAAATGACCGACTATAACCACAAATAATTTTTATGATGATAAAAACTTTTGAATTAATTTATTTAAGAATATTGTGGAATGGTGGTACCCCTACATGTTCACATTGGCCTAAGGTAGGAAAGCCAACTGTTAAAATTTTAGTTAAAGTTGAACCCTACACATTGTATGTGCCTTTGCAAAATTGATGCAGGATAAGTGAGAAAAGTGGGTGGGAAGAGTAAAGTTCTTACCTCATGTAGGTGAGTGGGCTGACAAATTTCCCTTTGGGATAAGCAAGGGTGGTGGGAGATTAAATGGTTTCCTATCCTATGTCTAATGTGGAGGCCATGCAAAATCCTATGGGATAGGACCTGAGGCTTGGTAGAGGATAAAATTTTATCCCACGTGAAATCTTGGGCACATAAAAAGCCCCCCAGGATAAGCATAAGAAGAAAAGGATGCATAGTAACCATGTATCGCCTGTGTATAAGCATAGTAAATATAAGGTGCGAGATAAGAAACTTATTTGCCTACACAAGTGAAAAGAGACTAGAGCAACAATAGGAGGAAAAAGCGTAGAAATGGAAGGATGTGCAACTAAATGAGGGACTTAGGCTATGTTGCCACAAAATCATGGGGATCATGAAGGATCATGGCATGTTGGTGATCAAAGGTTTTGAAAGAATATGATGTCATATAGAGGGAAAGATACAGTAAGAATAATGTGCAAAATCCTAGGCTACATATGAGGTTTCAGAGCTTGAATAATCAAGAAGAGTGGTGCCCTTTTTGGGCAATGCTAGAAAGCATGGATCATATTATTGTCTCCAACAAAACCAATCTATATGTAGACCGAATGAAAGATGTCAAGGAATAATTCATGGAAATGATGCCTTTGTAGATGTTGATGGTTATGGATCTCAATAAGAGGGTGCTTCAATGTAGATGGACAATTTCAGTATGATAGTACATGGTCTTGATCTAAGAAGGGAAATTCTAGAACAAGTTATGAAAACCCACCAAAGTGTGAAAGTCTCTCCCCATAGCTTGCAATGATGTTTGTAGAAATTGAAGGTAGGTGATTTATGTCACAATTCAATAATGTGATCGACCATTCCAAAATGGTGGATGATGTTGATGGAGGATAATTCAGATGGGTAAACAAAATGCACAAATTATCAAACTCTTTTGATGATTTCCAATGTATATTTACACGTTGGTGCAAATTGTGACGATATTGGAATGAAGCAGTGGGGGTGGGCTTGTCCGTATGGAGTGTAAATTATGGAGATGACATCGTCTCTTGAACCATTCAGCTAATGCTTTATAAAAGTATGATTTATTAAGACTGGTAGGTGTTGGTATTTTGGATATGTTGATATGGTTTTGACATTGATTGCAACACTTGATTTCAACACTTATCAACTCCAGCAATATTCACCGGCAGACAAACCCTACCACTGGCACCAATAGAATCTACAACGGTATTCTATCCATTGACAGGATATATTATTTACAGGCACTTGGAATGATATGAAGGACACTTGGTTATGTTGAAGACATCATTTGGACACTTTGTCTTTGAGAATTGTTCATTAGTATAATCAAGTTTGCATATTTGCTTTACTGGAAAATAGGTCCAGATTAGGCACCGACAGACTTATCTATTCCAGATCAGCATGACACATTTTGGAGATGATTTAATAATGTTGTAAATGCATTAAGCCAACATGTTGAATTAGATATTGCATTGGTTACTGATTTCTAAATTACTTTTATTGTAATATCTTTTAGAGTTGACCTACTAAAATTGGTCTTAGGTTATGGTATATATGTAAGGTCTTATTTGTAAGATCCATAAGGAGGAATGCGAGATATAAGGTTGTGAAGGTATATGCGAGATTAAGCAGAGCTGTACACACAGAAATCATTTGAAGGCTAAAGGAACGTATTTGTGAAGACAACCAGAATTACACCGATACTGAATCCAGCATATGAAGATGTTATATTAAGCAGTACATCATCATTGGATTTAACCATCCAATTGTAGTTAGTGTGACTCCCATTTGTCATTGAGTAGTGAGCTCTAGGCACTTGGCCTTTCTGCATGTGCAGACCCCATTTGTATACACATACTATCTATAGTAGCATCATCTGATTGTGGGTAAGGTTTCCCACCGTGGTTTTTCCCCTTACAAATTTTTCGCGTACAAACATTGGTTTTATGTGTTGTGGATGTTATTGTCTTTCTATTTCATGCATTAATCTTTACTAGTACTGCAATTAACTGATAAATTGTCTACCGACATAAAGTTTGGTTTACTGGTATTAAGCATTAAGTTTGGTTAAGTTGTTTTTGGTTTAAATTTATTGGAAAATTGATTCACCCCCCCTTGTCAGTTGTCTCCAGGACCTAACAATTGGTATCAGAGCTTAGTCCTCTTTTTGCAGAAGTTTAACAGCTTGAGGAGATCCAATGTCTACTAACTATTTTAGGAAGGACAATCCTAAACTTGATGGAAACAACTATGGAATATGGAAGATCGGGATGGAGACACATCTAAATTGTATTGGGAAGGACATTTGGGATGTTACATTAAATGGCTATACTGCTGTTGTTCAAGGTCAACTTGCTCCAGTTACCTTGGCTAAAGATGAAGAAAATGATTGCAAGGCAAGAGAAGAACTTTTGAGTGCATTAACAAATCAACAAATTATGGGATTATCAGATAGGTCTACTGCTAAAGCTATTTGGGATCATTTGGAAACACTATATGAAGGATATTCAATAGTCAAAATTGCAAAACTTGAAATCTTCTGAGTCAGGTATAAAAATCTGAAAATGGAAGAAGATGAAAGGATTACTACTTTTGTGAAAAGAGTTAATGAAATTGTTTTGGGTATTAAATGTTGTGGAGGAACCTTAAGTGAAAGTTAAATTGTTTCAAAATTTTTAAGAGGATTGCCACCGACATACAAAATGAAAGTTACTGCTATAAATGAACTGAGAACATTGCCTAATGTATCAATAACTAGGGATACATTGCTTGGAAAACTTTTAGCTTTTGAAATTGAGGAATTTGGTCCTCTTGCTACTATAAAGATAGATTTAGCTTTTAAGGGATCAACTTCATCTGCACCATCATTTGACAAATTTGACTGGAAAGCCTTTTATGCAAGAGAACTTGAAGAAAGTAGGAGAGAAAATGAAGAGCTTTAAAAACTTGAAGCACTATTTGCAAGGAAAATGCCTAAAGGTCTAGTTGGGAGTAAGTATGAAGGTAAAGCACCCTTTAAATGTTTCAACTGTAATAAGATTGGTCATATGGCTTCAAGATGTCCTGAAAGACATGCAAGATTAAGAGAAGAAGCTAGAAGAACATATAAGTCTAACCGTAAATATCATAGATATAGATTTAAGAAGAATAAAGACAAATCTTGTTATCTTGCTGATGAAGGAGTCACTGATGATTCTGATGAGGATCCGATAGACAATGGATGGGTCTTTGTTTCTTTAATAGAAGATAAACTGGTACCTATTGTTAAACCAGTAGAACAGGCCCTGGTAGCTAAAGTTGAATTTAAGGAGGAATGGATAATTGATTTAGGATGTTCACATCACATGACTAGAGATAAGAGTAAATTCTTATCCTCTTAGGAATATAATGGAGGTCTAGTAAGATTCAAAGATGATAAAGCTTTTTCAATCAAAGGTAAAGGTACAATATCTTTTGATGGTAAGCATAATACTGACAATGTTTACTATGTTGAAGGTTTAAAGCATAATCTACTAAGTGTTGGACAACTAACTTTGAAAAAGGATTACAGTTACAGTTCAAGAATAGAAAATGCAAAATCATGAACAAAACTAGCTTGAAAATTGCAACTGGTAATCAGACCAGAGGTTATATCTTTCATTTGAATAGTAATTAAAAGACATGCTTGATTGCACACATTGATGAAACTTGGCTATGGCATAAGAGACTCTGTCATGTAAATTTTGATTGCATTATAAAAATTAGTACAACTAAGGCAGTTAGAGATTTACCTAAGATTGTTAAACCACACAATCCAGTATGTAAGGAATGTCAATTTGGAAAATAAGTTAGAGCATCTTTTAAAAGTATTCTAGAAAAATCCAATAATGCTCTTGACCTAATTCATACTGACCTATGTGGTCCAAGTAGAACTAAAAGCTTACAAGGTGATAGATATTTCATGCTAATTATTGATGACTATTCTAGAATGTGTTGGGTTACTTTTCTCAAAGAAAAATCAAAAGCATTTGGGAAGTTTAAATTATTCAAAGCAATGGTAGAAAATGAAACCGACAAGAAAATCAAATGTCTAAGATTAGATCAAGGAGGTGAATTCACATCGAATGAATTTAATACATTCTGTGAAGTAAATGGAATTAGAAGACAACTATCAACACCCAAGACACCACAACAAAATGGAGTTGTAGAAAGGAACAACAGGACTATCTTAGAAGCAGCTAGAAGTATGTTATCTGAAGCAAATCTACCACATGTGTATTGGAGAGAGGTAGTAATTACAATGGTCTACACATTAAACAAAGTTCACATCAAAGGAGAAACTGGTAAGACCCCTCATGAACTATGGTTTGGTATTACTCCCACTCTTAAGTATTTCAGAATATTTGGAAGTAAATGCTATATTAGAAGAGATGAGTACATTGGTAAATTTGATCCTAGAAGTGATGAAGGAATATTTGTTTGTTATTCATCTAAGAGCAAGGCATATAGATGTTTTAACAAGAGATTGTAGAAATTTTTTGAGAGTACAAATGTGAAAATTGATCAACAGTTTAGAGGAATTTCAAGGTATATAGACTCTGAATCGGCAATAGAGATTCTCGTAAATGAACCTATAGTGAATCCACCAGTATAGAATGACGATCCAGTTACATCAGTAACATTTGAAGATTCAATAGTAACTAAGGAATGACAAAAGAAGACACCCCGGTATGTAAGACTGAATCATTCTGAAGATTAGATAATTGGTAACAAATATAAAGGAGTTATGACAAAAGGAAAACTGGCAAATAAAGAGGTATGTCTTATTTCTCAAATTGAACCATCATCAATTTAAGAGGAATGTGAAGATAAACAATGGATTAACGCTATAGAAGAAGAATTAGAACAAATAGAAAAAAATGATACATGGATATTAGTTCCCCGGCCTAAAGATAAAAATGTAATTGGAACAAAATGGGTATTTAGAAACAAACTTAATAAAGATGGTAAGGTAATAAAAAATAAAGCAAGACTAGTGTGTAAGGGATATTCACAAAATAAGGAATTAATTGCAATGAAACCTTTGCACTGGTAGCTAGAATTGAGGCAGTAAGATTATTCTTGGCTTTTGCAACACACAAAAACTATAAAGTATATCAGATGGATATTAAATGTGCATTTTTGAATGGAGTTCTTGAAGAAGAAGTTTATATTGAGCAATTAGATGGATTTTCTTTTACAAATAATATAGATATGGTTTACAGGTTAAGGAAAGCTTTGTATGGATTGAAGCAAGCTCCAAGAGCTTGGTATGCTAGATTGGATAAATATCTTTTGAAGATTGGTTTTTCTAAAGGTAATGCTGACAATAATTTATACTATAGAGTAACAAAGGATGATATCTTGGTTATAGAAGCTTTTGTTGATGATATAATCTTTGGAAGAGAAGATGGATTATGTAAAGACTTTTCTATAAAGATGCAACAAGAATTTGAAATGTCTATGATTGAAGAAGTAAAATTCTTTTTAGGATTGCAGATTTCACAAATTGAAAATGGTATATGCTTGAGTCAATCTAAGTACTTGAAGGAGTTGTTAAAGAAATTTGGTATGGAAAACTCTAAACTGGTAAGCACACCTATGACTACAACTGATAAATTATCTTTGAAGGATGAATCAGAACCTGTTAATCCGACAAGATACAAATCTATGATAGGAGGTCTACTATATTTGACACAAACAAGACCTGATATTATGAATGCAGTATGTACTATTTTTAGATTTCAGAGTAATCCTAAAGAAAATCATGAATCAACAGTAAAAAGGATTTTTTGGTACTTACAAGGTACTAAAAATCTTGGCTTATGGTATCCTAGAGATGAAAACTTTGATTTATGTGCATACACAGATGCTAATTGGGCAGGAGATGTAGATGACAAAAAAAGAACCATCGGAGGAGAGTTTTTTCTTGGAAACAGATTAATTTCTTGGTTGAGTAAGAAACAAAGTTGTACATCTTTATGAACAACTAAATCAGAATATATTGCAGCAACAACTAATTGTACATAGGTATTATGGCTTAAACAAATGTTGGAGGATATAAAGGTAAAATGCAAGGAACCTATAATCATCTATTGTGATAACACTGCAGCAATTGATATATCTAAGAATCCGGTACTACATTCTAAAATCAAACATGTTTCTATCAAACTAAATTTTCTAAAAGAGAATGTTGAAGAAAAAGAAGTAAAACTGGTTTATGTGAATACTAAAGAGCAGATTGCAGATATTTTCACTAAACCTCTGCATAAGGAGACTTTTGAATATCTTAGAGACCAACTTGGGGTCATACCCCCACCGGTAGAGAATTAGACAGTTGATGTTTGTCATCAACCGACAGAATCAACAAAGAAATCTTTTATTCTGGCTTTGATGAGGAAGCTACTTCTCAAGGGGAGAAGTTGATCTATTGGTATATTGATTGGTATTTTGTATTTGAACTTGGTTTTTGTATTTCTTTGGCATATGATGTCAAAGAGGGAGAGATTGATATGGAAACACATAAAGATTGATATGGAAACACATAAAGAAAACACATGTTACTCCTAAGAGGAGAGACTGTTACTTTGGGGAGAGATTGTTAGTTTGGAGAGATTTTTATTCTCTATATCTGAATCTAGATTTCTGGTTATGATCTCTTTTGGGGAGATTGATTGGTTTTTGGTATTTGTCATTTCTGTTTTGGCACTTTGATGGTTTTTCCATATTGTGTTGCCATCAATGCCAAAGGGGGATATTTTTGGTATTTTGGATATATTGATATGATTTTGTCATTGATGTCAACACTTGATGTCAACACTTATCAACTCTGGCAATATTCACTGGTAGGCAAACCCTGACACCGGCACTGGCAGACTCTACATCGGTATTCTATCCACCAATAGGATATATTTTTTACAAGCACTTGGAATGATATGAAGACACTTGGTTATGTTGAAGACATCATTTGGACACTTTGTCTTGTTGAGAGTTGTTTGTTGGTATAATCGAGTTTGCATATTTTCTTTATTGGCAAATAGGTCCAAAATAGGCACTGATAGACTTATCTATTCTAGATTAGCACGACACATTTTGGAGATGATTTAATAATGTTGTAAATGCATTAAGCCGACATGTTGAATCAGATGTTGCATCGGTTATTTATTTGTAAATTACTTTTATTGTAATATCTTTTAGAACCGACCTACTAAAATTGGTCTTAGGTTATTGTATATATGTAAGATCTTGTTTGTAAGATTGATAAGGAGAAATGTGAGATAGAAGGTTGTGAAGGTATATGTGAGATTAAGAAGATCTACACACATAGACATCATTTGAAGGCTAAAGGAAGGTATTTGTGAAGACAATCAGAATTACACCAGTACTGAATCTAGCATATGAAGATGCTATATTTTTGTGATTGAGCACTAAGCTCTAGGTGCTTCGCCTTTCTGCATGTGCAGACCCCATTTGTATACACATACTATCTATAGTAGTATCATCTGATTGTGGGTAAGGTTTCCCACTACGGTTTTTCCCCTTATAGGGTTTCGACGTACAAACATTGGTGTTATGCATTGTGGATGTTATTGTCTTTTAGTTTCATGCATTAATCTTTATCGATACTACAATTAACTGATAAACTGTCTACTAGCATAAAGTTTGGTTTATCAGTATTAAGCATTAAGTTTGGTTAAGTTGTTTTTGGTTTAAATTTATTGGACAACTGATTCACCCCCCCTGTTAGTTGTCTCTGGGACCTAACAGTAGGAATAATAATGAAGCATTCAAAATGCTTAATGCAATATTGGCAGACTACACAAATTTGAGAAGCAATGGAAATGGAAGGTGCAACTACTTGTCTCTTTTCCTATGAAGGAAGAGGTAGAACATTCTAGAATCCAAATCTCCCACTCGCCTACATGGGACAAGAACTATACTCTCCCCACCTAGCTTTCTCACTTAGCCCACATAACTTTTGCTAAGGAACATAAAATGTGTAGGGTTGAACTTTAACTAAAATTTTAACAGTTGCCTTTCCTACCTTAGGCGAATGTAAAAATGTAGGGGTCCCACTGTTCCACAACTTTCTTAAATAAATTAATTCAAAATTTTGATCATCATAAAAATTATTTGTGGTTATAGTCAGCCCTTTCCCCCTTTTTATCAAGCCCATTTAAACTAGAAATTATTGAATATATATTGATTTTCGCCTAATTAAATCAAATGAATTTTTCTTTTTTAAACACTTTTACCCTCATTATATTTAAATACAATATTATTTATCCACTAACTCATCGACAAAATCGGGAAAATATTTGGCCAACTTGAAAATACTTAATCACAAGAGTGATATCTCCTACACTTTTGGCTCTATGAGACCAAGGCGGTTGAACCTATGTGATATCCTACAACTTTTAGCTTTGGTGAACTCTTGACATCACATCACAACAACAGATCATCTAAACAAAAAAAGTACTAAGAAAGATAATTGAACTCCTCATTATGGCTCTAACCTTAGTTTCAACATCTATGCATCTCATTGAGGGGGTTTCTACACTAACCTACTCCTAATTCTTGAAAGGAAATGTAGAAAGGAAAAGATTGATTATGAAATGGGATCTGAAAACTGGAAACAACCCCATGACCAATGCCTTGTATGGGCAGCATAATCTACCTTTAGTATGCAACCTTACACTTCAGTAGCTTCATTTGAAACCACATAAATCTTAGCATCAATGCCTAGCATAAACATAATTTAGCTTGGTTTTCTTAAGGTCTTCTTTCTTTAGGTCTTGTTTCTTCCACTTAGAGTAAAGTTCCCACCTCATGTAGGTAAGTAAGTGATTTGTATTATAAAATGTGCTACCTCATCCTTCACAAGAAAAGAGACAAGAAGTCGCACCTTCCATTTCCATCATTTCCCCAAATATGTGCAGTCTTCCACTATTGCATTAAGCATTTTGAATGCTTCATTATTGTTCCTGCCGCTATTAAGAAATCACACTTTTATGATGCATTAGCTGAATGGTTCAAGAGACTACATCATCTCCACAATATGCACTCCATATGGATAAACACACCCCCATTACTTCCTTCCAATATCCTCATAATTCGCACCAATGGGAAAATTTACATTGCAAAGCATCAAAAGTATTTTATAATTTGTGCATTTTTTTTACCCATCCGATTCATCCTACAATAACATCATCCACCATTTTGGTATGGTCAATCACATTGTTTGATTGTGACATGAATCACCTGCCTTTGATTTCTACAAACATCAGTACAAGCTGTGGGAAGATACTTTCACGATTTGGTGAGTTTTCATAACTTATTCTACAATGTCCCTTCTTAGATCAAGATTGTGCACTATCATACTAAAATTTTCCATCTACATTTAATCGTCATCTTATTGAGATCCATAATCATCAACATCTACAAAGGTATCATTTCCATGAATTGTGCCTTGACCTGTTTCATTTGGTCTACACATAAACATTGGTGTGGTTGGATACAATACTTTGCTCCATACTTTCTAGCATTGCCCAAAAAAGGCACAACTCTTGTTGATTATTCAAGATTTGAACCATCATATGTAACCCATGATTTTATAGATTATTCTTACTGTAACTTTGCCTCTGTATGCCATGATATTCTTTCACACCCTTTGATCTCCAACATGCCATAATCCTTAATGATTACCATGCTTCTGTGTCCACATAACCCAACTCCCTCATTTAGTTGTACATACTTTCATTTCTATTCTTTTCCATCCTATTGTTGGCCGTCTCTTTTCACTCGTGCATGCAAATAAGTTTCTTATCTTGCACCCCATATCTAGTATGCTTATACACGAGTGAGAGAAGGTTACTATGCATCCTTTGCTTCTTATGCTTATCACAAGGGTCTTTTGATGTGCCCAAGATTTCATGCGGGATAAAATTTTATCCTCTACCAAGCCTTGCCTCTTATCTTGAGGGCTTTCTTCTGGCATCTACATTAGACACGAGCTAGGAAAAAATTCAATCTCCTACCTCCGTTGCTTATGCCATGGGGAAATTTGTCCACCCACTCACCTACGCAGGGTAAGAACTTTACTCTCTCCACCTTGCTTGTTCACTTAGCCCACATCAATTTTGCAAAGGGACATACAATGTGTAGGGTTAAACTTTAACTAAAATTGTAATAGTTGCCTTTCCTACCTCGGGCTAATGTGAACATGTAGGGGTCCCACAATTCCACAACTTGCATAAATAAATTAATTCAAAAGTTTTAATCATCATAAAAAATATTGTGCTTAAATTCATCCCTTTTTGACTTTTTATCAAGCCCATTAAAACATTGGAAATGATTCAATATATCTTGATTTTCTCCTCATTAAATCAAATGATATTTTTTGTTAAAAACACTTTTACCCTAATTACATTTAAATACAATATTATTTATCTACTAACTCATCAATAAACTCGGAAAAATATTTGGGCATCTTGATAAGAATCAATGACAAGACTAAGATCTCCTAAACGTTTGGCTCTGTGAGACCAAGGTGGGTGAACCTATGTGATATCCTACAACTTTCAGCTTTAGTGAACTTTTAATATCACATGAAAGCAATAAATTATCCCAATAAAAAAAGTATGAAGGAAGATGGTTGAATTCCTGTTTATGGCTCTAACCTTAGTTTCAACATCTATGCATCTCATTGCAGGGGTTTCTACACTAACCTACTCCTAATTCTTGAAAGAAAATAGAGAAAAGAAAAGATTGATTATGAAATGGGTTCTAAAAACTGGAAAGAACCCAATGACTAGTGCCATGTATGGGCAGTAGAGTCTACCTTCAACACACAACCTTACACTTCACTATCTTGATTTGCAACGACATAAATCTTACCATCAATGCCTGACATCAACACCATTTAGCTTGGTTCTTCTTGGATTCATAATTAAGACACTACATACAAGAGATACTATTCATTATCTTATTCAATAATTTTAATCTATTCTTTGAAGAGAAGCAAAAATAGAAGAAACACCAGGCTTGCTAGGACAAAAGAAATAATCCTTAATTGTCATTTTCATAAACAACATTGTTACACATAGAAGACAATAGCATGAAAAAATAGTATTATTTACTTGCATAAAATGATTACAAGCACTAAAAGTGCAAAGAATACATAAACTGAAAATAACTCTAGCTATCATGAAAATCTTGCACTACTTGCATAGAAGCCATGCTTCCATAAATCTAAGAGAAAACTACATTTAGAATCTCTTATAATGAGAAGAGAAGAGAGAGGTATAAACTCAGAAATAAGACCTTAAGAAAACCCTAAATGAATATTTGAAAAATACTTGTCTCCTCTCTTGAAATTTGGAACTTTTAAAATCTTCTCTCTTCTCCCAAAATTTGCTAAAAATCTGCACCTGTGACCCCTGCAGTAAAATTGAAAAAATCTGAAATGTTTTGCCTTTCGAGTCACTTGTCAATTCATCTTGGCATCCTTGCCAATGTTTCCCACATTTGGCTCCAGCCCATCTCTAGGTGAAAAAGTCACCTTTCTCCTCTATGTCTGAAAAAAATGAAAATTCTCTTTACACAACAATCAAAAAATGACTTTATCTCTACACTTTCCTATCTGCTCAAGAATGAAAAAAATTCCCCCATCTACTGAAAATGAACCCTGGGGTTAACTTATGCACTATCTTCTCGGAAAAATATTCCCCTCTTTGTACCAATACACATCTAGATAAATAAATTTCCCCTTTTCACTTTCTGCATACTCTTCTTCTTAACAAAATATTTTCATGTAGCCTCTTATCTATTTCTTAGAACTTAACTAGGTGAAATTATATTACTCCTAGGTGGAAATTTTATCATTTTCCTTAGTGCAAAGAAAGGATATTATGTGATAATTTTCATTATATAGTAAAAATTAATGACCTATGAAGGGAAATATTTAATTGTATCACTAATTTCCTTTACTGAATCAACAACCTCAAGCTAAAATATCAATCTCATGACTGCACAAAATACTATTAGAAATATCTCACCCGAGGTGTGTGGAGAATTTAGTTTTCTTGCTTAATTCCATTGTGAGTAAATTTTATCCCCTTAGTAAAATAAGTTACCACATTTCCTTTATTTTCCATAGGGTAATCATTCAATTTTACCATTTCATTTTTCATGTGCATCCACCTAAGAGTGTAGAGATATTTATCTCTCTGGAATATCTTACCAACAAAACAATCCATTTCAACAAAACCCACGCTTCATCTGCTGTAAAATCTCCCCTTCACAAAATATTCGACCCAATTCCTAGTACTGTGAAGGCAAGATAAATTCCATTTTATGGCAAGAACATTTTTTCCTTCCCATTTTACACCTATACACATTCATAATTTTGCATCTCTGCATAATCCAATCAATTTATAATATTTCCACATTGCCCCTATCATTCTTCTTTTTCAAAACCCCTTTAATAGGGAACTCATCCCCAAGAAACACATCTGCATCCCTGCCATAAATGTAAGGGGAAATACACATCACCAATGACCATATCTTACAACACCCCAAACTATGGGATGAATTGCAGCATATCCAATAGAATTCCCCTATCATTATTTGATTTGGATTGTAGAATGAACTACCTCATCCTTCATAGGAAAAGACACAAGCAGTGGCACCTTCCATTTCCATCGCTTCCCAAAATTTGTGCAATCTGCCGCTATTGCATTAAGCATTTATAATGCTCCATTATTGTCCCTTCCACTCTTAACAAATCACACTTTTATGAGGCATTACCTGAATAGTTCAAGAGACTACGTCATCTCCACAATCTGCACTCGATACAGACAAACACACCTCCACTTCTTCCTTCTAGTATACTCACAATTCGCACCAATGGGAAAATTTACATTGCAAAGCATCTAAAGTGTATTTTGTATTTTGTTTACCCATCTGATTCATCCTTCAACAAAATCATCCACCACTTTGGAATGGTCAATCAAATTTTTGAATTGTGACATGAATCACCTGCCTTTGATTTGTACAAACATCAGTGCAAGCTATGGAAAAATATTTTCCCACTTTGGTGTCTTTTCATAAATTATTCTACAATGTCCCTTCTCAGATCAAGATCGTGCACTATCATACTGAAATTGTCCATCTATATTGAAGTGTCGTCTTATTGAGATCCATAATCATCAGCATCGAAAAAGGCATCATTTTCATGAATTGTGACTTGACCTCTTTAATTCGGTCTACACATAGACATTGTTGGGGTTAGAGAGAATACTCTGATCCATGCTTTCTAGCATTGCCGAAAAAAGGCACCACTCTTGCTAATTTTTCAATCTTTGAACCCTCATATTTAGCCCACGATTTTGCACATTATTCTTATAGTAGATTGCCCTATGTATGCCATCATATTATTTCACAACCTTTCATCACCAAAATTCCATGATCCTTCACGATCCTGATGCTTCTGTGGCCACATAGCCCGACTCCCTCATTCAATTGCACATCGTTCCCTTGCTACGCTTTTCCCTCCTATTCTTGGCCTAGTCTCTTTTCACTCATGCAAGAAAATAAGTTTCTTGTCCCACAACTCATATTTACTATTCTTATACATGAGCGGGACAAGGTTACTACACGTCTTTTTCCTCTTATGGTTATCCCCTGGGACTTTTGATGTGCCCAAGATATCACGCAAGATAAAATTTTATCCTCTACTAATGCTCTATCAAGCCTTATCTCTTATCCTACAGGATTTTGTTTGGCCTCCACAGTAAACACATGATAGGAAAACATTTAATGTCCCACCTCCCTTGCTTATCCCATGGGGAAATTTATCAGCCCACTCACCTATGCAGGGCAAGAACTTTACTCTACCCACCCAGTTTTCTAACTTAGCCCACATCAATTTTCAAAGGCACATACAATGTGTAGGGTTGAACTTCAACTAAAATTTTAATATTTGCTCTTTCTTGCCTCAAGCCAATTGAACATGTAAAGGTCCCATCATTCCACAACTTCCTTGAATAAATTAATTCAAAAGTTTTAATCATCATAAAAATGTTTTTTGGTTATAGTCGGCCATTTTCCCCTTTTTATCAAGCCCATTAAAAGATTGGAAATGATTCAATATATCTTGATTTCCCCCTTATTAAATCAAATAAATTTTATTTTTTAAACACTTTTACCTTCATTGTACTTAAATACAATACTATTTATCCACTAACTCATCGACAGACTTGGGGAAAGATTTGACCAACTTGACAACAATCAATCACAAGACTAAGATCTCCTATACTTTTGGCTCTACGAAACCAAGGCAAGTGAACCTATGTTATATCCTACAACTTTCAGCTTCAATTAACTCTTGACATCACATGAAAACAATAAATTATCCCAATGAAAAAAGTACTAAGGAATATGGTTGAACTTGTGGTTATGACTCTAACCTTAGTTTCAGCATCTATGCATCTCATTGTGGGGGTTTCTACTCAAACCTACTCATAATTTCTGAAAGGAAATACAAAAAGAAAAAGATTTATTATGAAATGCGTTCTAAAAACTAAAAAGAACCCCATGACTAGTGCCTTTTATGGGCAACAAAGTCTACCTTCAGCACACAACCTTATACTTCACTTGCATGATTTGCAACCACATAAATATTAGCATCAATTTCTAACATAAACACCATTTATCTTGGTTCCTCCTACAATCATACTTAAGACGCTACATACAAGAGATACTATTTATTATCCCACTCAAGCATTTTAATCTCTTCCTTAAAGAGAAACAAAAAAAGAACAAACACCATGCTTAAAGGGACAAAACACACAATCCTTTATTCCCTATTTAATAAACAAAACTATTACACATAGGAGACAATGTAATGAAAAAGCAATATTTTTAACTTGCATAAAATGATTACAAGCACCAAAAGTGCAAGACATACAGAAACTGAAAATAACTCTAACTATCATGAAAATATTGCACTACTTGCATAGAAGCCATGCTTCCAGAATGCTATGAGAAAATTACATTCAAAATCTCTTATAATGAGAAGAGAAGAGAAAGAGATACACTCAAAAGGAAGACCTAAAGAAAACCCTAAAGGAATCTTTGAAAAATACTTGTCTACTCTCTTGAAATCAGGAACTTTAAAAATCTTCTCTCTTCTCCAAAAAATTATTTAAAAACTGAACCTGTGACCCCTACTATAAAATTCAAAAAATTTGAAATGATTTTCCTTTGGAGTCACCTGCCAATTCATCTTTGCATCCTTTCCAATGTTTTCCACATTTGGCTCCTTCACATCTCTTGCTGAAAAAATCACCTTTCTCATCTATGTTTGAAAAACCGAAAATTCCCTTTACAGGAAAGTCAAAAAATGATTTTATCTCTGCACTTTCTAATCTGCTCCGGAATGGCAAAAAGTCCCCCATCTACTCAAAGTGACTCCATGGTTACTTTTTCTACTATATTTTTAGAGAAATATTCCCCTCTTTGCACCAATACATATATAAACAAATGAATTTCCCCTTTTCACTTTTTGCATACTCTTCTTCTTAACAAAATAATTTCATGTGGTCTCTTATCTATTTTTTAGAACTTCAATAAGTGAAATTATTTTACTCCTGGGTGGAAAAATTATCATGTTGCTCAATTGAAAGGAAATAGATTATGTGATACTCTTAATTATATAGTAAAAACTAATCACCTATGAAGGGAAATATTTAATTGTTTCACTAATTTCCTTTATGGAATGAACACCCTCAGGCTAAAATATCAATCTCATGACTACACAAAATACTATTAGAAAGATCTCACTGTGGGTGTGTGGAGAATTTAATTTTATTAATTGATTCCATTGTGAGTGAATTTTATCCCCTTGCTAAAATAAGTTACTATATTTACTTTATTTGCCATAGTGTAATCATTCAATTTTACCATTTTATTTTTCCTATGCAATATCTTTTCCCAAAGATGTCATCCACCTAAGATTGTAGAGACATTTATATCTCTAGAATATCTTACCAACAAAATAATCCCTTTGAATAAAACCCATGCTTCATCTGCTATAAAATCTCCCCTTCATAAACTATTTGACCCAGTTCGTACTAGAGTGAAGGCAAGATAAACTCCATTTTAGGGCAAGAACATTTTTCCTTCCCATTTTTCACCTATATGCATTGATAATTTTGCATACCTGTATAATCAAATCAATTTATAACATTTTCACATTGCCTCTATCATTCTTCTTTTGCAAAACCCTTTTAATCTAGAACTCATCCTGAAGAAACCAATCTCCATCCCTATTGGAAATGTAAGAGGAAATCCACATCACCCACGACCATAATGGATAAATACCCCAAACTATGGGATGAATTGCAACATATCCAATAAAATGCTCCTATCATTATTCAATTTAGATTGTAGAATGTGCTACCTCATCCTTCACGGGAAAAGAGACAAGCAGTGGCACCTTCCATTTCCATCACTTCCCCAAATTTGTACAGTCTGCCACTATTGCATTAAGCATTTCAAATGCTTCATTATTGTTCCGCCACTCTTAAGAAATCACACTTTTATGAGGCATTAGCTGAATGGTTCAATACACTACGTCATCTCCACAATCTGCATTACATATGGACAAACACACCACCACCACTTCCTTCCATTATACTCACAATTCCCATCAATGCGTAAGTTTACATTGCAAAGCATCGAAAGTGTTTGATAATTTATGAATCTTGTTTACCCATCTGATTCATCCTGCAACAACATTATCCACCATTTTGGAATGGTCAATCACATTGTTGAATCATGACATAAGTCACCTGCCTTTGATTTCTACAAACATCAGTGGAAGTTACGGGAAGAGACTTTCATGCTTTGGTGGGTTTTTCATAACTTGTTCTACAATGTCCCTTCTCAGATCAAGATCGTGCACTATCATATTGAAATTTTCCATCTACATCGAAGTGCCCTCTTATTGAGATCCATAATCATCAACATCGACAAAGGCATCATTTCCACAAATTGTGACTTGACCTCTTTCATTCGGTCTAGACATAGACATTGGTATGGTTGGAGACAATACTCTGATCCCTGCTTTCTAGAATTTCCCAAAAAAGGCACCGCTCTTGCTGATTATTCAAGCTTTGAACCCTCATATGTAGCCCACAATATCATGAATAATTCTTACTGTAGCTTTCCCTCTATATGCCATCATCTTCTTTCACAACCTTTGATCACCAACTTGCCATGATCCTTCATGATCCCCATGTTTCTGTAGCCACATAACCTAACTCCCTCATTCAGTTGCACATCCTTCCATTACAATGATTTTCTCTCCTATTGTTTCCCTAGTCTCTTTTCACTCGTGCAGGAAAATAAGTTTCTTATCCCGCACCTCATATTTACTATGCTTATACACAGGTGAGACAAGGTTGCTACGCATCCTTTTCTTCTTATGCTTATTATGAGAGACTTTTGACATGCCCAAGATTTCACGAGGGATAAAATTTTATCCTCTACCAAGCCTTGGCTCTTATCCCACGAGCTTTTGTCTGGCCTGTACATTAGACATAGAATAGGAAAACATTTAATCTCCCACCTCCCTTGCTTATCCCACATGGAAATTTCTTAGTCCACTCACCTACACCTGGAAAGAACTTTACTCTCACCACCCTCATTTCTCACTTAATCTGCATCAATTTTTCAAAGGCACATACAACTTGTAGAGTTGAACTTTAACTAAAAACTTAATAGTTGCCTTTCATGCCTCAGGCCAATGTGAACATGTAGGGGTCACAGTGTCCCACAACTTTTCTAAATAAATTGATTCCAAAGTTTTAATCATCATAAATATGTTTTATGGCTATAACCAACCCATTCCCCCTTTTTTTAATCTCATTAAAACATTGGAAATGATTCCATATATCTTGATTATCCCCTCATTAAATCCAGTAAATGTTTTTTTTTTAAACACTTTTACTCTCATTTTGTTTAAATACAATATTATTTATCCACTAACTCATCGACAGACTTGGGGAAAGATTTGGCCAACTTGACAATACTCAATCATGAGACTGATATCTCCCGCACTTTTGGCTATGTGAAACCAAGATGGGTGAACCTATGTGATATCCTACAACTTTTAGCTTAAGTGAACTCTTGACATCACATGAAAATAATAGATCATCCCAATGAAAAAAGTACTAAGGAAGATGGTTGAACTCTTGGTTATTGCTCTAACCTTAGTTTCAAAATCTATGCTTCTCATTGTGGGGGTTTCTACTTTGACCTACTCCTAATTATTGAGACGAATTGGGGTATTTTATTGGATATGCTGCAATTTATCCCATAGTTTGCAGTGCTATCAAAGATGGTCGTTGGTGATGTGGATTTCCCATTACATTTACGACTAGGATGTAGATTGGTTTCTTTGGGACAAGTTCTTTATTAAAGGGGTTTTGAAATGAAATAATGATAGGGGAAATGTGGAAATGTTATACCTTGACTGGACTAGATTATGTAGGGATACAAAATTATCAATGCATGTAGGTAAAAAATGGGAATGAAAAAAAGTTATTGCCCTAAAATGGAGTTTCTCTTGCCTTCACTATTGTAAGAATTGGGTCGAATAATTTGTGAAGGGAGGATTTTACAGCAGATGCATTGTGGGCTTTATTCAAATGGTTTATTTTGTTGATAAGATATTCCAAAGAGGTAAATGTCTCTACAGTCTTAGGTGGATAACATCTTTGGGAAAAGATATTGTAGAGGAAAAATGAAATGATGTAAAATTGAATGATTACACTATGGCAAATAAAGGAAATGTGGTAACTTATTTGACTAATGGGATAAAATTTAATCACAATGAAATTAAGCAAGAAAATTAAATTCTCCACACACCCAAGGTGAGATCTTTCTAATTGTATTTTGTGTAGTCATGAGATTAATATTTTAGTCTTAGGGTGTTGATTTAGTATACAATTAAATATTTCCCTTTATAGGTGATTAGTTTTTACTGTATAATGAAAAGCATCACATAATCTCTTTCCTTTGTAGTGAGAAACATGATAAATTTTCCACCATGGAGTAAAATAATTTCACCTAGTGAACTTTGGAGAAATAGAGAAGAGGTCACATGAAATTATTTTATTAAGAAGAAGAGTATGCAGAAAGTCCAAAGGGGAAATTTATTTGTCTAGATGTGTATTGGTGCAAAGAGGGGAATATTGTTTTGATAAGATAGTGCATAAAGTAACCATGAGGGTTACTTTCAGAAGATGAAGGACTTTTTGCTATTCCTGAGTAGATTGGAAAGTGTAGAGATAAAGTCATTTTTTTACTTTGGGTATGTGCAGGATCATGGTGTGCCAAAACAGGCCCTTAAGTGGCAATGAAATTTAAGAAAAATTAGAGTTATGCAACTTGACATGAAAATTTGAATAAGTTGTGAACATTATTTTTAAAATATGTAAGAAGAGAATATATAGAAAATTGAATATTGTTTCTAAGCTACTAGATGTTTTTTGGAAAAAAATAATCCTCTTTGATGAAAATTTCAAATTTCAATGCAGTGCTACTAAAATTTTAGGAAAAAAATAAGAAGTAGACGTATGTCTGACCACCCTAATCACAATCAAATCTTAATTTTTTTTTATAATATTTATAATATAAGTATTAGACTCATGTCTGGATGTGACACATATTTTTTTAAAATTTTTTATGAATTAAATAATTATTTATGATTTTTTTACTACAGCTTTTCAGAAATTCAGAAACTCCTACGTCTGACCACCTTAACATGGTCAAAACCCTATGAAATTTAATTTTTTAAAAATTTTCCCTATAGTAGACGAAGCATAAGATGTGACGCATGTTTTGGTTTCAAAAAATGTTATATCATTTGAAAGTTATGAGTGTTTTTCAATCAATATATCAATTAGGACTATTGTTAGAATTCAATTAGAAAATAAATAATAATTATTTACTAAAGTCAAAATAAGATAAGCCTTATATTGTTGGAAAGCTAGGAACGTCCTTAAAAAACCCTTTTCATTTTATCAATTTTGGCTACAAAAAAGTTTGTCAGCCACCAGTGTAAAGTCTAGAAAATCAAGGAATACTGAAAAACATGTTTTTTCAGTTGACCTTCCAGGCTTGTCACTTCCAAGCCTAATACCAAAGCATTCCTGAGCTGAAATTTGAAATTTGAAAATTTGAGTACAAAAATTTGCGGTGCCCAAAGTATTTCCCTTTGCCGCCATTTATGAAGTAAACTGCCACATGGTAGAAATCTGATATCCGATTAAATCGGATATCAGATTTTATTGATCATATTTTAGAGAGAGAGAGAAGGAGAGGGAGAGAGGGAGAAAGAGAGAAAGAGGGGAGAGAGAGAGAGAGAGAGAGAGAGAGAGAGAGAGAGAGAGAGAGAGAGAGAGAGAGAGAGAGAGAGAGAGAGAGAGGGAGGGAGAGAGGTAGAGGGAGGAGAGGGAGAGAGAGAGGGAGGGAGAGAGGTAGAGGGAGGAGAGAGAGAGAGAGAGAGAGAGAGAGAGAGAGAGAGAGAGAGAGAGAGAGAGAGAGAGAGTTGGCATATGAACACTCCAATGAGACATTGTATGTGATTGAAGCCATTGTCATTGATGCCAAAGGGGGAGTAGTGGAATGAGAAAATTGAAATATCACAGGAATCATATGCTCAGGGGGAGCACACAATTTTGGTAACATATTTTTGGACTTCACTTTTTGGATACACTTTTGAAATTTCTCATGAGTGTTTCCATCAATGGCAAAGGGGGAGATTATTGGCATATGGACACTCCAATGAGACATTGTATGTGATTGAAGGTTTTTTCATTGATGGCAACCTTACAATCCTATGGCATTGGCAAGACATGGCACCAGCAAGACATTACACTGGCACCAACAGATCACATTGTATACCGGCACTGACAGAAAAAGGAAGCATATCGGCATAGAGGCCGACAATATTTTGTTATATTGTATTTTATTTTTATTATTGTAAAACATGTAAGCCGACTTGATATCATTGTAAAATGACTCTTATATATAAAAGAGATCATTGTAGACATTTTAGGAGATGATAGATGAGTGAAGGAAAAATATGAAGGCAAACCTATTGTGCGAAATATAGGTTAAAGGTATATGTAAAGAACAGAGCAGAAAGCGGTACTGAATCTGGCATTGAAGATGCTACTGTAAAGAAGTAAATGTTATTGGATTTGTATAATCCACATTGTAAGTCAGTGAGCCTTCCCATTTTGAGCAGTGAGCTCTAGGCACTTGGCCTTCCTGCATGTGCAGGCCCCTATTGTAAGTAATATTCTCTTATTGGCCAGTAAGTGAATATTGTGGGTCACAAATCCCACCAAGGTTTTTCCCACACCGGGTTTCCTCATTAAAATCATTGTGTTATGGTGTGATTTTCATGTGGTTTCTTTTCTTTCTATTTACTGCATTATTTTTTGCATACCGGTACACTGTCATAATATGTTATGCATGTTTTAAGTTCAGAAATTCCATAAACTAGATAGATACTGATTCACCCCCCCATCTTAGTATCTGTGGAAATCATAACACAGAGAGAGAGAGTAAGAGAGAGAGAGAGAGAGAGAGAGAGAGAGAGAGAGAGAGAGAGAGAGAGAGAGAGAGAGAGAGAGAGAGAGAGAGAGAGAGAGAGAGAGAGAGAGAGAGAGAGAGAAGGAAGGGGAGAGAGAGAGAGAGAGAGAGAGAGAGAGAGAGAGAGAGAGAGAAGGAAGGGGGGAGAGAGAGAGAGAGACCATATGACCCCTAATGACACAATTTGGTGTCTTTAGGGGTCCTATGGTGTCGTTAGAGGTCATATGGTATCCTGTGAGACCTTAGGACCCCTTAAGACACCAAATCATGTTGTTAGGGGTCATATTGTGTCTTACAACACACAACTATGACCCCTAATGATAGTTATGTGATATGTTGTCCCATGAACCCTTATGACCTCTCAGGACACCATATGACCCCTAATGACACCATATTGGGTCGCTTTGGGTCATATTGTGTGCTAAGGGGACGACACCATAGGACCCCTTAGCACACAATATGACCCCTTAGGACACAATATGACCCAAAGCGACCTAATATGGTGTCATTAGGGGTCATATGTGATAATTCAATGATGAACCACTAGTACCAAACCGGTACTGAGAGGGGGGGGGGGTGAATCAGTACAGACACAAAATACAGTCCAAAACCGGTTTGAAAAAAGACACTCACAATGACTAATAAACATAGATATCGGTAAAACAAAGTGCAACCGGTAGCATCCAGAATAACTCAAATAGTCATGAATCGGTCACTTACTAAGCTTTTCTCTTAGCTCAATACCACATTATCATAATATTCTCATGCATGAACTAGTAGACATAATATTCTCAATACCACATTATCACAACAGCGAGTTCAATATGTTTTATAGACAAGCATAAAACATAGAAACTTCATGTGCTTAATAGATAAAAGAAATCATCACAAGACAGAAGCATTTCACATGACACACATATTTTTCACGTGGAAACCCAACTGGGAAAAACCACGGTGGGGATGAATACCCACAAGCTTCTTTTTGAACTCTTTTGAAGTCCGCCCTATTAGGAGCCTTGCCCGGTTAAGAACATTACAATAGGTTCTGGTAGGAACCGATCCTGTTAGGGATCACCCAGTTAAGGGATACCCGGTTAAGGGTTAAACCCGGTAGGGTCACCTTGTTAGAGGATTTTAAGAACTCAATAGCTGAAAGGATCTCCTAAGCTTCTATAGCTTCTTAGAACTCATTAGCTTCAAGTTACTCGGTTAAGGGATTTACAGCAAGCCAGTTAAGATCACCCGATTTAAGGGATTTTGAATCAAGCCAGTTAAGGCTACCCTATTAGGGGATTTTGCAACTGTTGAAGTGGTTAGAGATCAACAGGTATTACAATGATCTGTTAAGAGTACTTAATACTAATATAGATCCATTTAGGATCCTCTTTTCCTTCTGCACATACACTTTGTAGGTATCTCTTTTCTCCTATGGTCTGGCAAGAATCTTGTATCACTTTCATTGGATACACACTCACAACTTTTGCCAACAACTTTAGACAGAAACCTAACATCGACCTTATAGGGAACATACAGGTTGGTAGCAAAAACCCTAAACCCTAAACCTGTTAGGTTGAGAAATTCAAACGGTTCGATCCTAACCGTTGAAACATACTGCATTGAATGCACCAGTCTTGAGTTGATCTCAAGACATTCTCCATCATCCATTATCCACCATTTTCATGGCTGCTGATAACCCATCACGCATTATCATAATTTGACTAACTTTGCACATTCCTAAGGTAGATAGCAATAGTCTTCTTCATGCAAGATCCTTCACGCACACAGAGCTTACGTGGCAACATGATCTGTCCTCCACCATACTACTAACTCATCACACAAAGATCACCGATTGAGTCACACAAACTTGAGAAACTCCAACCGAAAACCCCGAAGTTGAAGCTGCCTTACCAACCGGTAGTCATAATGTGCTTCCATGTGCCGGTTCCCATAACTACATGCCATTTCAATTTGAACAAATGTGCTGCTTCACTTTGGCATATACCGGTTCACACATATGCCGGTATCTCTTTCTTCACTTATCTCATGTGCTGGTTCACATTATGTCTCATATTGACATCAATGACAACACACAATATCATTATGTCTTCATGCCAGTTTACATAAGACTCATGCCAGTTCACATAATACCAACAATCTCCCCCTTTGGCATTGATGGCAATATACAAAAGATATATTCTCTGCTTCACATCTTCTCCCCATTTTCTATAGATGTCTTTTCGCTTCACTTCTTCTCCCCATTTGCTGCAGATATCTTTTCGCCTCACTTCTTCTCCCCCTTTGACAACAATGCTAAAGTGGAGGTACAATCACCACTGTTTCCTTATGTTGCTCCCCTTGAGGAGTAGCATCCTTAAACACACCAATCAACCAAAGATTTGTTTATCCAGTACCTGATTGATGTGGAACAACCACTTTTAGTTCACCTCCTGAAGGGGCAATACCCCTAATTCACCTCTCAAATGCACAAATGTTGTCTTTGGGAGAGGCTTGGTGAATATGTTTGCTAACTGCTCCTTACTAGACACATGCTCCAGTGCAATATCTTTATTCTGAACCTTTACCCTCAAGAAATGATACTTAAGCTCAAAATGCTTGGTTCTAGAATGTAAAACCAGATTCTTTGATATATTGATAGCACTTGTGTTATCACAGAATATACTTACCAGTTCAGGTATAGGGATCTTGAAGCCTTCCAGTACATGCTTCATATAGATTGTCTGAGTACAGTTCATGAAAGCTGCAACATACTCCACTTCCAGTGTAGACTGAGAGATGCAACTTTTCTTTTTACTCATCCATGAGACCAGTCTACCACCGAGAAAGAATGCACCACCAGTTGTGCTCTTCAGGTCATCCACATTACCAGCCCAATCAACATCTGTGAATACTTTCAGATTGAAATTATTGCTGTATGGGTACCACAATCCATAGTCAATTGTTCCCTTTAGATACCTAAGAATCCGCTTGACTGCACTCAACTGAGATTCTCTTGGACTCTTCTGGAACCTTGTAGTGATACCAACTACATGTGCAATATCCGGTCTGCTATGCACTACATATTGCAACTTACCAATCATTGATCGGTATTCCTTCTCATCAAACAGCTCAGAATCATCTTCCTTTGTCAATTTGCAACTGGTCACCATCGGTGTACCAACCGGTTTGCTATCTTCCATGCCAAAAGTCTTCAACACCTCTTTGACATATTTGGACTGAGTGATGAAGATTCCATCTTTCATCTGCTGGATCTGTAGTCCAATGAAGAACGTAATCTCCCCTATGACTGACATTTCAAACTCTTTCTTCATCTCATTAGCAAACTCATGACTCATCTTATCATCTCCACCAAAGATGATGTCATCAACAAAGACTTCATAGATCAGGATCTGATCTTCTTCAAACTTCAAGTAGATATTACTATCTTCACTTGTCCTCTCAAATCCAATCTTCACAAGATGGGAATGTAGGTGCTCATACCATGCCCTAGGTGCTTGCTTTAGACCATATAATGCTTTGTGTAGCCTACATACCATGTCAATATCTTCAGATAGCGTAAACCCATCTGGTTGCTCAATATATACTTCCTCTTCAAGTACACCATTTAGGAATGCAGATTTTACATCCATTTGATACACCTTGAATCTCTTAAAAGCTGCACATGCAAGAAGCATACGAACTCCTTCCAATCTGGCTACAGGAGCAAAGGTTTCCCCATAGTCTTCACCTTCTTCTTGAGCATATCCTTTGCATACCAGTCTGGCTTTATTCCTAATCACTATGCCATCCTCATTCAACTTATTTCTGAACACCCATTTGGTGCCAATGACATTCTTATGCTCTGGTCTAGGTACCAAGGACCATGTACCATTTTTCTCTATCTGGTCAAGTTCTTCTTCCATTGCCTTGATCCAGTCTTCATCATTATGAGCCTCTTTGAATGATTTAGGCTCAAATTTAGAGATCATGCATAAGTTTTCTCTGATCTTTCTTCTGGTAAGGATTCCTGCATCCTTATCACCTATGATCTACTTGGGATCATGATTCAACTTGACATACTAAGGAATGGTCTTAATTGGTTCTTCTTGCTTTTCTTCTTCATCCTTATCTTCATCAGTATCAACATTCACCGGTTCAGGAACACTGTTACTAGTGCTCGCTTGACTGACAACCGGTTCCCAGAAGGTTGCAACCAGTTCATTTACAACTTCCTCACTGCCAGTTTTCTCAGTCTTCTCAGAGGATTCATCAACTCTTACATTGATGTTTTCCATATTTCTCTGAGTCCTATTGTTGTAGCACTTGAAAGCTTTTCTCTTGGTGGAATATCCTAGAAATATTCCTTCATCACATTTAGCTTCAAATTTGCCCTGATGTTCACTCCTCTTGATGTAACATTTGCTACCAAAGACCTTAAAATAATTTACCATAAGGGTCTTACCGGTCCAATACTCATAAGGAGTTTTGTCCTTGCCCTTTTTGATGAGTACTCGGTTCATAGTGTAAACTGCAGTGCTCACCGCTTCTCTCCAAAAGGTGTGAGCAACCTTTCCTTGGATCAACATAGTTCTAGCTGCTTCAACCACAGTCTAGTTATTCCTCTTTGCTAGGCCATTCTGCTATGGAGTCCGGGGGGCAGACAGCTATCTCTTGATACCAAATTCTTCACAGTACTTGTTGAATTCACTAGAAGTGAATTCCCCTCCTTGATCCATTCTGAGACACTTGATCCTTTTACCACTTTCCTTTTCCACTAATGCTCAGAAAGCTTTGAGTTTCCCAGAAGCTTCACACTTGTCTTTCAAGAATGTGACCCACATCATTCTTGAGCAGTCATCAGTGAGAATTCGGAAGTACCTATCACCCTGCACACTTCTAGTTTTCATAGGACCATATAAATCAGTATGCACAAGATCAAGCAAGTTGTTAGCAGTGAAAGATTTACCTTTAAAATTTGAGGAGGACATTTTCCCCAATTGACATTCTCTACACAAGGTATTATCCAGTTTTCTCAGTACCGGCAACCCTCTAATTGCCTTGATCTTACTAGCCTTCACAATGTTGTCAAAGTTCACATGGCAGAATCTCCTATGCCATATCCAGCTATCATCAAGCTTAGCCATAAGACATGTACTTATATTAGCATTTAGATGAAATAGGTTACCTTTAGTTTTCATGCTGGTGGCTACCAATTTACCATATTTACCTTTGATTCTGCAAACTCCATTCTTGAATTGCAGAGTGAGTCCACTGTCATTTAACTAGGCAACACTTATAAGGTTGTGTCTGAGACCATCAACCCATTACACATTGTTAGCACCACTCTTTCCATTCAAGGAGATGGACCCTCTGCCTTTGACCAAGCATGATGCATCATTGCCAAAGCGAACCACACCACCATCATACTCTTCTAATGATAGAAACTTGCTCCGGTCACCAGTCATATGGTGAGAGTAGCCACTGTCAATTATCCACTTATTGGAATCATCAAACCAGGAGACAAGAGCCTTCTTGTCTGTCACATCTTCTTTTATAGCAACAGACACAATGTCTTCATTTTCTTCATCTTCAGATTCCTCATCTGTGACACCTTCATCAACTGCCACAAAACAATTTCTCCAGTTTCCTCCTTTGAATTTCTTGAACCTTTCCGGTTTGTACTTGTTGTCACTATTAGGATAGTTCATAGCAATATGTCCTATCTAGTTGCAGGAGAAACATTTCAAAGGTAGTTTACCTTTGTATTTACTAGTTCCTTTTGGGAATCTCCTGGCCAGAAGAGCTTCAAATTCCATCAGAAACTCTTCATCCTTCATCTCTCTATTCTGACTAGGTTCCCCATTAGTGCTAGCCTCTTTTCCTTTTCTGGATGGTATAGCAGAAGCTTTAAAAGCTGATTCTGACTTTTAAACACTACCATCAAAGCTATTTAGCTCATAGGCTATCAACTTGGCTATGATGGAGTCCAAGGATGCCTTAGACTTGTCTATTGATCTCAACTCCTGAATAGTAGCAACCCTTATTGCATAGACCGGCAACAGGGATCTCAGGACTTTACTTACCATAGTGGAATCTTCTATTTTGCCACCTGCACTCTTTATTTCTCCAACAACTGTTTTGATTCTTATTCCATACTGCTGAATGGTCTCTCCTTCAACCATTCTCATGTCTTCAAACTTTCCTCTCAATCTCTCTTCCTTAGCCTATTTTACATGCTCATCACCACCATAGATATTTTCAAGAGCATCCCATACTTCTTTGGGATTTGCCTTGTCCTGAACATCAATAAACTCAATGTCAGATAGACTACTGATGAGGGCTTCCATGAATTGTCCATTTTCTTGTATCTCTCTCTTTTGGTCATCGGTGAGAGTACCGATAGGAACAACATATACATTTTCAACATAACTCCAGTGTTGAACACCCATACTTTTGATGAATATCTTCATCCTGTCTTTCCATATACCAAAGTTTTCCCTATTGAACTTTGGACCTTCCCTCTTCATCATTTGGCTACGATCTTTTCCTCAAGCGGTTAAGCTTACAACACAGAGGACCTGGAGTGCTCTGATACCAATTGATAACTCAATGATGAACCACTAGTACCAAACCGGTACTGAGAGAGGGGGGGGTGAATCAGTACAGACACAAAATACAGTCCAAAACCGGTTTGACAAAAGACACTCACAATGACTAATAAACATAGATACTGGTAAAACAGAGTGCAACCAGTAGCATCCAGAATAACTCAAACAGTCATGAACCGGTCACTTACTAAGCTTTTCTCTTAGCTCAATACCACATTATCATAATATTCTCATGCATGAACTAGTAGACATAATATTCTCAATACCACATTATCACAACAGCGAGTTCAATATGTTTTATAAATAGGCATAAAACATAGAAACTTCATGTGCTTAATAGATAAAACAAATCATCACAAGATAGAAGCATTTCACATGACACACATATTTTTCATGTGGAAACTAAACTAGGAAAAACCATGATGGGAATGAATACCCAAAAGCTACTTTTTGAACTCTTTTTAAGTCCACCCTGTTAGGAGCCTTATCCGGTTAAGAACATTACAATAGGTTCTGGTAGGAACCGATCCTATTAGGGATCACCTGGTTAAGGGATACCTGGTTAAGGGTTAAACCCAGTAGGGTCACCTTGTTAGAGGATTTTAAGAACTCAATAGCTGAAAGGATCTCCTAAGCTTCTCTAGCTTCTCAGAACTCATTAGCTTCAAGTTACCCGATTAAGGGATTCACAGCAAGCCGGTTAAGACCACCCGATTTAAGGGATTTTGAATCAAGCCAGTTAAGGCTACCCTATTAGGGGATTTTACAACTATTGAAGTGGTTAGAGATCAATAGGTATTACAATGATCTATTAATAGTACTTAATACTAATACAGATCCATTTAGGCTCCTCTTTTCCTTCTGCACATACACTTTGTAGGTATCTCTTTTCTCCTATGGTCTAGCAAGAATCTTGTATCACTTTCATTGGATACACACTCACAACTTTTGCCAACAACTTTAGATATAAAACTAACATCGACCTTATAGGGAACATACAGGTCGGTAGCAAAAACCCTAAACCCTAAACCTGTTAGGTTGAGCAATTCAAATGGTTTGATCCTGACCGTTGAAACATACTGCATTTAATGCACCAGTCTTGAGTCGATCTCAAGACATTCTCCATCGTCCATTATCCACCATTTTCATGGTGGCTGATAACCCATCATGCGTTATCACAATTTGACTGACTTCGCACATTCCTGAGGTAGATAGGAATAGTCTTCTTCATGCAAGATCCTTCATGCGCACAGAGCTTACGTGGCAACATGATCTTTTTTCCATCATACTACTAACTCATCACACAAAGATCACCGATTGAGTCACACAGACTTGAGAAACTCCAACGGGAAACCCCGAAGTGGAAGTTGCCTTACCAACTGGTAGTCATACAGTGCTTCCATGTGTCGGTTCCCATAACTGCATGCCGGTTCACTTTGAACAAATGTGTCGCTTCACTTTGGCATATACCGGTTCACACATATGTCGGTATCTCTTTCTTCACTTATCTCATGTGTTGGTTCACATTATGTCTCATATTGACATCAATGACAACACACAATATCATTATGTCTTCATGCTAGTTTACATAAGGCTCATGCCGGTTCACATAATGCCAACAATATGGTGTCCTAAGAGGTCATAGGGGTTCATGGGACACCATATGACCCCTATGGACACCATATGACCCCTAACGACACCATCGGACCCCATAAGACACAATATGACCCCTAATGTTATGATTTGGTGTCTTAAGGGGTTGATTGGTGTCGTTAGGGGTTATATGGTGTCTTGTGACACCATAGGACCCCTTAAAACACCAAATCATGTCCTTCTCTCTCTCTCTCTCTCTCCCTCTCTCCCTCTCTCCCTCTCTCTCTCCCTCTCCCTCTCCATCTCCTTCTCTCTCTCTCTCTCCCTCTCCTCCTCTCTCTCTCTCTCTTTTTGTCTCTATCTCTTTCTCCCTCTCTCCCTCTCCTCCTCTCTCTCTCTTTCTCCCTCTATACCTCTCTCTCTCTCTCTATCTCTCTCTCCCTCTCCTCTCTCTCTCTCCCTCTCCCTCTCCTCCTCTCTCTCTCTCTCTCCCTCTATACCTCTCTCTCTCTCTATCTCTCTCTCCCTCTCCTCTCTCTCTCTCCCTCTCCCTCTCCTCCTCTCTCTCTCTCTCCCTCTCTCTCTCTCTCTTTGTCTCTCTCTCTGTCTCTCTGTCTCTCTATCTCTCTGTCTCCCTCTCCTCTCTCTCTCTCTCTTTCTCCCTCTCTCCCTCTCCTCCTCTCTCTCTCTGTGTCCCCCTCTCTCTGTCTTTCTCCCTCTCACTCTCTCTCCTTCCATCCCTCTCTCTCTAAAATATGACCAATAAAATTCGATATCCAATTCTATCTCTCTCTCTCTCTCTCTCTCTCTCTCTCTCCCTTTCTCCCTCTCTCTCTCTCTCTCTCTCTCTCTCTCTCTCTCCCTCTCTCCCTCTCCTTCTATCCCTCTCTCTCTAAAATATGACCAATAAAATAGTTCATAAATGGCGGCAACGAGAATTTTTTTTGGGGACCACATATTTTTGTACAATAATCAGATATCAGATAAAATCAGATATTTGATTTTATCTGATATCCAATTTTAGTACTAAAAACCAAGAAAAACAGGGTTTGTGGGCCATTATGTAGATTCCAACGACCGACAGTCTGGGTCCTATGTTTTCTGTCAAGGATCATGGGGTTATAGACAGCTAGAGACAAATTTGTGCGTTTGGGAGATTCTTAAAGTGAAAACTTACATTGTCAATCATGAAGGAGCATATGTGTGGAGGGAAATGGGGAGTAGTAGTCGTTGGAAGTCTAAACGCAAAAGAAAACTTTCAAATGACTAAGTTGAAGTGTATAGAGAAAGAGATAGAAAATGTCATAGGAGGAGAAGACAAGGTATGTTAAATATTGCTAATGTTAATTCAACCGAAGAGGAAATTGAAATTGAAATTGTGCCACAAGTTGTTGAAAATGAAAATGTAAATTTTGAAAGTGAAAATATTGAAAATTTTGAAAATGTTGAAAGTGATAATGAAAATGCTCACCATGTGGAAAATTTTGACATAGGAGGTGAAAATGTGGAAAACTTTAACATTGAAGGTGGAATTGCCTAACCAAGTGAACCATATGTAACACCTAATTACTTAAAAAATGAAGACTCTCTCATGGATGAAAGAAAAATTCCAAATCCAAGACCTTCAAGAACCCCAAAATGGTTATTTGAAATTGATGAGAACATTATTATGAATCTTGAAGGCAAGAGGTCAACAAGAACCATTCAGTTGTGGGCTACAAAACTTTTCAACCAAAATTTTAGCAATAAGATATTGATCGAGCAATGACAACTCTTTGTTCAATTTCTAAAGATGATAAAGATGAGACCATTGCTAAACAAATTGAAGATTCATATGAACAAGAAGACAGAGAGAAATTATATTATTGCAAAAAATCTATTTGATGCTCTCAATTCTATTGGAAAGAATACCAAAGAAAGAGATAAGAGAGCCGCTCAAAGAGTGATTACAACCTTCTTAGTAAGCCATCAATTGAGGAAGGCTCGTCAAATGAGACAAACTTGTGTTGATTTTAACATAAACCGTAAAACTTTGGATAGAGCTCTTGCACGAAGACAAAGACTTGATGATCCACTTCAACAAGATACATGGGCATTTGGTGGGAGGTTTCCACGTGTTGATAGAAAGTTGACTGACAATGTGAAGGAAGAGATTCAAAAATTTTGGCACTCTAATTCTAGAGTGTCACCCAATGTAAAGGATGTTTTGAAATTAAGAATCGGAAATCGAGACCACACACCGCATCCCAAACATTTCTTGGAATCAAGCCAAACAATGTTGTACAATTTTTTTTGTGAATTACATCCAACTTTGCAAATATCACAATGGGCCTTTGAATCTTTGAAACCATTTTATTGTGTTCCTCTTAAGATTCGCAATACCTGTTGTTGCAAGTACCATGTGGAGTTTTCAATGTACCATGAACTTTTATGTCATATTCGTTCTACGATGCATACTAATGAGATGTTGCAAGAGTGTGGTGCAATGCTATTTCTGAGATCATCAAGAGACTTGCAAGATCTATTTTTATGCCCTAGAGATGATGGCTGCTATTTCTATAGAAATGATTGTTTGAATGAGAAGTGCTCAGAATGTGGTGGGTTGTCAAACTTTGTTTTATGTTTTCATGAGGGCAGTGAACACGAATTTGGAAATAATTATGTTGAGAAAAAAAGATACGAGATAGTGAAATATAATTTGAAGAGTGGAGGTGAAGGTTCTAGATGCAAATTAGTCTCAAGAGAAGTGAGTATTGCTGATTTATTTTGGATTTTAAGGAAAATATTTTCTACAAGTATGCAAGCCACACCCATAGGTCTCAGTGGTTGGATCAACAGTTCAAGATGTGTAATAACTCTTTCCTGATTGACACTATTGTATCGGTGGTTGATTTTGTAGAGAACTATACATTGTAACCACAGAATGAGGTAGATTCTCAGTACTAGAATTCAGTCCAGATTGCTATTTTTGTTCATATTACATATAGACATGCTCCTAATAGTATAGAAGAGGATAGGAAGATAATGAAGGAGTATCATTTTTATATGAGTGATGATAGATCACACTCCTCTGAGTATGTGCAACATTTTTTTGAGATTTTTTTTGAGTTCTTGCATGAGAAAGATATTGCAGTTGACTGACATATAATATGGTCAAATAACTGTACGGGTCAATTCAAGAATGCCCGTATGTTTTATTGGTTGAATAGAATGCATGTGGAGAGGCGTATACCTCATATTTTGTGTTTTTTTGAGGCAGGGCATGGGAAGGGAGAGCATGATGGAGCAGGTGCATATTTGAAGAGAGCTCTAGTTAAGGAGCAATTGAGGATTTCAGGTGCAAATTTCTTTGATGCACGTTCTATTGTTGATTGGTGTAGTTCAGCATTGTCACATGGAGGTACTCTTGATTCAATAGTGAGCATATTCTTTTGGTTGGTTGAGGAGGGAACAATGGGAGATAGATTGGATTGTCAAAAAATTAAAGATTCTTCAAAGATGCATTCATTTCTTAGCTCAAATGCAAGTACATGGACCATTTGGACACGAGCATTGGCTTGTTTTTGTTAGAGTTGTCTTTGGTGTGATTGGGATCAGTGCGAGTCAAGTGAGTGGGTTGATACGTGGGTTCCCCACTATCTAACTCCTTTATCTCAAACAATATCCTTGTCAAACGATGACATGGAAAGTTCACTTGAGTATGATCGTCTATCAGATCTTGTACAACCAGGACATGTTTTTGTAGTTGTTGCACCACAAGGGAATGAAGAGAGATTAGAATATTGGTTGGCACGATGTGTATAGGGAAAACAAAAGCTAACACAACTAGTGACAGATGATGATGGGTTCACATATCCTACAAGTTCAGTTGTTGTTGTGGGAACTTGGTTGCGAACATACATGATTAGAAAGAATGGCATACCTGCATTTGAAGACTACGAGAGACACAAAACCATTATAATGTATTCACACCTTATTATAGCTACAAATGTCAAGTTGTTGAAGAATCAAACAAAATTGAAGACCAAAGAGCTATGGACAGTGACTATTGCTGATCATGAAGAAATACTGGATAATCTTAAACAAAGAGATGACCCTTCAGGAACACTTGAGTAGTAGGTCTTTAATTGTGCCTTATTTTTTTATCATGCATTTCATTTCAAACAATGATCATTAAACCTTAATGTTCAAGTTTGTTACGTGTATATTAAGGATGTGTTCAAAATGCAGGTCTATTGATGAACATTTTTTTTGGGCAACACGGTTTTTCCATGCACATAGAAAGTACACTTGATATAATTGGAAGGGAGGTATTTTTGCAACACCACTTATGTTCATCCATGCAATTTATGTGTATACTGACAATTCTTAAAAATACAAGTTCTGAGTGTAGACTAATGAGTAGAACAAGAAATCGGCCACGCGACAACATTCCATTGAGTGAGACTGATGATTTTTTCGCCAACCGAAAAATTTCTGCCCTAATAAAACCGTAGGGCAACTTGAAAAAATAAGATAGGCTTTTGTAGGGACCGCTCTTGTGGCCTCGTAGGTTTAAACATAATGTTCATAGGTGCCACGGATTCTGAGTTAGGGCCTGTCAAAGTTTGACAATTTTGAGCACTTAGGGCGCTCAAGGGATGACGCCGGTAGGGTATGACACTGAGCGTTCAATCAAGTGGGGGGGCAAAATAGGAGCATGCATAGGGTAATAATGCCTAACTAGACATGTCAGAGCTGACGGTTCATCATCGCGACGAGCAGAACAAGAAATCGGCCACGCGATAACATTCCATTGAGTGAGACTGACAATTTTTTTGCCAACCGAAAAATTGCTGCCCTAATAAAACTCTGAGCTTTCGACCGAGGTGGGGGGAAAAATAGGACCATGCACAGGGTAATAATGAATTGTATCAAGTATTGTCCATTAAATGAATTATATTGTTCATTATAAAAACAACACTTACGATGAAATCAAATGAATTGTATTGTTCATTAAATAGCCATTATTAACCATTGTTAATTATTGGAATGAAGATTAAATATTTCCATGATAACACCACACACAAATGAGCAACAATTTATATGATTGAATATCAGCTTCTATATATATAAAAATGTCAAATGATTACAAATGTATGTCCATACACAAATATGGGATAAATGCCAATTGAAACAAAATGTATGGCTAAATACGTGAATGCATGTCCATATACAAAATATACATGCCAACTAGACATGTAAGCATCCCAAAACTATCTATAACATCCTAAGTTGCTGATGGATCATCAAAACCGATCCTCTTTGCCACACTGCTCGGCTCTGAAGGATCCTGCACAAGAAAAACAAACCATGACTAATATTAGTTATATTATATAATTCACATTCAAAAAGTTAACATAAAAATGAACTATAATTGAACTATTCATGTTTACCTCATCTCCACGTTTTCTCTTCAGCTTTGCAGGACTCTTGATGTATGTATTCGGTAGAGGAGGTATGTTTTGAATATTTTCATACACAACCTACATATGTTCATAAACATGACATTGATACAAGTTAGCATATAATTGTCACTGATAATAACAAATTATATCAACTAATCAAAAAATAAAATAAACACACATCTATTCGAGGCATCTCTTCTTCTTGTTCTTCAGGTATACTAGGGGTAGTCATCAAGGATGTGAAGCCAAGAATTCTTTGTATATATACACAACAAGTATATGAAACTATCAATCTATGTCTAGACATGTATAATCACTACAAGTTATTTAAACTATTCATTCAATCATATTTGCATTCAATTACCTTTCCCTTGTCTCCAACTGCACTACCAGATCCTAAATCACACTGCCCCGCACTCATGCTGCTTGTGCCCTATAAGAGTAAAATAAGATATACATGCAAGTTACTACATGATCTAATTAATACCAATATAAATGATGAGCATGTATGTACAATAAAATACAAACGACTAGGTGCAATAATATATGTACCATAAAGCTATCAAGGCCAAATGAAATGGCCGACAAGATGCCCTCCTAAATCCATCTCAACTCATCGTCGGTCATCAACTATTAAATAGACCATGTAAATAAAAATTAGTACTTAATATTATCTAATTTATAAATATTTAATTAAAATATAACATGAACTGTGAAAATACAAATCTTACCACTACATCATCAATGTATGATGATGGTGCCTCCTCGCCTCTAGCATGTGAGGACTCCCCAGGGTATCCTTCAGTCTATGTAATAACATCTGGTGCATCATGCATCTCATGCACCTCATAATCTGCACTGTCCACAGGATGATTGACGGGCTATCCTACTGGACCCAAGCATACGTGCCCACACATGACACAACTATGAGGCACGCATATGTGTGGAGCTGAGGATGACGTGTCAACGCCATCGGATGCACTGCTACCATCAAGAGTAAGTTGAGCTACTGACGTAGCCTGAGAAAACAAAAGGCTACTCAAAGAGTGAATAGCCGATATGGTCCGTGAAGCCGCCTCACGAATGATATCAGGATGCTGCACTGCAGGTGGGGGATCAACAGGAGGAGGGGGGACACATGGGCCCTGGACTACTCTGACTGCCCCAGGTCTATTTTGGGGCATACCTAAACCTACACCCTAGAAAGGTTGGATGTCAAAGTAGTTCACATGTTTGTGTAAAACAAACTCAGCATACAATTTTTTTATAAAATAGAAGGGGATATCAAGATTGTTGTTGGGTGGTTTGTCGAAAACCATCCACCAACGATCCCAAAAGTTTTTCACAATTCCATCATTTGCGCACCATTTAATAGAAAGTTTTGTTTTTTTGGGATCTACAGGCTGACCAGTACGGGGATTGACAAATGATGAGGTGATTTCGGCTTTGGATATCTCAAGATCCTTGATATCCTTATACGACAAGCCATTTGCATATTTTTCCCTCATAGAATCTTGCCCCAAAAGGGCGGCATCGTACTCCTCAGTCATGGTTTCCATACTTTTTACGTTCGACGTGAGAGGATTAAACATTGGGTTTAGATGAGGGATCCTACGATATACTTCTGCAATCCCCCTCAATTCATTCAAATTTTGTGCAATCAAATCCTGAATTGAGGGGGGGTTTGGCAGATGAGGGTTTGGCTATTGCAGTTGTGGTTCGTCAGTGTTTTCATTGTTATCACCCATTTTTAACCTAATTGAATGTAAACAATTAAATTTAGTTAACAAACTTAAACAATTAGGTATTTGATTTAAAAAAACCTAGTTTCCATTAAAAAAACCATATTTTCAATGAAAAATCAAATAAACATTAACAAAAAATACCAAAAATGAAATGATAAAATTCTTACCTCTGAATCTATATTTTAGCAATTTTTTGTCAAAAAATTGGATATCGGATGGAACGAATATCAGATTCTGATGAAATCACGTGGCCCGTGAGTTAAAAATGACTCATGGGCTGCCACTGTAAAAATATAAAAGTCTCAGAAAATTGGATATTTGATTTTAATACTTAAATTATTTTTAAATAACATATATAATATAATAATATATTATATAATATAATAATATATTATATAATATAATAATATATTATATAATATATTATTATATTATATAATACGTATTGTATTATATTATATATATTATAATATATAATATAATATAATATTATAATATAATATAATATAATATAATATAATATTATATTATATTATAATATAATATAATATAATATAATATTATATTATAATATAATATAATATAATATAATATAATATAATATAATATAATATAATATAATATTATATTATAATATAATATAATATTATATTATAATATAATATAATATAATATTATATTATATTATAATATAATATAATATTATATTATATTATAATATAATATAATATTATATTATATTATAGTATAATATAATATTATAATAATATATTATATTATATTATATTATATATAATATAATATTATTATATTATATATAACATAATAATGTAATATTATATTATTTATAATATGATATAATATTATAATATTATATTATATTATAATATAATATATTATTATATAATATATATTATATAATATAATATTACATTATATATTATATAATATGTAACATATAATATATGTTTTAAATTAAAATTACAAATAAAAATCGGATATCCGATTGCATGGGTAATTACCAGGCCAAGGTGTACTGACACCCAAGCCAAGCAAAGAGTGAACATGGATTTTCATGTTTTTAGGCGAGTAAAGAAGGCTATTTTTTTCACAGCGCCACTTTTTAGCCCTCCTTGATCTTGCACTAACCCCTTTCCTGTAAAAGGGAATTTTCAGTTTTCAAACATAGAGGATAAAGGTGACTTTTTCAGCCAGACATGGGCAGGAGCCAAATGTGGAAAACATTAGCAAGGATGCAAAGATGAATTGACAAGTGACTCCAAATGGCAATTTTTTCATATTTTCTCAATTTTATACCAGGGGTCATAGGTGCAGATTTTTAGCAAATTTTTGGAGAGGAGAGAAGATTTTAAATGTTCCATATTTCAAGAGAGGAGACAAGTATTTTCCAAAGATTCCTTTAGGGTTTTCTTTAGGTCTTCTAACTGAGTGTATATCTTTCTCTTCTCTTCTCAGTATAAGAGATTCTGAATGTAATTTTCTCTTAGCATTCTAGAAGCAAGGCTTCTATGCAAGTAGTGCAAGATTTTCATAACAGTATTTTTAGTTCATCTATGCTTCTCACTTTTAGTTCTTTTAATGCAAATAAAGAATACTAGTTATTCATGATATTGTCTCCTATGTGTAACAATGTTTTTTATGAAATAGACAATTAGGGATTGTGTGTTTTGTCCCAGCAAGCCTTGTGTTTCTTCTATTTTTGCTTCTATTCGAGTAAGAGATTAAAATGATTGAATATGATAATGAATAGTATCTCTTGTAGGTAGGCTCTTAGGTATGATTTCAAGAAGAACAAAGCTAAATGGTGTTTATGTCAGGCATTGATGCTAAGATTTATGTGGTTGCAAATCAATCTGCTGAAGTTTAAGGTTGCATGCTGAAGGTAGATTCTGCTGCCCATACAAGACACTGGTCATGGGGTTATTTCTAGTTTTCAAAACCCATTTCATAATCAATATTTTCCTTTGTACATTTCCTTTCAATAATTAGGAATATTTTAGTATAGAAACCCTCTCAATGAGATGCATAGATATTGAAACTAAGGTTAGAGCCATAACCAAGAGTTCAACCATCTTCCTTAGTACTTTATCATTGGGATGATTTGTTGTTTTCATGTGGTGTCAAGATTTTATTGAAGCTGAAAGTTGTAGGATATCACATATGTTCACTTGCCTTGGCCTCACAGAGCCAAAAGTGTAAGAGATCTTAGTCTTGTGATTGATTCTCGTCAAGCTGGCCAAATTCTTCCTTGTTTGTTGATGATTTAGTGGTGATTCCTCTAGGACTCGAGGATTGTTACTTTGGGAATCAACAAAAGGTAGGTGATTGAAGGATCACACTGGATCTATCAGTGATACAAAATTTTTCCTTAGGTGTGTGAAACTAGAGATGTGCATCTGATTAGCAAGAGTTGACATGTTGTGTCACTAAGACAGAGAAGGAAGAGTAAAGAAGTGATGGGTTTGTCACTCAGACAAACCGGTTGAGATGATGTCTGGTCTAATGATGATGAAGGTATTGTTGAGTAGCTGCAAACAAAGAGAGCATCGAGAATGCACATGGAGACTATTGCAAGTTGAAGACATGGTTTCATCAAGGTGGTTACCAGTAAGTATGTCAACTAGTAAGAGAGAAAAAGGGAAAAGTGATAGGCTTTGTGTTTGATGAAGATGAGCATGTTGTAGTTTGGCAAATAAGTTGACTAGGTCATGATGTTCCACTAGTAGAGCAATAAAGTGTAGGCTTGAAGGTTGATCGATTAGGGTATAACTAACAGTGTTAGTGAACTGGTAGATGAACCTAGTTGTTTGTTGGTCAGTGAGAGAGTCTAAACCAATAATGATGACATGTAGGACACAAGTGTCATGCATGTTTTTCGTCAGTGAAGTGTGGGTCAGTGAGGTAGTTTCTAACTAGGTCTGCATTTATGGTCGACCCCAAAAATCATGGGTGTGTTGCAATTATTTACAACTTGGTGTAGATTGAATGGAAAATATCTAGGTGATGCATCGATCAATGTAGCTTGAGCAGGTACTGATCAGATGTAGTGATCTAGACCATGAACTCATTCCTCATGCTTAACAAGTGCAGACCAAAAGACAAGTCATGTTTGCTAAAAATGGAAAATATGTTCCAAACACAATGGGATTGGTGAAGTTGAGTGGTCCTTTGGAGGTGGTTGGTCTCAAGAAGGAGATCTAATTGGAATTGATATGCCTCATGCTTGATGAAGGAACCCTAGTGCGCCAAAAATTTGAATGTCTGTTTTGGTGGAAATGTATAGTATAAATATATAGATCAAAGACTAGATCTACTTTCTCTACATGAGAGAGCGATGTTGGTAAAGGGAGTTAAACCAGAGAGTTAATTAGTCAAGTTCCCATCAACAATCACAAAGGAGACTGAGTATTTGAGAGAGAACCAGTTAGAAGAGTTCAACTAGCAAGGGTAAGGAACCAATAAAATTTCATTGAGCCTGATAGTGGTGAGAGAAGTAGTGGTAGAACTGGTAAGAGGATAGTTGTAGTGAGAAAATAAGAGCATAGATAAAGTGAGAAGAAGTAGAGGATGAACCAGCGAGAGTGTCAGAGAAGATAAGTCAGTAGGGATTGAGTAGAGGAGAGATCCAAACTAGCAGAGAGTCGAGTACTAACAGAGAAGAGGTAGAGGTTCAACCGGTAAGGTTGCAGAAAAGAGGAAAGAAGAACAAAGAACTGGTGAGCAGAGAACTTGTAGAGAATATAGCAAAGGAAGATCGGTTGAGAAGAGTAAAACTGGAAGGAAGATTGCAGAGGTTACATAACTCATTTGTAACTAGGTATTAACTATTGTATTGTTTATAATTATTATGATCATTGAGTTGGAGAGTGGTCCAGGGGTTTGTTCTCATCTTTTTGGTGCCCTAAAATAAGGGGTTGGTGCTCCTTGGGTTGGTGCCCTAAATTAGGGTTTGGTGCTCCTTTGGTTGGTGCCCTAAACATTATAACTGTGTTTATTGTGAGGTTGGATTGGAGTAGTAGACTCTAGCAGCATTTCTCACCAAAGTTTTTCCCATGCTAGGTTTTCCTCGTATATCCTGTGTTTTGTGATATGCCCTTTTGTGTGTGCTTGTAATTGAATTCTCTCATATCTCACTGGTATATTTACTTTGTGTTAAATCTGCTAACTGGTACACACATAGGATTAGAAAAGGGTTAAGTTTGGAAACTGCTAATTCATCCCCCCTCTTAGTGTCATCGTGTGTTCTACAGTTTGCTTTTGTATGACTCTTATATATTTTTGTACATTTTTTTATGTTTAAAACAATATTTTTTATATAAATATAGAATATTCTCTTTTTAGAAAGAGTTGTCCTAGTCAATCAGTTCCCATTGATCTTGTTCTTGTATTCATCATTTTCTTTAAATATCAATATAAGAACATGATATTGTACTGTATATTTGGAATTAAAGATTTGTTTGAGTTTTTCACATGACAATATATAATAATTACAATATTTTGTAGTAACTATTAATTTTAAATGATTAAAAGTTCGATGTATAGGTAAAGAAGATGAAAAGTTTAATGGTTACAATTGATTTAAGAAATCTTATAATCAATAGTAGTATAAATATAATACATAAACAAATTTATACAACATTAAAAAATTTCTAAAGGACTTTATTGAACGCAATCAGGAGAAAGGACTAAAAAGCCCTAAGGTTGAGGGATACAAATTTGTCAGAATTAATTTTATAAGACCTACTCTATTTAAATTGTTGGATATTACATTAATTAGTTTATTTTATTGAATATCAATTAAAATAATATATTTGTTTAATGTTAGTTTTTTGGTAGTTGTATTCTTGTAATAAATTTTGTAAGCTAAAAATAAGGCTTTAATAATTCATTGCATTGTAATGTTTGATCATCATTTGAATACCAATAAATAAAAATATAATATTTTTATTGTGTTTAGTAATAAGGTGGTTTTTTCAATGGAATATTCTCTCTATTTTAATATTGTACAAGAGAAATTATACTTCTTGTGGCCATGAAGAATGAAGATTTGTTGAAGTTTTTTTTTGAGAATGTAGATTACAATCCCAATTAAATTAATAACTTTTTTTTCTCTCAAAAAAATTTAATTTTTTGAATATTTTAGAAAAAAATAAAGAAGTCCAATTAAACCAATAATTTTAGTCTTTTGTGAGTTGTTCAAAGCATAAGTTTAGCATTGATATGTTAAAGGAGAAGAGAAGGTGTCCTGATAATATCATGTTTTTCAATTATCATTTACTATCCTCTTAATCATTTTTCTAGTCCAATAGTTTTCTATAAATATTATAAGAATTTATTATAAGGGTGTATGTTTTTCTCTCCATAAAAAAGCATAAAGATCAATTCAAATATAGGGAAACGAAATCCTAACCTTAGAGATATAAACTAAGTGTTGGCATTATGGATGTGTTGTATTGGTTCTATCATTGATATCAATACTTGTCAACACTTATCAGCTCTTATCCTTGGTTATGTTCACTGGCATGTTCAATGACTTATGCACAGTCATTGGTATTTGGTTCACTGGTAAGTTATATTATTCATCGGCACTGAGGATGATCTTTTATCATCTCAAGATTATTTGGTTATGTCAAAGACATGGTTTGGACACTTGTTTTGTTGATTTGGTTATTGGTCTAATCGAGTTTGCATATTTGTTGTTATCGACAAATTGCTCTAGGTTATGGACCGGCAAGCGTAATCTATTCCAGATCAGCATGACACATTATGGAGATGAATTATTGATTGGTTATTATTGTAAATGCATTGAGCTGACATGATACATCACATATTGAGTCATTTTTAATTGATTTAATTGTAATATTCTTAGTGATCCGACCTACACATTTGGTCTTAGGCTTTGGTATATATGTAAGATCTCAATTGTGAGATTGACATGATGATAGAGGATAGGAGAAAATAAGTTAATTCGGTATATGTGAATATAAGCAGAGCTATTCATGTAGACATCATTCAAGGAAGGTTTGAAGAAGACAATTAGAGCTTAACTAGTACTGAATCCAGCACTAGAGATGCTATTTTGTGCAAAACATTATCATTGGATTTAATCATCCAATTATAGTCAGTGTGACTTTCATTTTGTGATTGAGCAGTGAGCTCTAGGCAGTTGGTCTTTCTGCATGTGCAGACCCCATTTATACACACATACTATCTATAGTAGTATCATCTGATTGTGGGTAAGGTTTCCCACCGTCATTTTTCCCCTTACAGGGTTTCCATGTACAAATATCTATGTTATGTGTTGTGGATGTTATTTGCCTTTCTGTTTCATGCATTAATCTTTACCGGTATTGTTATTAACTGTTAAACTATCAACCGGCATTAAGTTTGGTTTACCGGTATTATGCATCAAGTTTTATTAATTTTTATTTGGGTTGAAATTAATAAACAACTGATTCACCCCCCTCGCCCCCTCTCAGTTGTCTTCGAGTCTTGACAATTGGTATCAGAGCCAAGTCCTATTTTTGTAGAAGTTTAACAGCTTGAGGAGATTCTATGGCAACTAACTATTTCAGGAAGTACAATCTGAAACTTGATGTAACTAACTATGGTATATGGAAGATCAGAATGGAGACACATCTAAATTGCATTGGACGATAAATATGGGATGTTACAAAGAATGGCTATGTTGGTCGTACATAGAGTCAACCTAATCCACCTAACCTAGCTAAAGACTAGGAGAATGACTGCAAAGCAACATAAGCACTTTTGAGCGCATTGTCAGATCAACATTTCATGGGATTATCAGACCAATCTACTGCTAAAGCTATTTGGGATAAATTTGAGACATTTAATGAAGGTGATACCACTATCAAAATTGCAAAACTAGAATGCTTCCGGGTCAGGTATGAAAATCTGAAAATGGAAGAAGATGAAAGAATTTTTGCTTTTATGGAAAGAGTTAATAGAAATTGTTTTGGGTATACAATGTTGTGGAGGATCCTTAAGTGAAGATGAAATTTTTTCTAAAGTTTTAAGAGAATTGCCACTGACATACAAAATGAAAGTAACTACTATTAATAAATTGAGAACTATGCCTAATACATTAGTATCTAGAGATGCCTTGGTTGGAAAACTTTCATCTTTTGAGCTTGAGGAATTTGGTCGTGTTGCTACAATTAAGATAGATTTAGCTTTCAAAGCATCATCTGATAAATCTGATTGGAAAACACTTTTGCAAGAGAATTTGAAGAGATCAGAAAGGAAGATGAGGAACTCGAAGAGCTTGAAGCACTATTTGCAAGAAAAATGCCTAAAGGTCCAGTTGGAAGTAAGTATGAAGGTAAAGCACCATTTAAATGTTTTAACTACAATAAAATTGGTCATATCGCATCTAGGTCCTGATAAACATGCAAGATTGAAAGAAGAAGCTAAAAGAACATATAAGCCTAACCTTGAATATCAGAGATATAGATTTAAGAAGAACAAATTCAAATCATGTTACTATGTTGATGAAGGAGTTACTAATGATTTTGATGACGAACTGACTGACAATGGATGGGCTTTTGCTGTAATAACATAAGATCAACCGACACCTACTGTACAACCGGTAGAGCAGGGCTTAGCAGCTAAAATTGAAGAAAAGGATGAATGGATCATTGATTCCGGATGTTCACATCATATGACTGGTGATAAAAGTAAATTCTTAACTTTTCAGGAATACAATGGAGGTCTAGTAAGGTTTGGATATGATAAAGCTTGTTTGATCAGAGGAAAAGGCAATATATCCTTTCATGGTAAGCACAATATTGACAACGTTTATTATGTTGAAGGTTTGAAGCATAATATTTTGAGTGTTGGTAAATTCGTTGAAAAGGGATTTCAGTTACAATTCAAGAATGGTAAATGCAAACTCATGAACATAATTGGTTTGGAAATTGCAACCGGTAATTAGACTAGAGGTAATATCTTTCATTTGAGTAACAATGAGAAAACGTGCTTGATTGCACATATTGATGAAAGTTGGTTATGGCATAAGAGACTTTGTCATGTGAATTTTGATTCTATTGTGAAGATCAGTACAACTAAGGCAGTAAGGGATTTACCTAAGATTGTACAACCTCACAATCCGGTATGTAAGGAATGTCAATTTGGAAAGCAAGTTAGAACAACTTTTAAGAGTATTCCAAAGAAAAGAAAGTTAGAACAATAGTTATAATCAAATCATAAAATAAAAGCAATTTGATCCTTGATTAACACAGTTTGAGGTAGAATTAAACAGAACAAATAATAGACAGAAGAAAAAATTAAACAACGAAGCTTCCTGCGAATGCGTGATCCAGAAAGGGCGATTGCATAACCCTGTCAGAATGAATGCGTGAACCTGAAGGGTCGAATGCGTGATGTTGTCTATGTGATTGCATGATGATGTAAGCTCAATCGCGTGATGGAAAATATTTTCTCAAAATTCATGCAACCTGCAAAAAAAGATAAAAAATCCGTACGATCTGCAAAAATCACACAAAACACAGAAAAGGTTAAATTGATGTTAACATTCAAGTCAGGTTAACCAAAATGTAACGCATGTTAGAATTCATCTTCAAATAACAAAGTAATCAATTAGAAACAAAGGGAAATCACGAATCCCCATCTAATCAAAGAATCTAACAAACAAACAATGAAATCACACAATCAAGCAAATAGGAATTAAAATAATCAAATCAAATCAAACTAAAACTCCCTATTCCAAGATTGCATATTTATTCCATTGCTCTTCTCTTCTCTATGGTATGATGGCTCTCAGATATTGTGCTGGTAACCTGCAAGTGACACAAATATTCGAAGTTCATGATTATTGAAAATGGAGATTGAATGCTCAATTTATAGAAAATTGGATGAGATTGATTGAAAGATGGAATAAAATGATCAAGAGGTGGAACTCGGGTGAGCTCACATGAAAATTGCTAGTTGAACTGTTGATTGGAGGTGAAACAAAATAGATTGAATTTATTAATTGAGTCAACTGATTGAGAAAAAGTTGATTGAAGGAAGAAAAATAATGATTGGTGGAAATAAAGAGGATGACAAAGAGAGCTTAATTTAGAAAAAGCTAACTGAAATATGGAAATAGAGATTCGATAGATAATGATTTAATTAAAATATTGATTTAATTAATTAATTTAGCTCGTGCTTGCACTTTAACTTAGATTTTCAATTTAATCTTTGCATGATATTTATTCAAATAATTGTATTAAATTCAATTTAGCGTTTGAATATATTTAGAACTGGACTTTGATTTTCAATTTGGTTTTTGAAATCATGCACATGTGATTGAATTTGGAAGAAATTAGAAGAATATAAAATTAGAACTTATAGATTTGGAAATGGAAGAATTAATTAGCTAATTAAATAATTTAAAGAAACTATTTAATTTGTTTAGAAATAGAATTTAATTAAATAATAAAGATTATTTGAATTAAAGGAATTAAACCACAATTAATTAAATAATAAATATTTAATTAATATTTAGAAAAGGGTTAAATGATTAGATGATTAGAGATAGCAATTGAATAATTAGTAATTTATTTAAATAATAAAGATTATTTAAATTGGGGAATTAATCAGAATTAATTAAATAATAAATATTTAATTAATATTTAGAAAATGGTTAAAATGATTAAATGATGATCGAATAGAATAATTAGTAAGATGATGAGGAAAAAATGAAATTAGAAGAATAAGATTAATTAAATTAATTAAAGAATTATTTAATCAATTAGAGGAATAATTAGTAAGATGATGAGGAAATACGAAATTAGAAAAATAAGATTAATTAAATAATTAAATAATTATTTAATCAATTAGAGGAATAATTAGTACATGATGAATGAGACATTTATTGGTGTCTACAGTTCCTTTGCGTTTTACTAAGCTGAAAGTGCCTCAGGGTAATTATTTTTGCACCTACAACTGAAAAGGGGAGGTTTGGGTGGCTATATAGGGTTTTTCCTTAGTCAAACCCCTGTTTTAGTGATTTCCACCTCCACAAATAGCTGATACTGTACTAAAAATGTATGTGCTACAACATTGTCTGTATGCAAGATCCTAAAATGAAAGTAAACAATCTAGAGCAACCCTAAATAGTAAACCCTAATTTCTTGTAATTGACAAAGTAAACACTCTAAATCAATGATGCAAAGTGATCTAAAGATTGAATGTAAATATACAAATTGATATATGGAAGCTCATACAAAGGCATGAAAATAACATGAAATCATACAAATCCCCAAGGGAGAGATATTGCCATTAGATCTCCTATTATTCTTAATATCTTCAAGGCTCCTAATTGATGATGAATTCTTGATAAATGCTTGATAAATGTTGTTGAATGTTTAATGTTGTTGAAGACTCAACATAGACTTCTCTTTCACCACATAGAAGGATTGTTTTGCTCCAAAAACATGCTCTTAGATTCTTCAAAAAGATCCCTCCATCTAGATCTTGGTCCCCTTCAAATCAAGAAAGAGAGCTCTTACGTATGAAACTCTAGATGTTAATTTTGAATTAGTTCTTCCTTTAGGCAAACCTAGGAATTTAATTTCCTTCCAATATTTTGGGTTAAGAATTATAATATCATAGAATTGTGCTCCCAAAATTTCAGGAAAAAAGCCGAGGATTGTGGCGGGAACACACATAGTCCGACCAAATTTTAACCAAATTTTTAGGGCCATTACATATGATGATATTAGAGAGAATCACAAAGTTACAACTGATTTTGAGGTGTTTTGATATCTAAAATTGGGCCTTAAAGGTCAAAAAAGGACATAATTAGGATTTATGATTAAATTATTTATGGGAGGAATAAAATAAAAAGGGGCACAATTAGGGTAAAGGGCCCCATTTTATGATATTAGGAGTGATGAAATATGACCTTAGATTTAATTAAATTAATTAATTAAATGCTTAAAAGGAAATAATAATTCAACATGCAAACACACTAAGGCGGGATGTCACCTAAGTGTGAAATTGTACCACCCCAGCAAGGGTGTACAATTTACGACACTGCATTTAGCTCCCACTTTAGTGGTCATAGAACACTACGTGAATATGAAAGCTAAAGTAAAAAAAATTAAAGATCATTTAAAAAAGGATATATCCACAAGTTGTGGGATGAAGCCCCCAATGGTATCTGTAGTACATAGTTAGGATCCGCACCCTACAAAACCACATGTTAGACAAAATCACAAAAATTAACAAAATGATTACTAAGGAAGGTGATGAAAATTAGAGGGTATATATATGCCCCCTATTTCGGCTTGCTAATTTTAGTGAGTTGGAATAGGGTGTCATGTTTACCACATCGAATTGTGAAAGAACATTGATGACAAATTCTCACAAAAAGATTTGATACAAGATCAAAATACTAATACGAAATCATTTCTTAAGAAAAAAAACTAAACCTCAATTCTAACACAACAAAGAGTATGAAAATTTGAGAGCTCTCTAACATAAGATGAAAGATTTAAATAGAAACAAATACAAAGAGAAGGAAGAAGAAAATGAACCATTGATATCTCACCCCTAAAAATAGGTGATTCGTGGAGAGAAGGACATGAAAAACTAGCCCTCAAAGTTTGTTTGGGTGATCCATGTAAGGGAGGAGGGTGAGAACATAATTAATTCCACTCAACCTCATGCATGTGTGTGCAAGTAGAACAAGGATATCTACCCCCTGAGGTCAAGAAGATATCCATCATGCAACAATGTCATAAATCCAAGAAAGAGTAGGAATACTCTTCAAGAAAGGACAGGATAGTTGAAAAGAGATATATTTCTATATAAGTGTAGAGTAGATCCTTGGAGGAGAAGAGATCTTTGTTAAAAATACATCTACCTTCAAGAGTAGTTGCCTTACATAAATATAACATCTACTATAATGAATGAATGAATGCAAGAGATTTGAAAAGATTCAAGGATTGAGATGACATCAAAGAGAGATCATTGATAACAACACTCTTCTAAAAGAAGGCCCGATATCCTCATCAGGGATATGCACGTTCACAAAATAGAAGGGTTTATTATAAAAGATATTGGCACTCTGGTTATATCGGTTTGTTGATGCAGCGACATATTGTGGTCCCGATATGGATATTGGCTTATGCACAGTTACCGATATATGTTTCACCACCAGCTTAGGAAGTTGATGATGACTTGTTATCATCTGGAGATCATTTAATTATGTCAAAGACATGGAAAGGATGTTTGCATTTGGCATTTTTCATATTGGACTAATCAGGTTTACATATTTGCGTTAACTGGTAGATAGGTCTAGGTTATGAATCAGCATAAGAAATCATATTCCAGATCAGCACGACACATTTTGGAAATGATTTATTGATTGGAAATGTATAAATAAATTGAGGCCGACATATTGTATTGCACCAAGGCTCATTTTGTAATTGATTTAAATGTAATATCTTTTAGGAGCCGACCTAATGGTGAGCTCTTAGGTTTTATATAAATAATTGTAAGATCTCATTTGGAAGAAGTGTGTGTGTGTGTGTGTGTGTGCGAATATATTGAAGATTATTGTGAAGAGAGAAAACAAGCAGATCCTTGTGTGAATCATGTAAATATCATCTGAAGGCTGAAGGAAGGTTGTTAAGGTCATGAAGGTGTTTGGTCGTCATGCACAAAGGTTAAACCGATACTGAATATGGCATTGTAGATTCTAAATTGAAGAAGTACATTGATTATTGGATTTAACCATTCAACTGTGTAGTCAGTGTGACTCCTAATTTTTTGATTCGGCAGTGTGCTCTAGGTAGTTGGCCTTTCTACATGTGTAGACCCCATTATTGTATTCACTTACTATATGTAGTAGTACCATTTGATTGTGGGTAAGGTTTCCCACCATAATTTTTTCCCTTATAGGGTTTCCCCATCCAAATCTTTGTGTCATGTGTTGTGGATGTTGTTTTGCTTTATGTTTCATGCATTAAGTTGTACCGGTATTGCTATAATGGTTAATCTATTTTACCGACACTGAGTTTCAAGTTGGAATAATTTGTTTTGCATTATAATTTATTGACAACTGATTCACCACCCCCCTCTTAGTTGTCAATAAATTATAGCCTAGAACAAATTATTCCAACTTAAAATCTAGTGCCGGTAAAATAGATTAATAGTTATAGCAATATTGGTACAACTTAATGCATGAAACAGAAAGAAAAACAACATCCACAACACATCACACAAAGATTTTGTCATGGAAAACCTGTAAGGAGAAAAACCATGCTGGGAAAGCTTATCCACAATCAGATGATACTACTACAGATAGTAAGTGAATACAGTAATAGGGTCTGCACATGCAGAAAGGCCAACCACCTAGAGCTCACTTCTCAATCACAGAATTAGGAGTCTCATTGACTACACAGCTGGATGGTTAAATCCAATAATCAATGTACTACTTCAATTTAGCATGTACAATGATGGATTGAGGACCAGTTTAAGCTTTGTGCATGAGGTCCAAACACCTTCATGATCTTTAACAACCTTCCTTCAACCTTCAGATGATATCTGCATGATTCACACAAGGATCTTCTTGTTTTTTCTCTTCACAATAATCTTCAATATATGCACACACACACACACACACACACACACACACACACACACACACACACACACACACACACACACACACACACACACACACACACACACACACACACACACACACACACACACACACACACATACATACACACACACACACATACATACACACACACTTCTTCCAAATAAGATCTTACAATTATTTATACAAAACCTAAGACCTCACCATTAGATCACCTCCTAAAAGATATAAATGGAGTCACACTAACTACAACATCACACTGATGTAAACATAAAAATGAACACTTACAACTTGCATCAAAATGCTGGATGAGTTCATTGTTGTGCTTTGTCTGATATTGTTTCTACCTCTACCAAAAACCCTAGCTAGTATGCTGTGAAGTGATTTTTCTTGTACAGAATAGTCTTCACTCTTCTCTTCTTATTTTCTCCAAAATGAACACATCAAAATGCATATACAACTATTTGCTATCATATCCTATCTTATCTCATGTTACCACTTACTACTTTTCAAATGACCTAGAAGAACTCATAAATATATGAGTCTTTACAATACAACATGTCGGCCATACAATTATAATTTACATTACAATTTATTTCACATAAACAATACTTATTGTCAAGTCAGCTTGGAATGCCGATATAATCATCTGCCAGTGTAAACTTGATGCCAGTGTGAATAAGTCTTGTTTTATCTATTGGTGCCAGTAGAGGGTAAACCTTTAACAACTTTAATAGCTTCCTTGGTGATTTTGAAGATGGAGTCAAGCCATAAGAATTCACCATGGTTTTTCCCCTTACAGCCTTATAGGGTTTCCACGTAAAAATATCTATGACATGTCTTGTGGATGTTGTTTTCCTTTTTGTTTCATGCATTAAGTTGTACCGGTGTTGTTATAACTATGAATTTGTATTACCGACACTGGGTTTTAAGTTGGAATAATTTATTGACAATGTTTATTATGTTGAAGGATATCAAGGTAAAATGCAAAGAACCGTTAATTATTTACTATGATGACTCTGTAGCAATTGATATATCAAAGAATCCAGTATTTCACTCTAAAACAAAGCATGTTTCTATTAAGTATAATTTTTTGAAAGAAAACGTTGAAGCAAATGAAGTGAGATTGGTTTATGTGAACACTAAAGAACAAATTGCAGATATTTTTACAAAGCCTTTTCCTAAGGAAACATTTGAATATCTCAGATAGAAGCTTTGGGTAATCACCCCACCGACAGAGACTTAAATGGTGTAGTTTGGGATCAAATCGATAGGGACTAACTGAAAAATCTTTTTTCCGGCTTGATGAAGGAGAGCTACTACTCAGGGGGACTAGTTAGTTGTATGTTATGTTTTGATTTTTGATTTCTTTGGCATTTGATGTCAAAGGGGGAGAGATGTCTATGGAAAAACATTGTACTTTGGAAAGATGTATTTTGTATTGGTTATACTATTTTTGTTTTTGGTACAAAACTTTGTATTGATCTATTTAGGGGAGATTGTTGGCATTCTGTTTTGGCACTTAGATGCTTTTCCATCTAGTATTGCCATCAATGCCAAAGGGGGAGATTGTTGGTATTATGGATGAATTTGTCATGTGTTGCATTGGTTTTGTCATTGATGTCAACACTTATCCTTCTGGAGGTCTAGATTATTGATTTGGCACTCTGGTTATATTGGTTTGTTGATGCACTGACACATTGTGGTCTCGATATGGATATTGGCTTATGCACAGTTACCAGCATATGTTTCACCGGTAGCTTAGGAAGTTGATGATGACTTGTTATCATTTGGTTATGTCGAAGACATGGATTAGATATTTGCATTTGGCATTTTGCATATTGGACTGATTGGGTTCACATATTTGCCTTAACTGGCAAAGAGGTCCAGGTTATGAACCGGTATAGGAAATCATGTTCCAAGTTATTTCACTCTAAAACAAAGCATATTTCTATTAAGTATAAGTTTTTGAAAGAAAAAGTTGAAGCAAATGAAGTGAGATTGGTTTATGTGAACACTAAAGAGAAAATTGTAGATATTTTTACAAAGCCTTTGCCTAAGAAAATATTAGAATATTACAGAGAGAAGCTTGGCGTAATCACCCCATTACTAGAGACTTAAATGATGCAGTTTGGATTCAAACCGGTAGGGACTAACTGAAATTTTTTTTTCCGGCTTGATGCAAGAGGGCTACTACTTAGGGGGATTAGTTAGCTATATGTTCAGATTTTGATTTTTGACTTCTTTGGCATTTGATTTCAAAGGGGGAGAGATTTCTATGGAAAAATATTGTACTTTGAAGATTGGAAAGATGTATTTTGGTTTTGGTTACACTGTTTCTGTTTTTGGTACAAAACTTTGTACTGACCTATTTAGGAGAGATTGTTGGCATTCTGTTTTGGCACTTAGATGTTTTCCCATCAGTGTTTCCATCAATGCCAGAGGGGGAGATTGTTGGTATTACGGATCACTTTGTCATATGTTGCATTGGTTTTGTCATTGATGTCCACACTTATCCTTCTGGAGGTCTTCATTTTTGATTTGGTAGTCTAGTTATATTGGTTTGCTGATGCACCGACACATTATGGTCTCGGTATGGATATTGGCTTATGCACAATTACACATATATGTTTCACCGAAAGCTCAAGAAGTTGATGAAGACTTGTTATCATCTGGAGATCATTTGGTTATGTCGAAGACATGGATTAGATGTTTGCATATTGGACTAATCGGGTTCACATATTTGCCTTAACCGACAGATAGGTGTAGGTTATGAACTTGCATAAGAAATCATATTCTAGATCAGGATGATACATTTTGGAAATGATTTATTGATTGGATAATGTGTAAATATATTGAGGCTGACATATTGTATTGCACCAAGGCTTATTTTGTAATTGATTTAAATGTAATATCTTTCAGGAGCTGAACTAATGGTGAGGTCATAGGTTTTGTATAAGTAATTGTATGATCTTATTTTGAAGAAGTGTGTGTGTGTGTGCGAATATGTTGAAGATTATTGTGAAGAGCGAAAACAAGAAGATCCTTTTGTGAATCACACAGATATCATCTGAAGGTTGAAGGAAGGTTGTTAAGGTCATGAAGGTATTTGGTCCTCATGCACAAAACTTAAACCAGTATTGAATCCAAAATTTTGGATGCTAAATTGAAACAATAAATTGATTATTGGATTTAACCATCTAGCTGTGTAGTCAATGTGACTCCTAATTTTGTGATTGGGCATCGTGCTCTAGGCGGTTGGACTTTCTACATGTCCAGACCCCATTATTGTATTCACTTACTATTTGTAGTAGTATCATTTGATTGTACGTAAGGTTTCCCACCGTGGTTTTTCCTTTTACAGGGTTTCCATGTCAAAATATATGTGTCATGTGTTGTGGATGTTGTTTTGCTTTCTTTTTCATGTATTAAGGTATATTGGTATTGCTATAACTATTAATCTATTTTATTTGCACTGAGTTTCAGAGTTAGAATAATTTGTTTTGGGGTATAATTTATTGACAACTGATTCACCCCTCCCCCCCTCTTAGTTGTCCTTCCCGGTTCCTAACAAACTATACTACTCAATGAAGAAAATAAATTGATGAATTATCAAAAAATTCCAATACCAAGGAGGAGTTCCTTGTTAAGGATATGTACTTAAGATCCCCATTAGGGATGCTTGTTCCAATATGAGAGAAGGAATTCATATATGAATATAGCTCTACAATCAATAATAAATTCTTATAGAAAACACTACTACACAAAGGGGAAATTTAAATCTTAAGAAGGAGAGATGTTTGAAATCACTCTTGCCTCCTATATATAGGGAGAAGAAATGGGATATAAATAGCTATTATGTTGCTTCCAAAAGTATGATTGCATGTGAATTTGTACCGTCATTAATGACAATGAGACCCCAGTAAGTCAGATAAAAATGTCACATAATGATGATTAACATTATAGCCATTAATGTTATTTAAAGACATGATAGATTGAATGAGTTATTTGAATATGATGTCTTAAATTCTCTACTATAAGTGAGATTAAAAACATGTATATAATGATGAATGTTAGAAAGTCTTCAGAAAGATAGAACTTTATAGGAGAATAATAGGCCACTAGGTCATATTTCTCTTGCACACAAGAAACCTTAGGAGAGGGACAAGTGTAATTCATTAGAGCCTTATACCTAGAAAAATGAATTTTTAAATGAGTAGAAAATAAAGCCTCATAAGTGGAATTAGAAATCTCTTGAGAATATTCATAAAGAGATTTATTCATCACCAATATTTCCTTATGAGGTGGATGAATATTGAAAGAAATTAAAGATGATTTAATTAAGGCAAGGTCATCGTCACTACTAAATATAGAATTCACATTGAGAGATGGTCTCTTAGATGCTTTGGTGGGCTTAGAAGTATTATATCCAAGTCCAAATGAAGCTTCATGTGTATTATGTTCTAAAGGAACTTTAATTCCTTGTTCATTTGCACGACAACCATTGCCATCATAGCCACTCTTAGCTAAAATGTGAGAACTAGGACCATAAAGGGATGCCAAATCAGAAAGAGGTGGTGATACCGCATAGGTCTCAGTGCTATATGAATTAGAGGAAGGATTTGAAGAATCATTTGAATTAGAAGTAGCCACAAAGTGTTTACTTAGTTGTTTCGACAAAGTGGGTTTCTCTTTAGGTTCATCATTAGATTTCTCCTTCTCAATCTTAGATCCTTTCCAAGATACTCTATATTCTCCTACAAATATAGGGTTAAAGTCTAGAGATCCCCAATCATCATTTGTGGGCATATTTTAGGAGAATTGTCAAGATCACTCTTCAAATCTTCACCCTTAGAGAAAGGGAGAGTTTTGAAGGGATTGGTAACAACTATTTTAGGCACTAAAATATTATCATAAATAAGAGGTGGTTCTTTAAGAGATTGAAAATTTGAAAAAAGATAAGCTAACCCATTATCACATCTATGAAATGAATCCATCATGACAAAAAAATTCCTCTTTCAAATGATAACATAGGCAAACTAAAAGGAAATGTTCAATTTTAACCAATGCAAGAACTCTAGATGTTGATTTAGAAAATAAAATTTATGAGTGAAATGTGTTCCTAAATCAAATCTTAAATTAATGATCCAAATTAAGCTATCCACAAGTTCAATTTTGAATTGAAAAATTAGGGTTTTAAAAAATTAACCTCTAAATTTTAAAATTTGCAAGGAACTAAAACTTGTAAATGTAAATTTGAATTTAAAATAGAAAAAAAACTCATATCTGAGAACATAATTAAGAATTAAAGAAGGTTCGATTTATGTCGGGCTCACCAAAATGTGGTGGTGGGAAAGCGAGATCGCGTGACTAGGACCTAATCCTACTTTTGCCAACACATTGGGAATACGAAAGAGCCTTGGGAGACAGATCACTTTGGATACTTCTTGTGAGAAAGAGAGAGAAAAGGATTACCTTTTACAGTTTCTATTTCTCCTTTTTCAAATGATGAGAAAAATTAGGGTTTTAATGATTAACTAGATTAGGAAATAAAGAATGAAGCATAAATAAACTCGGAATTACACAAACTTGCAGATTTGAAGCTAAGATACTAAAACCATGAAAGGGGGAGGATTTTGTATATGTACCTAATGCTACAATTTGAACAGAACTAAGTTGGACTAGGGTGCCATGCCACTGTCCTATTTCTATAGACAGGAGGTTGCAACTGAAAGACTACAAATCTAATGACCTGAGGCTGCAACCTTTCAAATTTCACTGCAAAGTGGAGGGACCATGGCGTGATACCACTATCTTGGGTAGGACTAGGGTGCCACACCTTTGTCCTAGGTAGATTAGGGAAGATCAAATAATTTAGGGTGGTTCTTGTGCCTTATGTTGAGCTGAAAGAGCCTCCAGGTACCTGATTCTGTACCTGCAACTGAAAAAGGAAGGTTTGGGTGGCTATATAGGGTTTTTCCTTAGTTAAACCCTCATTTTGGTGATTTCCTCCTCCACAAATAATCGATAATGTACTAAAAATGTGTCTACTAGAACCTTGTGTGTATGCAACATCCTAAAATGAAAGTAAACAATGTAGAGCAACCCTAAAGAGTAAACCCTAATTACTTGTAATTGACAAAGTAAATGCTCTAAATCAATAATGCAAAGTTATTCTAAATCATGAATGTAAATATGCAAATTGATGTAAAGAAGCTCATACAAAGGCATGAAAATAATATGAAATCATACCAATCCGCAAGGGAGAGATATTGCCACTAGATCTCCTATTATTCTTCAATATCTTCAAGGCTCTTAATTGATGATGAATGCTTGACAAATGCTTGATGAATGTTTTTGAATGTTGAATATTGTTAAATACTCTACATAGGTTTCTCTTTAACTATATAGAAGGATCCTTGTTCTTCAAAAACCTTCTCTTATATTCTTAGAAAAGATCCGTCCATCTAGTTCTTAGTCCCCTTCGAATGGAGAAAGAGAGCTCTTATGTATGGAACCCTTGATATTAATTTTGACTTAATTATACCTTCAGGCCAACCTAGAAATTGAATTTCCTACCAAACTTTTGGGGTTAAGCATTATAATATCATATAATTGTGCTCCCAAAGTTTAGGGAAAAATGCCGAGGACCGTGGCGGGAATGCACATGGTGCGAACAACTTTTCACAAAATTTTTAGGGCCGTTAGATATGATGATATTAGAATGAATCCCAAAGTTACAACTGATTTAGAGGTGTTTTTGGTATGCGAAATCAGGCCTTAAAGGTCGAAATAGGACATAATTAGGGTTTATGATTAAATAATTTATTAGAGGAATAAAATAAAAAGGGACACACTTAGGGTAAATGGCCCTATTTTATAATGTGAGGAGTGATGAGATATGACCTTAGATTTAATTAAATTAATTATTTAAATGCTTAAAGGGAATAATAATGCAAGATGCAAACACACTAAGGCGAGTGCTAACCTAAGTGTGAAATTGTACCACCCTAGCAAGGGTCTAAAATTTACGACACTAAAGTTAGACATATATATTTTAATTAATATTTAATGACTAGACAATACCAACAATAAATAGTTTTTCCATTTGTTTTTAATTAGGGAATAAACGGTTTTTGAAGGGACCCAAAATTCTTTAACAAAGTTTTACATCAAAAATTTGCATAGAGATATACCCAGTTTAAAAATCAACCTAGAATCAACAAAAGACCATAAACAAGCCAAAGCCTAGCAAAGAGACATCAAAAAGGAAGAAACTAGTAAAAGTTTTTAAGGACCTCCACTGGTTCATTTTAAAGAATTTTTTTTGAGATCCTAAATTTTTTGATTTGTAGATTTCTTCTTCAAATTGTCTCTATTTGATATTGTTAATAAGTTTGTCATAATAATGTTTTGTCATTGATGTCAACATATTCTTTTGTGTATTCCACTATTTTAGTCAGACTAAATGAGTTGGTTTTGTTAGTGTGTTGCAGTTGAGTTGTCATGGTTTAATTAGTTTTGAGATACTTATCTCTAGTTGATTGAAAAAAAGTTTCAGTAGGTTGCATGATGATTTGATTGAGTTATGTCATCTAGTATTATGGTTGATATTCAGTTGTTTGTGTTATTCGGTATTGTGGTTTGTATTTTTCAGTGATTTGAAATTTCAATATCTTGCTTTGCAGATTTAGCATAGTGTTTTGGACGTACACATGTTTCCTTAATTCAGATGATTCATGATTTGAAGATCCGCAAGTGAATCTTTTAGTTTCACAGTTAGTGGAGTTCATGTTCTTTAGGATCGATATAATGATGATGAAGATTCTAGTAAGTGGTGATGTTGTAGTTCTTTTAGGTGTGATTCACACTACTTGTGGATGTTTGTAGATCATTTTCTATTCTTGTTGTTGGTCCATATTGATTGTTGTGTGTTTTATTTATCATTTTCTTGATCTGGTGGTTATTTTGCATGTTGTGGATGATCAAGGCTTAACTCTTATTAGTTTTGTCTATTTGAGGAGTTGATTTGGGTCTATATTATGTCTTAGTCAACATTATTTTGGTATGCATGTGTTTTTGTAGTGTGTGAGGTTATTATTTTATAATTTTTGTTTAGGGTTTAGGCGACATTGAAATATAGGTTGATGAACTGTATAAATACATGTAATAGTCATTTGTGAGATGTATCTACATGTGTGAACATTGTTTTGATCACTCAATAGCAAAGAATAAAAGTGAAGAAGTGGGAAAGTGTGTGCAAAAGTTTGACAGAGAAGAGTTTGAGTATATGTTCTTAATTGGTACTGTAACCTGGCATGATGACATGCTATTTCATCAATTCATGATTTTATTGACGTAATTTGAATCTTTTTGTAAGACAATGAGTCTTCCTAAGGGTTGTAGCTCTACTTGTTCTATGATTTTATCAGTGAACTCTAGGAAATGCACCTAAATGCATGTGCATTCCCCATTGTAATATTTCACTTACTCCTAACAGGGTATTATCTCATTGTGGGTAGGTTCCCATGGTGGTTTTTCACTTAACTGGGTTTTTCACATAAAAAATCTTGGTGTTATGTGTGTTGTTGATGTGGTGTTAATTTGTGCTTTAACTCTTAATTATCAAATTTGAATGTAAGTTTGAGTTGTGTAGAGTTTTGGTGTAAACTGATTCACCCCCCTCTTAGTTTGCTAGATTCTCCACAACAATTGGTATGAGAGCTAGATCCTTTGGAAGAAGCTTGGTCGCTTGAGGTGATTCAGGATGGAAACCTTTTATTTTAAGAAGGATAGTCCAAGATTTTATGGAATGTCATTTAATTTGCATTGGTGAAGACTATTGAAATATTACTAATAATGTGTATAATTTTCATCTGAATGGTCCTAAATCTCTGGATGAGATTGAGAAAGTTGAATTCAATAGTAGAGTGAAGGAAGCATTATTGAGTGCCTTGATAGATTTTGAGATGACTAATGTGATTGATTTGTGGACTACTCATCAGATCTGGAAGAAGATAGTGAATTTGTATGAAGGTGATAATCATGTGAGAGTTTCTAAGTTGTAGATGTTGAAAGGAAAGTATGAGATGCTAAATATGGGTGAAGATGAGAACATTACCTCCCATATGCAGAGAGTAAATGAGATTGTGTTGAATATAATATGTGTTGGTGGAGTATTGGAAGAATTTTGGATTGTAGCTAAAGTGTTGAGATCCTTGCCTCCTGCTTACAAGCACAAGGTTGTTTCTATTGAAGAGATCTAGAGTATGACAAATGTGACTAGAGACATGCTGATTGGAAAGCTTGCTGATTTTGAGTTCAGCAAACTTGGTGAAGTCCCTCCTAAGTTAGAAATACATTCCAAGATACTATATTCATGAAGCGGAAATATTATCTAGGAAAAAGTTCTACAAGGGTGTCCAGATATGAGAAGGAGATGAGAGAGCTTGAAGAAGAAGAGAGAGAGATTGAAGATATTGAAACTTTTATTGCTAGAAGATTGCCTAAATGTGTAAGTAAGTATGAGGGTAAGTTATCTCTTAAATGTTTTTCTTGAAATAAAATAGGATATTTTGCTTCTATATTTCCTGAAAGAGAAAGGATTCTTCAGAAGCCACTGAAGACATATAAGTCTAAATAACAGAAGAAGTGTTATTTCACTGTTGATGAAGGTGTGATAGATGATGAGTCCGAGAAAGGAAATTTAAGAGATGAATGGTTGTTTATTCTTATCAAGGAAGATGATTCAATTACTATTGATTCTACTAGCCGCATTGGTTAAGAGAAAGCTTTGGTTTTGAAAGTTGAAGAGAAAGATGAATGGGTTAGTTACAGTGGTTTCTCTCATCATATGATATGTGATAAGAGTGAGTTTGTGAGTATGGAAAAGTATGATGTTGGTGTAGTAAGGTTTCGAGATGACAAAGCTAGTATAATCTATGATAGAGGTTCTATTTCTCTTGATGGTAAGCATAACACTGATGATGTTTTGTATGTTGAAAATATAAAGTATACTATTTTGTGTGTTGGAAATATGATTGATAGGGGATATGACTTGCAATTCAAAATGGAAAATGTAAGATCTTGAGTATCTTCAAAATAGACACTGCATCTGGTACAAAGACTAAAGGTAATATCTTTTACTTGATTACTGGTGTGAAAATTTATTTTATTGCTCAAATTGATGAAATTTGGTTGTGGCATAGAAGGATGTGTCATGTGAATTTTTACTGCATCGTTAAGATAAGTTCCAATCAAGCGATGAGAGATCTACCTAAGATTGTAAAACCTTCTAATCTGATATGTAAGGAATGTAACTTAGGGAAGCAAATAAGAGTTTATTAAAAAAGAAAAGAGTATACTTCTAATGAGATATTATATCTTGTGCATACTTTTTTGTGTGGTCTTTCTTGGGTAAGAAGCTTGTAGGGTGATGATAGTGAGTATCTTACAAAAGAGTTGCACTTTTACTATGTAGGTTAGAAAGAGGTGTCATAGTGGGTTACCATGCTTGTTTACACACTACTCTTCTCTTGAATCAATCCCAATAGATAAACTCTTTTGGGAATCTCTTTATTAACTTGTTTTCTCCCATTACCCAAGTTCATGGCTAGGATTCACTAGGGTAAATCCAACCATCAAGTTATCAAAATCTTCAATATTCACTTGTAGGGGACTAAGAGGATGCTGAGATGGTGTATCAATTCCCATAAAGAGGTACTATGACTAGTTTAACTCCATTTCTCCATCACTTTCACTGGTTCCTATTTTCTAGGCCCTGTAGCCCTAAGAGCCCCTTTTAGCCCTAGCTTCGTAGTTTTTTTCTCAATTTCTCATAAAACTTCAAAAAGACTCCCTAAAATATTTAGAGATCTAGATACCCTTTTGGACAGTCTTTGAGATTCAAGAGGTTAGGCTGTCTGATACGTCTGTTCAAGTAGGGAATCCAAAATGGCTCTTTTTAAAGGGTTTAAGGTTTAGTGTGTTCTCCAATAGGGTTTTATGTTCTACACACCATGTCACATCCCCATCCTTTATCTGAGACTCTTCTATGATACCTACTTCCATACCAAACACTTGGAACAAATATATTTTCTCATCACTATAAGAAAAAATGCAAGTAAAAGTCAAGTTCCCTAGTCGGGCTATGACAGAGCTCGCGTAGGGTTTAATAGTTAATTTCTCCAATGCAACCTCCAAGGATAAAAAATGAATATAAATATTGTACATAGGCTCTATGACTTGAAGCCCAAGGGCCATTAATAAAACACAATGGGATTTCAAGTTGGAGCCATTGCTAGGGTCTTGATCCCTTGCTCAAACCGAGAGGTGTGAAGTTCAAGAAAAAATGCAAAAAGGGCACTAAACCTACACAATGAGGAGATACAATCACTTCCAAAGAACCATAATAATGAATTATAAACCACCACTAAAGAACAGTAATAAGATCAATCCATCTTTTAGCCCTACCTTCACGTTTTTTGCTCAATTTCTTAGAAAACTTCCAAAACACCCCCTAAAATAATTAGATATACCCTTTTGGACCTTATTTAATATTTATGAGGTTAGGTTTTCTGATACGTCCATCCAGGTAGGGAAACCCAAAATGGCTCTTTTTAAAGGGTTTAAGGTTTACTGTGTTCTCCAATAGGGTTTGTTGTTCTACACATCATTTCACATCCCCATCATTTATCTGAGACTCTTCTATGATACCTACTTCCATACCAAACACTTTGCATAAACACATTTGCTCATCCCTACAAGCAACAATGCAAGTAACACTCAAGTTCCCTAGATGGGCTATGGCAGAGCTCGCCTAGGGTTTAATAGTAAATTTCTCCAATGCAACCTCCAAGGAAAAAAATGAATATACACACTGTACATAGGCTTCATGACTTTAATCCCAAGGGCCATTGATAAAACACAATGGGATTTCAAGTTGGAGCCATTTCTAGGGTCTTAATCCCTTCCTTAGACCAAGAGCTGTGCAATTCAAGAAAAAATGCAAAAAGGGCACTAAAACTACACAATGAAGAGATACAATCACTTCCAAAGAACCAAAAAAATAAATTATAAACCACCATTAAAGAACAGTACTAATATCAATCCATCTAGTACGGATTGCTATAAGTAAATTACAAGTTTTTATCCAAAAATCTAGAAATTGCCTTCAAATGTTATTCAAAAGTTTCTCTTGGATCTTCCAACCTATTTACAATGATTTCAAAATAACTATTTATGTCTACTTCTTCATAACCAACCACCCATGAGCTCCTTAATCACCGATTTGATCATTTTTTGAAAAGTTGCTCCAAAAGTTGCAAAAAGTTGTCAAGCAAAAATGACAACTTTTGCTCCACCATGGATTTTTTAACCTTATACATTTTTACACACTCTAAACTCCCTAGGATTTTTCCCTTACATCAAACCAATATTTTAAAAATCCTTATGAGGCCTTACAAAGAGTTTTACCCCGATTTTCAAAATGATGCCATTTTTGGCTTACAAGCGCACATTGGCCAAAAATGAGAAAACAAGCTAACAATAGACACAAACACACTTCAAATGACCGTAAAAAGTCATGTGGAGCTACCAACAATCTATTATTCATTCATTAATCCTATTGAGGATCATCCATTCCAAAATTGTGAAATTTACCAAGAAATTTAGGTGCACCTCCACCATAATCCCCCAATGACAAAGAAGTCAAGTGACTCCTTTAGGCAACACAGAGAGGGAAATTCCAAACTTTGGAAATTCTTCTTCAGGTACTCAAATGGCCTCAAATTATTGAAGATGTTGCCACTTAACGAAATGCTCCATATAGGTGGTATGCCTAGTCTTCTTGAGGATTCTTGAATTCAACACCTTCTCGGCTTTTAGTATTGGTGTAGGTGGTAAAGGAAGGTTTGAAAGTGATTGGGAGACCTCTGAGGCTCTAATACATTCCTCCAGAGGTGTGCCTTTGTACTGCACCCATACTACAACATTAAAAATAGGAGACAAAGCTATGTCCCTAGGTAGATCAATTTTGTAGGCATTTTGCCCAATCCTCCTCATTTTAAGTTTTCTAGAGACACCTTTCTTAAGCCTTTCTTTTTTGAAATGAACCATTATTAAGTCACCAACAAAAAATTGCACATCCCTCCTCTTTTTATCCACCTTGTCCATGATTCTTTGAGAGTTGTCTTGTAAAGCTTGCCTTACTTTCTCATGGATCTCCTTCATCGACTGAGCCATGTCAATAGCATGTCCACTCTTTTTTTGCAGATACCCAATGTATCTAACCTCCAACACACCTCTTGGATGAAGACCATAAAATACAAAAGTACTCTTATCGGTTGACCTATTCACACTGTCATTATAAGTAAATTTAGCTTGATGCATGATCTGATCCCAAGCTTGTCCATATTCCTTTGTCAAATATCTGAGAAAGTTCCCAAGTGTCCTATTTACCACCTCTATCTGGCCATCCATTTGGGAATGGTAGGATGAGCTAAAAGAATTGGGCATCTCTATCTGACACTATACCAATTGGTAAGCCATGAATCCTAATGACTTCCTCCAAAAAAAATGAGAAATATGAATAGCATCACGAGTCACCTTACATTAAATGAAATGGGACATTTTGTTAAATCTATCTACCAATACATAGATACTATGAAATCCAGATTTGGTTTTGGGTAAACCAGCAACAAAATCCATCCTTACACACTCCCATGGACGATTTGGTATAGGAGATGGCTGATAGAGTCCAATATTAGAAGAGGTTCCTTTTTCTCTTTGAAAAACAACACATTGCTCCACATATTTTTTGATATCCCTTTGCATCTTTGGCCAATAGTAGAATATTTGAACAAGTTCCAAAGTCTTATTCAACCCAAAATGACCACTTAAAAAACCATTATGTTTCTCTTGCATCAAGTTCTCTCTCATGGACCCTCTTGGTACACAAAGTTGTCCTCCTTTAAATAAAATACCATCTTGTAAAGTAAAATCTGCATATTCACCATGAAAGTGATTCCTAAACTCTTGACAAACCTTGTAGATGGCAGAAAAATTTTCATCATCTTGATATAGCCCTTTGAAAATATCAACTCCAATGCTCTTGAGCTGCACTTCTTGAGCTATTAGCAACCTTCTACTTAATACATCAACAACCTTATTACATTTACCTTTCTTATGTTTAATGGTAAAAGTATAGGATTGCAAATACTCTACCCATTTGATATGCCTATGATTCAACTTTTCTTGGGATGAAGAAAACTAAGAGCTTGGTTATTAGTGTAAACCAAAAATTGTTTAGGTAATAAGTAATGCCTCTATTTCATAAGAGATTGAACAAGTGCATATAACTTCAAATCATAGGAAAAACACCTTTCCTTGGCACTAGTACATTCGGGTCAAAATTTTGATGGCAAATCATTGAAATTCCGACACAATTTCATTGCACTACCGACAAAAAAAGCCATCAAAAACTTTGTGTCAGAAGTTCCGACTATCCTTGTGGTTGTCGCAATTCCGACATCATCTCCAACCTTTCCGATGGCCGCCATGGATGCTCATACCTTGAAAGAATACCATCGCGATCTCGGCCTATCGTCGAAATTTCGACTCCAAAGGGTAAAATTTTGACAGACGAGTCCTATCGGATGCATAGCATCCTTGTCAGAACTCTCCTGGAGGCCGTCATAATTACAATGGCCTCCAGGAGAGTTCCGACAAGGATGCTGTGCATCCGACCACACTCCTCTGTCGGAATTTTACCCTTTGGAGTTGGAATTCCGACGATAGGCCAATTTTTTGGAATTTTTTTTTTATAGAAAAAGATTGACATTGGTATCTCTCTTCTATCTCTCTTCTCTATCCCTCTCTACTATCTCTCCTCTCTCCCCTCTCTAGGTCTCTTTCTCCATCCCTCTCTTCTTCTATCCCTCTCTACTTCTCTTTCTCTACCCTCTCCAAGTCATTATCTCTTCCTCTCACCCTCTCTCTCTCTCTCTCTCACCTCTATAGGTCTCACCTTCCATTCCTCCATCATTACCCATGTTGTCAAGTTGTAAGATGAAATATTTCCCAAGGTACTTAGTTGCTAGGGTTGATTTTATTAAGTGTTGGAGTCAGAGTTAGATGAGACCTGCATGATTAAGCTATATTAAGTGATCAAGTCACCAAGATCTCAATTGTAAACATGACTAGGTTCTAGGGTTTTAGGGTAGCATAGGTCAAGATTGAGGTATGGTGGTCAAGAATTACCTTCCAATGACAAAAGACATCCAAATGATGAAGAATGAAGGCGATGAACTCATAGAATTTTGGAGGAGATAATTTGACTAAGTTAAAATTTTGTTTAAGTCATGGTCATGATACTAGCTTGCTCATCAAGAGCAATTAGTGCGAATGAACCCTAGAAATGTGCCCATGCTAGAGAAGCAAGAATTCCAATAAAATGTAAGGCAATGCTAGTAAGGGGTCAGAATTAAAGAATTAGGGTACAAAAAACAAAATTTGGCTAAGTCGAGATGTTGCTCAAGGATGACCTAAATCATGGAGTGTAAATCAATCATGAAACATGAGAATGGATAGGTCTTGACCCAAGCAACGTAAGTCCCCCTTGTGATTCCAGTAGATATCACATCACAATCATTAAGTCTATTTGCAATATAAAGTCAAGACTTGACTATTGTAATCTTGGAGTCATCCCATTTGATCACGTAGTTTAGCACTTGGGAGGATTTTGTTCAAGGGAGGATAGAATACTTAGTATTTTATTTTGTGTTGCATAGTGCATAAAAAACACATCAACAAAAACCATTGAAAGGTTTGGTTAAAGCCTTCGAATCACAATCTCTACGAGAAGCTATCAAGAGTGCCCAGAATTTGGAAACTTTAGTATCCAAGAACATAATTCATAAGGCACCACTTTTAGAGCAACCAAAGAAGCCTATCAATGTAATATTTTATTTACCTTGGATATGTTTTATTCTAAGTGTGATATTCCACTATTAAAAAGCTTAATTAGGTAATATTTTTACTTAGGTAGAATAAGATAATGAGTTGCACATTCTCCTTCTTTGATTGAGATTCTACTTTTTCCTTGTCACAAATTTGGAAACTTGGATAAGCAATTTCTTTTTTTGGTTTTCTACCTCTTCATGATCCTCATAGATTTGGAATCTTGGAAGCTATATATTGTAGGTTTTTCCTCGATTAACATATCAAATGAAACTATTATGAGCTTTCATATCTTAACATACCAAGGGCTTAAGTTTGGGGATGATAGGGGGATGACGAAGGGGACGGGGTGGGATGCAAATATATATACAACTTAAATTATTAATTATAAAAGGATGTATATAGAATAAGTATAACAACTGTAAATAAAACTTTGCCACACTATGTAAATTTTATAATAAACATTAAAAATATGTCAATGATTGCATTGAAATTTGAACATTAACAATGCTGGTAGAGTTTTGGAACTTTGGGAACAAACTAAGAATAAGTATAATAATTGCATATGAAACTTTGGCATACTAAGTGTTTAAACTAGTCAACATTAAAAAAATGGAAATGATTGCATTAACAATAAGAATGGTGGGTAGAGGTTTGGGGTCAATGGGTAGTGCCCCTTGTGGGGGGTTTGGGGCAGAGCCTCCATCAAGGTTAGGGGGCATTGCCAAACCTTTAATACGGATGACATTTTCACAATAATTTCACTATTTTTGTTTAGAATTGGAGTTTCTAATTGGGGGCCATGGGAGACTCATAGGCATCCTCAAGATGGTCAAGAGACTCCTTGGAGTCCCTAGGACATCCCTAAGTGGTGCGGCAAGGGGATGTTTCCCCTAAGTATTGCATCTTGAAAAAATAGGGATTTTGGAGGGGGGAAGGGGTCCCCATGTTTCAATGGTTTTAAAAGATTCTAAGTTTTTTTTTAATCTTGTCATAACAAAATATACTCCTCTTGCATCCTTGGATGATTTGAAAATTGAAAACAATTTGACAAGAAAAAACTAACTTCTAAAGTTTAGACTTAGTTTTCTTTTTTTATCCAAGTCACTACAACATTTCAATGATCATAGTAGCTTTTTTTTGGTGGTTTCAAAGCATCCAAAAGGCTTGATAAATTCAATATTATCTTTCATTTGACCAAAATTGGAGATCAAGAAGCATGCTTACAAACAAGGATTTATTTGTAACTTAAGGTAATCAACTAGTTTTTGGGGCATTTTTAGGTCTAAAGAACCTACCATTGTGTCAAAAAGGCCCATAAGACCCCATTTTCGTCTAAAACTTGTTTCTTTTGGTCGTAGAAGCATTTAAGGAAAAAAAAATCACACAACCAATGATATGCCTATACCATACATATTTGAGTTAAAATAAAAATAAAAAATTGACAAGGTTTGGAGACCATTGAACAATTTGGGAGATTGCTAATACATACACTCAATTTATAAAGTCTCAATTTGATGTACTTAATCTTCGAGAGGCCTATACAAAAGCATTTTGTAATTGTGAACTAAGATAAATTTCCATTTTTGGCAGTTTTACATCATGGATTATGGTATTAAATTCCGACATTCTATTGTCAAGATAAATTCAGAGAACCATTTGTACTCGAAACAAGGGATAGTGAAAAATTACATTATGTAGGATCTCCTACCCTATCTCATTGAATTCATTCCTACACCAAGTGACTATGAATAAAAGCGTAGGTATCTAACAATAATGGCATGGTCCATGGACTAGTGATCCTCCTCTTGATACTCCATCTACAAATGAGAACATCTCTTATACACGTTGCTACTTCAGAATTAAAAGTTGCTTCTTCTAGAACTTTCCATGATTCTTTGCAATAGGATTATATGTCTTCTAGATTCACCCCACTAGGACACATTCCTATCAAGCATCTTTACTTTTTTGAAAAGTAGACCACATTTCAGATCTAGATGACACCATAATGACTTTGATTTCCTCTTGCAAGATATGCCTCCATCATGTATTGCTTCATCAAAGTTCAAATTTGCTTCTTCATTCAAGGGCTCTCAATGATTCTCTATATAGGATTCTTCGTGTCTATGAGATCCACTTCATTGGGAGGCCTACTTAAACATTTCACATCTGTTTGTGGACTCTCACTTTTCAAATATTGATGAAACAATTGAGAATATTTGTCTTCTCATTGATGACAATGCCCATCAAGTTACATCGTCTCCCATTGTAAATTCACTTGTTCTATCCCCACCATATCATGCAACATGACACATTCTATTTCACATTAATTAAGGTCTCACACTTCAATGATTGTAGTCCCTTAATCTTCTACGAAACAATCACAGCTTAACATCAACATCAAGACACATGAGTCACTTCAAAACCATACATCTGAATTCCTTTCTACATTCCACTTGAATGGGAATTCAACAATTTGACAACTCAAGATTTCCATATTGTGAAAGGAAGGTGCATCATTTGTTGCAAATGAACCTACTACAACATTCACCATTCAACATTTTGCATTGCTTTTCTCTCTTCTTTGTGGAGGCACCAACTTTAGGGGATGGGGTGGGTCTATATTATCCTTCACATATGTCACTTGGGATGGAGTTTTGTCCTATGGATTTTCTAGTCTCTACTTCGAGAGGGTACACTCTCTTTATAATTTGGGGTTATTTCATATTTTACATGGATACCTAACCTTGTGACCCATTTCTTCTTACCTCAATTTCACTTAAGGGGGTATGCCAATGTACCATTTTATTCACCAAGTGTATATGTTTTATCATAAGTATGATATTGCATTTGTTTGTTTAGTTTACTTAAGTAATTTCTTTTAACTTGAGATAATGACTTGCACATTCTCCTTCTTTCATAGGATTATGTTTTTTTCCTTATCCTCAAAAATTTGGAAAATTGGATAAACAATTCCTTGTCTTTTGGTTTTCTATCTCATCCTCATCTTCATCCTCATGGATTAAAAATCTTGGATATCGAGTGAAGATATTGTGAACTTTTTCATTTTCTCTCTTATGAAATCAACTATGTTATGCTATTTTGATTTTATTATCATTTATATTTAACAATTTTAAAAATGTTATCACTTACATTAATTTCTAGGTTAATATTTATTTTGTAGATTCTAATAGAATTGAATACCATACCCAAACAATATCTAGTATGAACTAGTTAGTTACAGGCTAGGTTCCAAGCGTACTTGGTAACACAATTTTTGAGCTTGTGTTTGTTTATGATTTAACGATTGATGCATCTAGCTTTGCTACACATCTACTTTGAATACAATCAGAGGGTGATTTTGTCTAAGCCAAGAGACCCTGCTATCTAATATCACCCAAGAAAGATACTAATATTTTACCTTGGAAATATAATCCTTTTGTAAGTATAATTCAATGAATTGTGATAATAACTTAAAATGAAGTGAATTAAAATTTGATTGAGTTCCCCATTGTATTTTAACAAATCACCTAGGAAGATGTTCATTCCTAACAATTTCCAATTCTCTTTCCAAAAGGATGAAAAAGAAGAGAGAGGAACTAATTAATGTTGGGATAGAATTTAGAAGACCTATGTTTTGTGTCTAAAAGCTACTAGCCTAGAGAGCATGGAAACAATCTGAAGTCATGGGAGAGAGTTTCAGTTCTATCTCTAGAAATTATGTCCAGTACTCTTGTATTGAATTTTTAAATCCTTCTAAGTTTAAATGTTCATGAGGAAACTCTAAAATTTTAATAAAATACATAAATGAAAACCAATTTTCTTTTCATTGGAATACTTTTGAAAATCACATCACCTTAGTAATTGAATTGTAACAATAAGATTGCATACAAAGTGCAGGTTTGCTATGAAACATGTTAAAAGGGTTAAACTATTTCAATTAATACAAACACTAGAACTATTAAACAACAATAGCTTGTTGGTAATCAAGATTTTGGACTATACCCACATTTTACACCTTTTCATACAGTTACAAAGAACATAGAAAACATGTACGTGGAACTACAGATTCCAACATATGTAAAAATATAACAATCTAAATAAGAATGGGAAGCATGTGGAGAATGGTTAAGACATGCATCAATAAAAGGAAAACAAAAATCTTTCAATGTGTATCACAAACAAATCAAGGAAGAAATCTTTTAGGAAAGGGACCGATATGATCATAAAAATTTCAAAACTTCCAAAGTATAGAGCATTTGAGATTTTATAGAGAATGTGCTAATTCAGCTTTATTCATGATGAGGCATATTCACAACTTTTGTAGTTGCACCATGGTGTTGTTCGTGTTCACTTTGTTGGACCCTGCAATTAAGATTCAATATATGTACATTATTCAATAAGATTAACTGTGCAACATAATGAAATATTGAAAAGTGTGTTATCTTATTGAGCTTCACTTTGTTTTGAGAATAGTTTAATATTCTCTACTTAATAGGGCCAACCACGTGAAGGTGGAAGCTCATTTGGCCCCTCCCCACCCCCCCCCTAACATCACTCTAAATTCCCCATTAACATCTAACATTCATTCATTCTTTCATTCATTATTAAAATATAACATTCATTCATTATCACATAACGTTCATTAACACATAAAATTCATTAAATTTCATTAACACGCAACATTCATCAATAATCATCAACACATATCATTCATGAACATTCATTAGCACATAATTATATTCATTAACACATAAAAATCAGTCATTATCAAATAAGGTAGATTACAATCATTTCTTTCTTTGTTTTTTTTTTGAAGCTATGTAAAGTCTAAGCGGAGCATCGTCTTCTTCATCACTTCCCCCATCTTCGGATGTTCTGCCCTCTTCTCATGCTCTTGATGTATGCCTAGTCTTATACAAAGGACAAGGATGCTGAACCAAAGGGGGGTCCTCTACAATAACAAAGAGTTGGGTTAGATTCAAAACATTTTTTTATTATTGTTACAAGTATTTCATTAATTTAAAGAACACAACTTTTACACTGTTTACCTGATGGGGCCACATCATCTTCCACATCATTTTGTCTAGCCTCAACCTCAACATGCTAAACATCCTCTAGATCCTCTAGAGTTTAAATACGAAATGTTACATTAATCAATACACCAATTGCAATTAAATTTGTTTAAAGGAATAATAGTGGTCCTCTTTACCTGATTAGGGAACATCACGTTCCTGATGTTGTCTACCTAGATCATGCTCCACTTGGTCACCACTGACTACATGCTCTAAAATATTAACAATAAACGTTACATTAATTACTACACTAATTTTCAATTTAAGATGTTTAATTGTATTAATAATTACATAAAAAAATTTGAATAGCAAATGAATACCTCCACTACTAGGATGCACATCCAGACCTTCATGTACAGGTTCTGTTCCACGATTATCATGCTGCATTCCAATGTCACACGCAGTGTTATCATTGCTTGCTTATTTAAAAAAAATATAGTCACTTTATGTTGAAACTTAACATCGAATAGATTATTGGTTAAGCATTCAATTTGAAATAATTTTCATTTAGCTTATTTACCATTGTGACAGATGCATCAGAATCTCGTGTTTGCTTACTCAATTCTCGTAGCCATTCAGCCATGGCTATATAGCCTTACTGGTAGCCAATTCTCTTGTCATCTTCTATGGGTGCTCTATTAAATTTAGAGCCCTGCATTTTTGCTTAGTATTGTGAGTTTTGCTTGTAATGTTTGATAAAAAAAAAATTGTTTACAATTTATAAATATTTTGATGTGATACTTAATTTACTAATTCTTACAATTCGTGCGACAAGTTTCATATAACCACTAGAGCCGAGTTTGTGTTGCCCATGCTTTTCTTGTCTTGCCTTGGTTGCCTTTGATGTGTCACTCAATCTATGAAAAGTTTGAAATATGTTAGATTATATAAATATAATGAATAATTAGTACATATTCACATTCTTAATAGTATCACATACTTTCTTCTAGTGTCTGGTGGCGTATTTCCTTTTTTCCTTTCAATTCTCTCCTTTGCATCCAAAATTAGGTCCTTCCACTCCCTCTCTGGAATCATGGGGGGATGCTTATACTTTACATTCTTCTCTAAATGTGTCCTATATTGGTCCCTCACATACTTTAGATATGTGCCAGCTTTTTCGAAGAGCTTAGTCTTGTTGAATGTGTCATTTCCAAACAACCCTACCATACGGTTTGTGAGTTCATCTTTTAACTTTTTTTCTTGGTCATTCCACCTTTAAAGCAAAAACAAACCTGTTAGATTTAGAAAGAAACTGAAGCTACCTTTGATATAGTTCAAGAAATGGATAAAAGGAAAACTATTCTAGCAATGATATGAAATCAAAATAGTGGATAAGGGTTAGTTCACGTATGATGTTCCACCTTTTACGTATGGTGGGCCCAAATATCTATAATGTAATGTCATTAAGATTTTTATAAAAAATATCATTTCCTGCAAAAAAAACATGGGATCATTAGTCCAAAATGAGTGATCAGTAAGTAAATTACAATTAGACTATCTATAATAATAATTTTAAAGTACCTGGAACCTTCTGTATCTTAGAGAGAATCAATTCTTCGTCACCCACCACCGATGTGGCCTGCAACGTTCCCATACTAGCAATACGAGAAGATCTAGGAAATGATGGTATGTTATCACCAGTAGTCGCCTCTGGCGTATCCTCATGTGCATCTCCTGCCACAATAAATGAATCCACTATGAAATGCCTCCAAGAAAGAACACTTCAAGGGTAATAAATACATAATGAAAGAGAGAGAAAAAGAGGGATCTACCACTAGTGGGCGGGTCAACATGAGCCAGTGCAACAGATGATGTCTGCATGCTACGTGTTGCCGACATTGCAGTCAACAATACAGTTGGGGTCGACCTCGGACCCATGTCAGCACCTGAAGAGTAATACATTAAATATATAAAACATTAAAAAAGCAAGTTCACAAGTCTAAAGGAGTGGTTTTAATATATAGAACATGGTCATCACTTGAACTACCCGCAATACCCTGATCATCGCCACTAGGATGATGAGCCCTTATAAATTTCTGTAAAAACAACACATACATATTTTAGTTAATGACATAAAAGAGAAAAAAATATAAACCATTATTGAACTTTTGTTATGATTAAAGCTTTCATTACTGCTTACTTGCAAGTTTTCCACTGTTCGCAACAATAGTTGCACCCTCTCTATTATCTTATCAGTCTGAGGGATTATGGTTGGCAAATCAATAATCTCTTGGCTAATTTTCCTAATATTCTTTGGTACCAATTGTATAGGGTTTGCGCTAAGTGCGATGTCATAAGCGCATAACACTGTCAAGCGCCCCACATCCCTATGGAGGTGCTGAGGTACTACAGGTTCCTTTCCCTTATCCTGAACATCCGTCTGTGACAAGAATATAATTAACACTATCAAAATTACTTCAAAACACTCAAGAAAAGATCATAATGTAACAATTTGCTTCTATCTAATTTGTACAATTACAATGAGGTTTACCTGCTTCGTAGAAGTGTCGGGACCTACACCCCTATCTGTGCTATGTGGTGGATCCATTTGGCCCTGTGACAAAGAAAAAATATAAAAATGTTAGCGAAATGAAACCAATAGACTTAGCAAAAAAACTTAATAATACAATGGTTTATTTGATTCATTAATTGGAAGTTGGCTTAAATGGTATATATATAGTACGTACCACCCCCATGATAGTAAATTTGTTTGTATCTATACGATTCAAATTGTAATCAATTAGAAAATCTTCCCCTGCACTTATTGATTTTATCACACTTACAAACACACAATTCCCCTCACGTGCCTCAAATATGCAATTGGGTTGCTTATTAGTTGACCCAGGTTGTGTACTATTTATAAAACCTGCAATATTCCCTATTGCTTTTGGCCTTCCATCAATGTATATAGCCACTCATTTACTTTGATCATTATCTTTTTGTTGTATATAATTGGCTAACAGTGCATACCTACGCATACTTTTTTTATATTGAACAATCTACATCCAATCATTATAATTGTAACAAGGTCCAACAAACTCCATCAATTCAACAACTTTGTTGTAATAGACCTTTATGTTGTCCATGGAAAATAGGCCCAAACCATGTAACGATGAAGGTGCTATGCGATATATCCTCTCATTAACACAAAAATTAGTGTTTATTGGAGGAAGTTCCTTGGTTACACATTGTTTTAGTAGATGTTTGTACCTCAAGGGCACCTCAATGTTGCCTTTGGTCTCATCATCACAAGAACATGACCCCCCTTGAGCGAGAAAAAATTCCATGTGTTTATTGAATTTTCTTCTAATCTTTTGACCTCTAGTTGATCTCCCTATTTGAGATCTACTCCATGTCTCACTTTCCTCTTCTATTCCTACATTTCCCTCACTCGAGGAAGACACATCTAACAAATACCTATTTGGTGATACCTGTGCACCATCAAATGAGAGAGTTAGTTTGTAATTAGAGAGATATTTTGCAAATGAGGGTAATATTGATGAAGAAGTCGGCCATAAAGTTGATGTTGAGATTAAAATTTGAGTAAGTCCAACTGGGGCCTCAAGTGTTGCTAACTGTATTAGATTTGCTGCTAATGTTGAGGTTTGAAAAACTAAGGAAGTTTGTTTTTCTTGTAATTTTAAAAAAATATATTATTTCTATAAGATGTATTGACTTATACATGTCGATCCATGAGACTGTGCAGGATCCTCGTCAAAGGGGTTCAGGTTCTTGCACCAACAATTGAGCATCATAAGCATTACATTTGTAATTTGATAAACAATAAATACTGCAGTATCATAAGCATCATAAGCATCACATATGTATCATCATATATGTAATTGAGCATCATAAGAATCACATATGTATCATCATAAACATGTAATCCATCACATACGTATCATAAATCACCATCCATCACATAGCTAATAAGTAGTCCACATTCCATAAATAAACACAAAGTTCAAAAAATGTCACATTTATCATCATAAGCATGTAATCCATCACATATTTATTTTAAATCACCATCTATCACATAGCTAGAGGTGCATCATGAATTAATTAAGTAATGGCATTAGAATTCAAAACATATGAATTATTTATGTAACCATATAAGTCAAATCAATTATCTGTCAAGATATCAATATTAAATAGATAATATAATAATCACATCTCATACATTTCATTCATGTCGTTGATCTTCTTCTTCATCCAACTCATCATCATCATCATCATCATCATCATCATCATCATCATCATCATCATCATCATCATCATCATCATCATCATCATCATCATCATCATCGTCGTCGTCGTCGTCGTCGTCGTTGTCGTCGTTGTCATCATCATCGTCATTGTCGTCGTCATCGTCATTTTGTTCATCATCGTCATCACCATCATCGTCATCACCATCATCGTCACCATTACCATCACCATCACCATCACCATCACCATCACCATCATCATCAGCAACAACAACATCATCATCATCAACTTCTTCTTCGTGTACATTTCCGTCAGGAACATCATCGACTAACTATCGATCGTGATCATCATCTATATCATCTTCTACTTCTTCGGTATCTTCTTCTTCCATCACATTATACATTATCGGCCTTCCTCTTGGATCATGTCTAACAACAAATGACCAACCCAGTTTATGTGGAACCTCCGAGTAAAATACCTGCTCACATTGACTTGGAAGAACATAGGGCTCATCCCCAACTCATTCAAACAACCTTGTATTAACCATTGTAAATCCATTATCATGTTCGATAACAGTTCTATCAAGATCATTTTTATTCAGTCGTAGCCTATACCATTTGACGATGAACAAAACTAATTTGAAGGAATTAAAGTCACACTCAAGTATATCATCCAAAATGCCATAGTATCGATTTTGAGAGTCTTAAGGATGTATGCCGTTTCTAGATGAAATATTGGTCACCTCAAAGGCTGCAGTTATCCTAGAATCACAAGTTTTCTTCGTGTCATCCAGCTATTTGATGCAAAATTTATGACCATTGCAGCACATATCGTTGTGGTGTTTGACTTGCAATATGCCTAACATATTAAAATTATTGCATCATGAGTTGATAAACATACGGGTGATTAATAAAATTATATGTACCTATTGATCTCTTAAACCATATGCTAAATCAATTTCCCTTTTGTGTAACATTGGAATCTCCATTATGATGAGCTTCTTTAACCAATGAAGTGACACCATTCCATGTTAATGTGTGACCAAAATGTTGACATCGTTCAATCAACACCGTCATCCAATCAAGATTGTTTGCAATATACAAATGTAGCGTATCCCACTCCTGACCAACTGTACAAATAATTAATAGACCACTTACAACTGATTTATTTAGAAGATGAAGAATTAATTTACTACAGTAACATCTTATAATTACCGAGTCTCACTTTCTTCAATCTACCTTTCCCCATCAAGTGCTCCCCTTCAAATTTATTAATGGGGTTGGGATCCCAAATGCGATCTACGTGGATTTTTGCTGCAAACTTAGGAAGATATTCAGTAATGTACACCATAGTTTGGTATACCAGAGAGCCCTCAGGATGTTCTCTTTGTCAAACCAAAGCTTTCAAAAACTTCAAGTTCCTCTCAACCATCCACATTGACCTAGTGTGTACAGGTCCACACAATTCGATCTCCTCAACTTGGTGTATGAGGTAGTGTTCCTGTGCATTGAAAAAAGTTGAAGGTAGACACTTTTGCATTTCACACATTAGATGAGGGATTTTTCTCTTCCAATATTTTATATCTTCCTTGTGGATTTCTTTAGATGACAACCACCTAAAAGAGATTGAAGATGCAAAAATATATAAACAAGACTTTACAAAATAATATACAATATGTTGCATAACAAGTAAAACAAATGGCAAATATAATATCTATACAACAAATTGAACAAACATCACTACTTACCTCATGTATTTTCCAAGATCATATATGACTTTCTTGATATTATTGTCGAAGTGGTTTGGGAGAGATAGAGGTAGAACGTACTACAACAATTATAAAATGATCTTTTCATTGTTTTCTAACATAATACAATGAAAAGTACATGCGCGGTATACAAATATATAGTAAATACACAAGAACGCGAATTACCTTAATGAAGGTATGCCAATCATGTGTTTTCATCCCTGGCCCAAATTCACTCTTCTTTGATATGAGATTGTTTATGTTCGCAGCAAATCCTGTGGGAAATCGAATTTTTTCGTATGACTTCTTTTATAGAATTGCTTTGCTGCTCCGTTAATAACCAAGGAAGGGCACTTATATTAATCTGATCTCCATTGCTATTTGATTGAATGACATTTTTCATTGTATGATTGGATTCCACAATGTCACTACAAATTTTGACAATTTTTTCTTTGTCACGCCTTCCATCCAATATTTTCCATAATGTCTCTGTTATATTCTTTCCAATATGCATTGTATCAAACAAATGCACAATTTGTTGCTGCTCGTAGTAAGGCAACCTACTCAATTGTCTGGGATAACTTTTTAGTCCCTTAATTCGAAGGTGGTCATCCATGCCTTGACGACCTTTAGTATCATCACTTACATCATCAGTAAACAAAACACGATAGAAAAATTCAAATTCCAAACATAAACCATTAGATGGAATGACATTACCTTGATGATTAATTCTATTATATTCCAACTTCCATAAGTGAGGAGTCACTTCCTGGCTTTGATGTAGTCTCTTCTTTCCCATTGAAAAGATGTTTTTCAGTATTCCGGTACTTATGATTTTTGTGAAGGAAGTGCCTATACTCATCAAACACCTTCTTTCCTAAACTTTTTGAATGATGGGATTTCATCTTTGGACCACAAACTGGACATGCAAATTTTCCCTTTGTTTGAAGACCTACAAGATAATGTATAATTCTACTAAATCTGTTAATTTTTATAATTATAATTATCATGCACAACTTGAACACTATAACGTACCACAAAAATGTGTTAGCCCTGGGGCATCATGTATTGTCTATACAAGCATTGCATGGAATTGAAATTGTCTTTATCCTATTGGTCTAGAGATGTCATACATGGTCACACCATTCCATAACTCCAACAACTCATCGATAAGAGGCTCAATATATACATTCATATCTTTAACTTGGTACTTGCCTAGTGGAATGAACAAAAACATTACATAATTATTATGACAATTTTACTGCAATATTTATAATTAAATGTAGATGACTATTAAATGATAAAATACCTGGAACAATCATTGCCAACATTATGTGCTCCCTCTTTATTGACATCCATGGAGGAATATTATTGTTGATAACAAAAATAGGCCACACCGAGTAAACAGATCTCAACTCTCCAAATGGATTGACACCATCCGCTGCCAATGAAAGCCTGAGATTACGAGGTTCTTCTTTAAAGTGTGGCCACTTTTCCTCTATGTCCATAAATGCTAAACCATCCCTAGGCATTCGAATAATGTCATCTCGACTTCTATTGCGTGCATGGTAATCCATAAATTGTGCCAAGCTAGTGCACTTGAATAATCGTTGCATACATGGAATAATGGGAATATAATGAAGAACCTTGCGAGGTGCCTTTTTTGTTATTTGATATGTTTGATATCTATTGATATGACATTCAGGGCATTCTGTTCCAAATTCATGTTGTTTATGATATATAATATGATCATTGGGACAAGCATCTACTGTTTGATACTCCATTCCAATATCTTTCATAATGGTAGATAATTCTCGGTATGAGCGAGGTAGAATATTTGATGGTGGTAAGAAAAAATCACCTATCAATCTATAGCAAAAAAAAGAAGTTTGAGGTGTTAATATAAAGAATATTAATGGTACATGATTCACCATTTATTAACTGTAATGACATGTATGACACACCTTAACATACCTGAGATTGTTATGTTGGATAAACCATTCATAACCTTCAAGTTCACCAACAACAATACAGCAGAGAGAAGAGTTGTTTGGGAGCCTTTGTAAAGGGGCTCATATGCCTTCTCAAGAAGAGGTAAATCATGAACATCAAGGTCATCCTGATCATCATGATCAACTATGCCAGTACTAAATGTGTCATGGATCAATGTATTTGTACCATCATCTTCAATTGTGTTTTTTGGTGCATGATCGTCATCTTCCATGGGATCATTATCTTCAGCTTCGATATTCACACCTCCATGTTCCTCCACTTCGAAAACCATATTCTTCAGGATGTGTTGGTCCATATCATGTGCCTTGGGGTGCTCGACCTATATAAAAATGATAAACATAAATAAACCATGATCATGATCTTATTATCAAGTGATTTCTTATGTATATAAATTGTTAAAATGATATAATAAACAACTTACCAGTGGATGATAATCATGTCCCCCTTCAATGTGACCATGCTGCCTATAATGTTTCTTAGTTGTTTTGATTATAAGTCTTCTAGTCTTTAAGCCCTTACAAATTTTTCAGGGACAATAACATTTCCCATCACCTTTTCTTTTCAAGTTAGACCATAATCTAGCAATTGTCTCCTTATTTTGTTGTTCGCTGATATTATCTGACATGGTCTTTCTTCACAGGCAAAAAAATCAGGCTATAGAAACTTCAGTGCAAAAGCTTCACAAAAATTGCAAATCGAACCAAAACCATTTAACTCTTCTTTTTCATCTTAAAACATTGAACTTAATAGAGAATGTATTTAATGTAGCTGATTGTGTGAATTTCTTAGCATTGTGTCTGCAAATTATTACTAAAAGTTTGCCTATTGCAGACTTTCTGAGAGACATTTTTGAGTATTCTAAGCCTTGGTTCTTGTATTTTTACTGGTGATAAGTTGGAAACTTTATGGCAGACTTGTAGCCAATCGATCTAATTTTGACAAGTTATACACCAAGCAAATAGACATCTAGAACTAGCTGTTTGCAGGTCACCCCTACCCTATGCCATGGGTATATGACTACCCAAAACTCTAGTTTAAGCATCAATCCTGGAAATGATCGGTATATGACTACCCAGAACTCTAGTTTAAGCATTAAGTTACATCATTATTGACCTTACTTTGGGATGCTATGTATGAGATTGGAACCTTTTGTAAGGTGTGATCAATGTGCTATCATAAATGCAAAGCCAAAACCATTTTGATGAGATCATGATCCCACTAATACTATTTTGCCTTGTTAATTTTGCACCCACAAAAATGATAGAACCAGATATAATATGCCATCAATGCCCATATACTGACAATGCTCAAGATGAGCCACTTAGAGGTAGTGTTTAACCACTTTCCATATAGGTAGATTATCTCTAACCTTATTTTCCCTATAGGTAACTGATTAGGTTCATCTTAGAGTCTTATTTCCAAATATGTACCTCTATGTTAGCTTTTTGCTTTATTATTTGCCTGTTTATGCTTAATCACAATACATCCAAATAAGTTCAATAGTGCATGGAAATAGACAACATGATCCATAATTAAACCCATAAATTACCCTAATTGGATATGCTAATAAAATGGTGTCTCAAATAATAGAGATTATGTTGGACCTATAATAGAGATCTGGACTTTGTTTCATCATACACAAGCATGGTTTCATCATACTTGTATCCAAATACACCATCCATAGATAGGTACTCAGTACCACAATCTCATGGGTACCCTTTTAGCTGAATTTACCCTATATTTAGGTGAATCTACCCTTGTATCATTCCTTGATCTAGTATGTCATTCCACCAATCAATAATTTTTCCATATTCTTGGGAGAATACACTATCCCTTAGGTGAATATGCCATATCCTTAAATGAATCCTCCTTGTCATCATCCTAAGTCCTCTTTTTGTTAAGTCTTATCCCTTCATCTTTAGGAAAATCCACCTATCCATATGTGAATCTAGTTTCTCTTAGATGAATCTATTTCACATAAATCATTGATCTTATCCATCTTTCTTACGCAAATGGTGAATTTTTCCTATCCTTAGATGACTACACTCCCATTTAGGTGAATCTATCTAGTTCTAGTCTCCTTCCATTATTTTGTCCAAATTTGTATCCTCTAGTTTACATGAATCTACTTGTTCTTAGGAAAATCAACCCTATCATTCTAAGGAAAATTCACCTTGTCATCATCCTTAATCATCTACCTTTCAAGTGTATAGTCCATCCATCCTTGGGAGAATCTAACATATTATTGGGAAAATCCACTCCCTCTTAGGTGAATCCACCTTTTCCACCTTCTCATTAATCTATTATTTGTTCTAAGAAGGACACAAACGTGGATAGAAAACAATAGAGGAGATAGTACTCAAACAAGTACTAAGGAATTGCATTAGTGACATGTCACAAATATGAGTTATACATGTTCCAAATTGATTGATTCTCATGAAGGAACTAAGTTATCTACAATAAATAGCCACGCAAGAAACCCATTTGCTTTAGGCAAACTATCTTCTTAGTAGTAGCTTAATTCTTGAGACACTTGATTTAGATATGATCTTGTAAATGGTGTTAAAAAGAGTAATTAGTCACCAACCAACCACACTCTTCATTTGTATATTTAAGAATTAGTTTGGTCAAACCTTGATTGTAACAAGCATAACCAAATCCTCCATGATAAAGTTAACAACAAATATATTATTGCATAACCAAATGTTTGTGGTGGGTGTGTTCAATAAATATATTATTGTGTGAATTGATTTTGTCCAAAATGTAGGAACTTGATCTACATATCCATGAAGGCATGATTAGGTCTCTATACAACACTGTTTTGTTGATGCATATATGTAGTGGTTAGTTGTGGATAAACCATTTTGAGTGAATTTCTCATTTACTTGAGTATTTTACATTTTCCATTCAACAAGGGGTTTAAACTCTTTGAACTTCACAAATGCTTGAGCTTTTATTTTCAAGCAATGAACCCACATCTTAAAGACATCAAATTATGAAAGATGATAGTCCCAAATCTACAAATGACTGTCACAACATAGTGAATAAGGGAAATCCATAGATACATTAATGAGTAGCCCTAGATCAATACAAAGAGAGCACATGCATGCTAAGGGAGCATTGAACAAGCCTTTTTCTATATGCCATTTGAGGATAAAAGGGGATTCTCCTGAAAATGAGAGGCGAAAGAGGTTTGCAATCTATGTTAATGTGATGATATGAACCCTAACAAGGTGAGTTACTAACAATGCATTGTGAAATAAGTCAATTTAAGAGCAAAATTAAAAAACGTAATAAAATAGAACATTGAAATCTTGGACTGGTCACAGTATTCAGAAGACATGCTTTGAAATTGCACCAGATTACATGAATCCAAAAAAAAAGAATGGGTAGGAAAATAAGAAAGAGCATGAAGTTTTAGAAACATTTCTATTAACCATACTAGACCTTCAAAACATGATTACGATCTTGACAATATTTGGGTACTCCCCCCACGTAAAGAAAATCAGGAAGAAATAGACACGTCATACAAGTTTCTATAACCTCTATTATAGCTTATACAAGTATTCAATGCGCCCTTTGCATGCAAATCGAAGATGATTTACCAAACAAAATTGAGAATTGATCGCTAGAATACAAATATTTTTGTGTGATATAGGATTACCAATGAACCTAGATTCTCTTGCATCATTCATGTAATAAGATATTGTAGATTTCACTTTCAATTTTGGATACAAGAAAAGCATGCAGTAGTTCATCTCTAGATATTTAGATGAGAGTAAAGAATGCACAATAATGTAATAATCTACCATTTCAACTCAAATCTAGGAATCAAATAAAATAATTCTTACAAGTCTTATTCCTATTCTCTATATTAAGATAATACAAAAATTAATCAAATATGGAATAAAGAATAGATAAAATTGGAGAGACTCTTCGTGTGCAAAAATATTACGATAAAAATAACAATAAAAAATAGAATACATTAAAATGTGTTGAAAATTGTGTTGTCATTGATGTGGTGCATGGAACTTATAGTTTGGTAATTGATGTCTTTCAAAAGTAAATAGAATAGGTTTTACTAGATTATCATTATGTTCTCCTTGATGTAAATGTATTTGAAAGGTTGTTGTTATTAAAATAACTTCTAACACATTTCATGTTAATTATTCTATGTTCTATAAGGATAGTATAGAGACATGTTAGATATCTCTCTTGTAAAATGTTAATAGTATCACCATATAATAGTTTTAGTTATTTTTTAAGGTTCATTAGTATCTACAGTATGTTTTTGAGGTTTGTTTCTCAAAAACTATATGTACACTAGAACAATGTTTTTTTATTACATTCTACCACAATGAGGTCTTGTGACTTGTAGTTTAAAAGATAATTAAGGCTACACCTAAAGGAAAATAGATTCAAGTTTCAAAGGTGGAGCTCAAGAAGATGAAAAGTTATGGTCCTCATAGTGCTAATTCACTATCTGTGTTGTTGTTCCTAATGAATGCACTGGTGTATTCCACTATGTGTCATCTTGAAGAAGCATGTGACACTTATTTGGGATTAGTTGAGATTGTATTGGGTAAAGTATAGTGTTTTCCCACTCCTAGTCTATTATGTTGGCTTTAAGACTTGGCCTATTACTTTTTTGGCTTAAGGTTATCATCATATAGTATGTTTAGTTATTTTTAAAGGTCCATAATTGTCTATAGTATGTTTTTGAGGTTTGTTGCTCAGAAATTGTATGTGCACTAGCACAATGATGTCTTAATACTTGTAGTTCAAAAGATAATTAAGGCTACACCTAAAGATAAATATATTCAAGTTTCAAACATGAAGCGAGCAAGAAGAAGAAAAGTTATGTTCCTCATAGTGCTAATTAATTTTTTGGATTGATGTTCCTAATGAATGCACTAGTGTATTGCACTATGTTTCATCTTGAAGAAGCATGTGAAGGTTATTTGGGACTAGCTAAGATTGTGTTGGATAACACATATTATTTTTCCTATCCTAGTGTAATGTGTTGGCCTAAAGGCTTGGACTATTGCTTGTTTGGTTTAAGGTTTATTTCTATGGCCAGCTTACAAATATTGTAAATATGTTATAGGCCAACTTAAGAATGTAATTAATGTTGAAATGCATATATAATGTCAATTAAATGCATTCCAATATGCGTAGTGTGTATGTAAGTAGAAGATAACTATGGAAAAAGTTGTGTAGGCTATCTACTCAATTTTTTATATTTGTCTGTGAACTAAAAAAGTAGATCTAATGTATATTGTGAGAGTTTTCTAAAGAAGATCAAATTAGGGAGATGTTAAAAGTTTAGCCATGAAGTTCCGCATGAAATATATTTCATATACTTTGTTGTAATTAAGGTTGGTGCCTCATTACCTGAGTTGGTGCTCACTTTCTTGGATTAGGGGATTGGTGTCTATTGGCATCTAATGTCACCTTTAAAGTCATCCGTTAATACCGATATGTGAATGGCTTAACCCTTCTACAATTTACCTAGGGTCTTAAACCCTAACCCTTAAGCTTCATGTCTTATTCTTCTAGCCTGGTTCTATTTTCTCAAAGTGACCAGTTGGAGGGCCACTTACTCATTGTCAAGCATCAAACAGACTAAAAATTTGTACCCTTGATATTGATATGTCTCCCCAACAAAGCCTAGCAAACAACCCCCATACCCTACGGTAAGTTAAATTGTTTAGGCATGTGCAAATTTGAATGACTTAGGTAAGTAGGTCCGCAACTCCACAAGTAAAAATTGTAGTTAGTTTTGTCACCTATGAAGCTACCGTGCAAATTCTACTCTATAGATCTGTAGGTAGAAAATAAGGTTCAAATGTGAACCTATGGGGTTGCATAGTGATGAAAAATAAAGTACGCAAAGTAGTGTATCCTTTGTAGGTCTGCAAGTAGAAACAAATAAAGGAAACAAGACATATGAAGCTATGAAGGTGGCATAAAGAAATAAGGTGGGGCCAACAATTGTCGAAGTTGACAGGAAACTGATGTGGGGATATTTTATTGGCCCAATAACCTTCAAGTGTTGATGTGGGTGACAAGAAGGGTGTGCAAAGTGAAATATGATTCTATAGGTCCACAGGTAGAAAGTAAAGATCAAATGTTCACTTGTAGAGCTACAGAGGAAGGCATAAATCACTAAGGTGGTCCCCTCGTTCGATCTTCACCATCCGTCTAACAATGCAGATGTAGATTTATGCTGATGTTTTAACCTCCTATTATGAAGACTTCCATAGTGCATCTCAACCCCTAATTTGCACATGAAGACACTCTACTGTGGCCAAAAACATTCTAAACCCTTGATAGAAAATTCACCTAGACAAAAGCGAGCCAAAAACCTTACCTTTCTTGTGCAGAGATCACTCTGGTGGGGGGGGGGCAGGGAGGCAAGATAGTCGCCGCTCGCTTCGGTTTTCTTTCAAAATAAAAATTCGCTGTGTTTTTTTTTTTTAATAAAATGCCCGAGGTCGTCAGAATTCTGATGAACATGGGCATTTTAAAAAAAAAATATCAAATTTTCACACAATGCTCCTTGTCCATCGGAAACCTCCATCGGAATTTGACCCCAAATGTATTAGTGTGGCTTCATTGAGATTTTCACTGAAGAATGCAACCGGTCTATTGTCTTGACTGACGACTGGTACAACTACTATGTTACTTGTATCACATTATATGGTGAAGATTTTGTCAAAGCTTGGAAGAAAAAAGGTAGGTTGAGTAGCCACCTTTGTCTTCATTAGTTGAAATCATTTTTCTACCTCTTTTGTCTATTGAAACTTAGTCTTTACACCTCCTTTGATTGTATCAAGCATGGGTGAACATATATCACTAAACCCCCTCATGAACTTCCTATAAAATTGTGCCAAACCATGAAAACTCCTCACTTCACTTGTTGTTTTAGGTGTATGTCAACTAATTATGGCTTCCACCTTTGAGGTATCCATCTTCAAATCACCACTTGAGATGACAAACCCAAGATATACCAACTCCTCTTTCATGAACTCACATTTATCCAAATTGATACTTAGTTTCTCATCACATAATTTCTTCAATACAATCTCTATATGCTTAAGATGTTCTTGTTTAAACTTACTAAAAATCAAGATGTCATCTAAATAAACAACAATAAATTTACCAATGTAATCCTCGAGTACTTCATTCATGATTCTCATGAATGTGATAGGGGCATTTGTGAGTCTAAATGGCATACCAAGCCATTCATAAAGTCCTTTTGTGGTCTTGAATGTTGTTTTCCATTCATCTCCCTCCTTGATTCTGATTTGGTGGTATCCACTCTTGAGGTCTATCTTGGTAAAATACTTAGCACCCCCTAAACAATCCATCAATTCTTGGCATAGGAAACCTATACCTGATTGTAATCTGGTTAATGAATTATGAATTAGTGAAAAATCTCCAAGTACCTCCCTTCTTTGGTGCCAAAATAGTGGGAACTGCACATGGGCTGATGCTTTTTCTTATCAGACCATTGTCCAAGAGTTATTCGATTTGTTTAGCCACTTCTTTATTTTGGTCCATTGTCATTTTATAGGCTGAAGTCAATTTGATGACTTATGGCATGTTAAGGAGGAAAAGTAGCAGGTGTTCCATCACTTATGATCTCCTTGAACTAATTTAGTATTTGTTGCACTTCTTCAGGAATACATACCTAGTTGTCCTTTTTTTCCTCTTTTGGTTTCACAAAAAGTGCAATCCCCACTCCCTCTCCTTCCTTGAGAGTGTTGATGAACTCCTTCTCACCAACTAGTAACAGATTGGAACCTTTAGATCTGCTCTCTTCTTGATCCTCTATGGACTGAATTTTACACATAACTCCATCTTTTTGAAAGGTATAAGAGTTCTTTTCCCCATGGTGTATTGCTTTCCTATCAAATTTCCAAGGCCTACCTAGGAGTAGGTGGCATGCATCCACTGGCAATATGTTACACAAGATCTTGTCTTTGTAGCCTCCTATGGTGAACTCCACCCAAGTTTTCTCATTCACCAAAACATGTTGCCCCTTGTTGAGCCAAGTAACCCTATAAGGATCACTATGTGGAATTCTTTGCAGGTTGAGTTTGCTTATTGCTTCTTCTGACACTATGTTATTAGGGGATCCTGAATCCACCACCACTCTAGACACATTACATATGATCTTGCACTTTATCCTAAAGAACGATCTTCTTGGACTAGATTCCTCCTTAACCGGTTCTTTGATAAAAACTTTTCTCATCATGAGATTCACTCCAACCTCAGAGTCTAAGCTTACTTCTGATGTCTTCACATTTTTTGTATCTTCCCAAACATAACTTACTCTCCTTTCACCTCCTTGGGATGAAGAAGACTTTTCAAGACATCTATAGGCCGGGTGTCCAAGTTGATGGCAACTGTGGCACTTCATTGTGGCAAAATAGGACCCTCTTCCTGATCCACTAGACCTTCCTTAATGAGAGTTGATACATCCCCTTCCTCTATATCTTCTCTTGCTATTGGAATCCCTACTTTTCTCTACCAACTTGGACTCCCCTTGGGATCTTTGGTCTATACCTCTTCCACCATAGCTATCTCTATGACCTCTACCATCTCTTCCCCTACCTCTGCCTCTATTGCTTTTCTCTTTTTTTTCTTTACTCTTCTCTTCCACCTTGAGTGCCAATTGATAGCACTTGTGGACATTATTAAGACACAAAAAACTTAACTCTTCTTGAATATTACACTGCAAACTATTCAATTACTTGGAAACCTTGATGCTTTCATCTTCCACCACCTTGGATCTCAAACACAACTTCTGAAATTCTTTAGTGTAGGTGCTCACATCTAGTTCTCTTTGTCTCAAATTTTGTCTCCTCTTATTTAAATGAATTTCATAGTCTTTAGGGATATAGGCTTCTCTCACCATGGATAGCATTCCTTTCAAAGTGCCAATTGGATTCTTACCATCCTTTTGTCTCTCCTCTTGGATGAACTTCCACCAAGTTAAGCATGATCCTCTTAATCTAGATTATGCTACCTTCAAATTTTGTGCTTCACTAATTCCATCACATTGAAAGTGATTCTCCAACCCTTTAGTCCACTCCATGACCACTTCTGGTTCTATTTTTCCACAAAAGTGCCACTCCTTCTAGGGACTTTCCTCCTAAGGCTTTGATGGCTCTAAGGAAAGGTTCTTCTGGCAGAATAGGATCTAGTTTAGGTGTGCCATCCTCTTCTACCACTTCTTTACCATTTTCTTCATTGATTTTGATAGTTACCTTCTTAGTTTTGTCTTCTACTTCACATAGTTTGTTCTCCAATTGTTGCAATCTTTCCCTGACAAGTCTATTCTCTTCTTCTTGGTCATATACCCTTTTGGATCACTTGCCATTAGTCACCATCCTAAGTATATTTTCATCTACTAACTCTGTCTCTCACATCAATTAGTTTCTTCCCAAATCTTAGCTTGCTCTGATGCCACTTTGATAAGAGAGATCTCACAAAAGAGTTGCACTTTTAGTGTGTAGGTTAGAAAGAGGTGTCATAGTGCTCTACCATTCTTTTTTACACACTACTCTTCTCTTGAATCAATCCCAATAGCTAAGCTCTTTTGGGAAGCTCTCTATCAACTTATCTGCTCTCATTGCCCAAGTTAATGGCTAGGATTCACTAGGGTAAATACAACCATCAAGTTATCAAAGTCTTCAACATTCACTTGTAGGGGACTAAGAGGATGTTGAGATGGTGTATCAATTCTCATCAATTGGTACTGTGACTGGTTTGACTCCATTTCTCCATCGCTTTCACTAGTTCCTATTTTCTAGGCCTTTTAGCCCTACCTTCATGGGTTTTGCTCAATCGCTCAGAAAAATTCCAAAACATCCCCTAAAATCTTTAGAGATCCAGATACCCTTTTAGACATTCTTTGAGATTCAAGAGGTGAGGTTGTCTGATACATTTGTACAGGTTCAGACCCCAAAATGGCTCTTTTTAAAGGGTTTAAGGTTTAGAGTGCTCTCCAATAGTGTTTTTTGTTCTCCACATGATTTCACATCCTTATCCTTTCTCTAAGACTCTAATATGATTCCTACTTCCATACCAAACACTTTGCACAAACACATTTCCTCATCCCTGCAAGCAACAATGCAAGTAACACTCAAGTTCCCTAGCCGGTCACAATGCAACCTACAAGGCATAAAAATGAATATGTACACATTTTACACAAGCTTAATGAGTTTAATCCCAAGGGCCATTGAGAAAACACAAAGGGATTTCAGGTTGGATCCATTCCTAGGGTCTTAATCCGTTCTCAGACCAAGAACAGTGCAATTCAAGAAAAAAATCAAACAAGGAACTAAACCTACACAATTAAGAGATAAAATAAATTTCAAAGCATCACAACAATGAATGCTAAACCACCATTAAATAACAGTACTAAGATCAATCCATCTAGTATGGATTGCTATAAGCAAATTCCAAGTTTTTATCCAAAAATCTAGAAATTGCCTCCAAATGTTATTCAAAATTTTCTCTTGGATCTTATAACCTGTTTATAATGATTTCAAAAGAATTATATATGCCTACTTGTTCATAACCAACCACTTATTGGTTCCTTAACCACTGATTTGGTAATTTTTTGAAAAGTTGCTCCAAAAGTTGCAAAAAGTTATCAAGCAACAATGACAACTTTTGCTCCGCCATGCAGTTTTGAACCTTATACATTTTGCTCACTCTAAACCCCGTAGGATGTTTCCATAACATTAAACCAATATGTCAAAAATTATTATGAGGCCTTACAAAGAGTTTTACCCTAGTTTGCAAAATGATGCCATTTTTGGCTTACAAGGGCACATTGGCCAAAAGTGAGAAAAACAAGCTAACACTAGAGACAAACATACTTCAAATGACCCTAAAAAACTCTTGTGGACCTACCAAGAGTCCATTATTCATTCATTGATCCTATTGATGATCATCCATTCCAAAACTGTGAAATTTACCAATAAATTTAGGTGCTCCTACGCCAGGTGAGAGGTATTTCATGTTGCGGATTGATGACTATTCAAGGATGATGTGGATTACCTTCTAAAGGGATAATTTTGAAGCATAGGAGAAGTTCAATATTTTCAAAGCTATGGTTGAGATAGAGAGTGGATTGAAGTGGAAGTGTTTGAAATTTAACAGAGGTGGTGAATTTACCTCTGATGAGTTCAATTATTTTTTTCAAGAGCATGGAGTGATGATGCAGGATCATCCCCGATTCATAGAAATCTTGCATCAACCAAAAATATTTTGTTTTGTTTTGATTTTTCCTTGCAACTTTTTAATTTTTCTTTTTGTGTGTCCTGGTTTTATCTCACTGGATCCTCTAGAGTTGCATTCTACTTGAATACTTGATCATCTCTCTTTCTTTGAAATTGCATCACATTTGGATCATTTTCCAGCAAAATTACGCAACCGGTTTCAACAGTCCTTTCTTACCAATTGTTTGGACCTATTATGGTGATCTACAAGAACCCCCTCCAATGCTTGTCAAGCCTTGGTCATTGATTCTAATGTTTCTTGACATGTGGCTGACCTTTTCCCGCGATCTACATTTCATCCTTTGGACTTTTCAGAGGAATCTCTTAGTGGAGGCTGACCTTGTTAGTTTACATGTTAGGTCTTGTTCTTCAGGTTTTAATCCCTTTTGGGCTGACTAGATCCTTTGAATTGATATATATATATGTAATTATGCTTTAGAATGAATCATTTAGAAAATCAAGTAGCTAAACTATGTGTAGAAGATAGACCATAAGATTCAAGGTCTTGATTGTGACCTATTCTACTAGGCCTCTAAGCAGGTATGTTGTAACCCAGTTGTTCCTAGTTTGATGTAATCAAATTTCATGTAATAAAATAATTTATTCTACATTGCCTCCATCATATATTTGTGTTTCAATTATGTTTACTCTTGCTAGCCGGTTTGGATTGATCTCTTTGAGGTCCCTCCTCACCAATGACTTCTTCAAGTGGTATCAGAGTGAACTTTCCTTTCAGAGGTTGTGTGTCCTAAAATTTAATTGTAGGGTAGCACATTGCAGATCCGACTTGTAGCTGCAGAGGACTAGTGTGAATGATGGTGCAAAGAGGAGCTAGGAAAGGTGGAGCATGTGGGAATCCAAACCTTGTTGTGATGGAGATGTTGTGGGGAATAGAAACCCAGTTAGAATCTATTGAGATAGCCTAGAGAAGAGGATGACATATTGAAGATGTAAGTGAATAATATGTTGGACAACTCAAATAACCAGAGGACAACTAAGAGGGGGGGTGGAGGGTGAATCGGTTGTCACCAAAATATAAAACTTTAAGCATTTAAATCCTTATTACTGGAACACATAAACTTAATACCAAAAATCATAAACCAAATACCAAACAGACTGAGAAAGAATTTAAAAGTAAACAAAAATCACACAATAGTTACCATCCATTCATAATACATGACACTAAGATTTGTAATTGGAAAACCCAATAAAGGGACAAGCCATGGTGGGAAACCTACCCACAATCAGATAATACTTCTGTAGTAGGTATGTGATTACAATATGAGGGTCCTACACATGTAGGAAGACCAACAACATAGAGCACACTTCTCATCACAAAATGGATCCTCACTGAGTATATAAACATGAGACGACAATTTGAAAAGAAGAGTAAACTGCAAGTATAGAATCTCCTATACCTAAGTACAGTTCTTGTTAAGCTAAATACCAGAGGCCTTAAACCTCTCTTACAAACCCAATTCAATTACCTTATGATCAAGCAAACATTTTGCATATGATTACAAGATTATTCACAAACAAATTATCCCATAACCTTGACCTATCAATCCATGATGTACAAAGAGATCTTACATCATATTTATACCAACCCGAGACCTAAACAATTAGGTCGGCCACCAAAAAGATTATACAATAAATTCATAGCATAAACCCATAAACCAATGATCAACCAAGTCGTCTCAAGCCAAAAACAAAGTAAACCAATCATTAAATTATGTCGGTAACGCATTAGGAACATCCTCCAATATGTTATAGAAACCAGTCCATGACCTAGATAACACCAAACCCAAAATAGCTTGCCACAAACAAAATCCAACACCATTGATGAACTAGAACATGAATAAGATAACAAATGACATCCTAAAAACCATCTAGAAGCTGCACCAACACCACTTATTACGTGAATCAAAATATCTTCAACAAATTTATGACGATAAAACCCTTACCGGTGACCAAAAGGCTTACCAAAACAAATGATAGCTCTTGAGTTATCAAATCTTGAACCAACTAATCATGATACATATCTGAATAGCATGAATGATAGGTCCAAACCAATTCCTCAAACCAAAGCATATTGGATCCTATCGGGATCAATCAGAAACTGGTAAACAACCAAAATAATCACTGTTTCCATCAATGATGAAACATCAATGCAACACATAATTAATTCCTCCAAATTTCCAACAATCTCCCCATTTAGTATTGATGGAAACTCTAGATGTGAAAAAAATCCAAGTGCCAAGAAATGCCAAACAAGTATCACCAATGGAAGACAACCAACAATCTCCCTCAAAATGATATAGCAATGAAGTTCTGAACCAAACTCTTTTTGATTGATATTCTGTTAAGCTTTGTTTTTTACATATATCTCTCCCTCTTTCACATTAATTCCAAATATTTTTCATAAAATATCAAAGAAAAATCATAAATCCTCTGAAACATACAATTAACTACTCTCCTTGAGTGGTAGCACAACCACATCAATTAAGAATGAGTAATAACTCTGATAATGTATACCAGACTGATGCCAATTAGCATCATTGAGGTCTCTACCCGACAGGAAGAAACCCCCTTGAACGTATCTCTAAAGTACTCAAATAATTCCTTAGGCAAACGTTTAGTGAAAATGTCTACAATCTTCTCTTTAGTGTTCACATAGACCAGAGTGACTTCATTTTCTTCCACCTTCTCCTTCAAAAATTTATACTTGATAGATATGTGTTTTTTCTTAGAATGAATTATCAGATTATTTGATATATCAATAGCAGTAGAGTTATCACAATGAACAACTACCAATTCATTATAATCCACCTTTATATCCTTCAACATTTTCTTCATCTATAGAACTTGTGTACAGTTAGTAGAAGCAACAACATACTCAGCTTCAACAGTAGATAAAGAAGTGTATGACTGCTTCTTTCTAATCCATGAAAGAAGTTTCTTTCCAAGAAAGAAAGCTCCAGCAGATCTACTCTTCCGGTCATCAACTTCTCCAGCCCATCCACATCTGTATATTCACATACTGTAAAGTCATCAATTTTAGGATACCACAAACCATATCCAGTTGTTCCCTATAAATACCTAAAAATCCTTTTTAGCGTCGCCTCATGATTTTCCCTAGGATAACTCTAATATCTTGATATAATACAAACTGCATTCATTATATCCGATCTAGTCTGACTTAAATATAACAAACAACCAATCATAGATTTATACCTAGTAGGATTTACCAATGTAGATGCATCAATCTTTGTTAATTTCTCACTTGTAACCATATGAGTACTAACCGATTTACAATTTTTCATATCAAATTTCTTCAATATCTCTCTAGCATACTTAGTTTGACAGATGAAAATACCTTTATCAGTTTGAGGAATCTACAAATCTAAGAAAAATCTCATCTCCCCAATCATAGATATCTCAAATTCATTATTCATATTGTTAGAGAATTCCATACACAACTTATCTTCACTTCCAAAAATGATATCATCAATAAAGACCTCAATAATGAATATTTCATCAACAGTGATCTTATAATATAAATTGCTATCAGCATTACCTTTGGTAAAATCAAGCTTCAAAAGATATTTATCTAGTCTAGCATACCAAGCTCCAAGGGCTTGTTTCAATCCATATAAATCTTTCCTTAACCTGGAAACCATGTTTTTGTCATCTGAAAGTAAAAATCCATTAGGTTGCTCAATATAAACTTTCTCTTCAATACCTCCATTCAGAGATGCACACTTAACATCCATTTGATAAACCCTTTAATTCTCATGAGAAACATAAGAAAGAAATAATCTCACGACTTCAATCCTAGCTACCAGTGCAAAGGTTTCATCATAATAAATTCCTTCCTTCTAAGATATCCTTTACAAATCAATCTAGCTTTATTCCTCCCAACTTGTCCATCCTCATTCAATTTATTCCCGAAAACCCATTTAGTTCCAATAAAATTCTTATTTGTAGGTTGGGGAACTAAAGTCCATGTGTTATTCTTTTCTACTTGATCTAATTCTTCATCAATAGCTTTCATCCAATATTGATCTTTACAAGCTTCAATTACTGATGTTGGTTCAACTCAAGAAATAAAACATACCTCATCAGTTGCCAACCTTCTTCTTGTCATCACTTCTTTACTTTTGTCTCTAATGATCTGGTCTTTAGAATGATTCAACCGCACATACCTATGATTCTTTTGATTTTTTGTTCCTCTATCATGATCTTTAGTTACTATTGAATTTTTTGATATTGCTGGAGTAACTAGTTCAACATTTTGTTCTAGTATAGGTGCTACTAGTTCAGTTATGATCATTTCCAGTACCGGTTCTCTCTCATAAGTTCTTATTTGACTTATGTTTTGCTCATCCACTTTGACATTTGTGCTCTCCACAATTCTCTGTCATATTTTGTTATAACATCTATATGCTTTTCTTTCATTAGAATAACCAAGAAATATTCCTTCATCACATCTAGGATCAAACTTTCCAATGGAATAATCTCTTTTGATATCGCATTTACTACCAAAGATTCTGAAATACTTAACTATTGGTGTATGACCAAACCATAACTCATAAGGTGTCTTACCAATATCTCCTTTAGTATGAACTCTGTTGAATGTCTATACCATCATTCTTATATCTTCTCTCCAGTAGATATAAGGAAGATTAGCTTCCATCATCATGGTTCTAGCTTCATCCAAGGTAGTTTTGCTCTTCCTTTCCATAACTCCATTCTGCTAAGGTATCCAAGGTGCCAAAAATTGTCTCCTTATCTCATTCTTCTCACAATAATGGTTAAATTCAATAGATGTGATTTTTCCATCTGAATCTAACCTTAAACATTTAATCTTCAATCCTATATTTGTTAATAGCTTTGGAAGCAATAGCTAATAAGATGGAGGGGGGGGGGGGGGGGGTGGGGGCGCTAAATCATATAAACTCACAATTCAACAAATTCATCAGATTCAACTTCGGTAGCCCTTCCTTAAATGTACAACTATGACTGTAAATCATTCAAACTCATAAACTGTTAAACTTGAACATTAAAACACATATAACACTAGATTTAATGTGGGAACCCTAATAGGGAAAAACCACTGTGGGATTTTGGACACATAAGAAAATATACTCTTCTAGAGTATTCTCAGTTAAAAGCAAATCCTGTTAAAGATACATACACATTGCTAGATGTGACCCCATTAAGGGTTTTCCCTCAGATCTATTAGGATCTTTCACTTTGTTAGAAGTGACATTGTCAAAGGATTTCAAACACTCATTCAGAATGTCACCATCCAAAAGGATTTACAAATAAGACTGTTAGGTCCACTCGGTTAAGAGATTTTCTATCACTTACAAAAATAAATAATAGTAATTAAATATATCTGCAACTTTACATCTAAAATGCTAAAGCAGATTCTATGTGCTCAAGATAATCTTTTCATAAGACTTATGTATCCTCTTGTTGGGATTCTTACTGTGTTCTTCAAATAGATCTTCAATCTTCTATACTCGGTTATCACCTCTATAGCATCACTGTGCTTCCATTTTCCTGCATACTTTGTTCGTCATCTTTTCCTTATTTATAAGCAATTCCTAACCACTTAATCTCCTTAATCACATTTCTCATGATTAATCTTAGCCATTAGTTCTTCAAACTTGACTAGGTTCATTGTATCCTTCGAACTAAAAAATGTTTGATCTTTGCCTTGAAACTTGTATTCCTTCCTTGGTACTTGTGCTCTATTATAACCTTTCAATCTATGCTGTAGATCTGATTCTTGATTTTTCATTTCCATAGATCCTTAACAAACTTCTTGCACGACATTCCAATCTCCCATAAATCTCTAGCTCATCGGTATCCTTCATTAAATAATGTATATCACTCATTTAATGAATTTTGTTACTACTCGGTTGAAACTCGGTTAATATTGAACTTTAATTGGTAGATATTTCATCTCGGTTACTTCTGCTCAGTATGCTCGGTGACTAATAAACTTAGTGTTTACCGACTGGCTCCCTTCTTAGTAAAATAGAATAGTATAAAACCTTTTCTCATTCTATTGCATGAAATCATTTCTCCTCTTGTTCAGTCATCAAATACATATATGTGTAGAATATCAAAACAATCAAAACATCATAATCTCATCATTGTCTAACTCGATAATAGTTGCCCATTTAATAACTTATTGCTCCCCTTCATTTTCACATTCTTTGTGTGTCACTTACCGACATCTTTATATTCATCAAAACATAATCTTTAAGATATGACAACATCATACTGAATTAGAAAATCCATTGCTTGACATCAATGACAAAATAATAATATCAAGATAGTGATTATCCTTAATCAATAATCTCAACAACCTTCTCAATATCCTCAACCAACAAACTTACTGTAGTGCCAACAATATTCATCTTAATTTATTGTAATGCCAACAATCTCCCCCTTTGGCATTGATGGCAATACAAACTTTATTTCTTTCAATTGATTCAAACCGTGGTTGATCTTCTCCTGTTATCTTTGTGCTATAAAAATTTTCTTGTAACCTTTCTCATCCTATCATCAGTCTTCTCCCCCTTTGACAACAATGCCAAAAGTAAGACTTATCAATGATTACTCCCACTATGAAGTATGTTGTCGGTTGTTTAAAACATTTGTATCATCTCAGTCTCGGTCAGAGCATCTTGTCTTCATTCACTATTTCCTGCACAACTTTAGACAACATCCTAAAGTGTGTAAATCAACATCAACTAACAAATAGTATTTTGTAGAGTCATAGAATTGGTTCTTTCACTGAACTCTGTCAGTGAGTACTGGATAGGGGTAGGACCCCTAACTTACTTCTGAGATACTCAAATGTGTCCTTTGGCAGTGGCTTTGTAAAAATGTCTGCTAATTGTTCCTTTGTGCTAACATATTCCAGCACAACTTTCTTTTCTTGAACTTCTTCTCTAAGATAATGATACTTTATTGATATATGCTTTGTCTAAGAGTGCATTACCAAATTCTTTGAAATGTTGATAGCACTTGTATTATCACAAAACATAGTTACTAGCTCGATAACTTTCTAATTTATACCTTCCAACAGTTGTTTGATCCATGCTATATTGGTACAATTCAATGCAGCAACGACATATTCAGCTTTAGCTATTGACTTTGAAATGCATCCTTCTTTCTTGCTAAGCCAACTAACTAGTCTTTCTCCCAAAAAGAAAGCTCCACCACTTGTGCCTTTCCGATCATCAATATTTCTTGCCCAATCAACATCAGTATAGACTTTTAAATCAAAATCATTCTTATTTTCATATAGTATACCATAATCTTCAGTGCCTCTCAGGTATCTAAAAATTCTCTTGATTGCTGTCATATGGGTTTCTTTGGGATCTGCTGAAAATCTTGCAGCTATGCCTATTGCATGTGCTATATCCGACCTACCGTGAACTACATATTGTAGCTTTCCAATCATAGAGTGGTAAAGTGTCTCATCAACAGATGCAGATTTATCATTCTTTGATAGTTTACAATTAGTAAACTATATATAATGTACTGTGAACTACATTATATACTTGGATTGAGTAATGAAAATCCCATTTTTCATTTGTAGTATCTGTAAACCTATAAAATACTTTATCTCACTGATTAATGACATCAAATTCTTTGCACATTTCATTTCCAAAATTTTTACATAAAGAGTCATTGCCACAAAAATTAATATCATCAACAAATATGGCCAAAATTAGTATTCCATTGTCCTCATCATTCTTCATATACATGTTGCTATTTTCACTAGTCCTCATAAATCCAATCCTGATTAAGTATGAGTGCAACCTTTCATACCATGCTCTAGGTGCTTGCTTTAAACCATATAAATCGTTATTCAATTTACAAACCTGATCTTTATTCTTCTCTTCAATAAATCCTTAATGTTGTTCAATATAAACTTCTTCTTCTAGTATACCATTCAAAAATGCAGATTTAACATCCATTTGATAGACCTTGAAATTTTTGTAAGAAGCATATGCCAACAATGATCTCACTCCCTCAAGTCTAGCCACAGGTGCAAAAGTTTCTCCATAATCTATTCCTTCTTCTTGAGCATAACCTTTGCAAACTAGCCTTGCTTTATTCTGAATGACCTCACCTTTTTCATTTAGCTTGTTTATGAAAATCCACTTTGTACCAATTACATTTTTCTCTTTTGGTCTTGGGACCAATGTCCATGTTTCATTTTTCTTGATTTGTTCAATCTCTTCTGTCATAGCATTCAACCAATCTTCATTGCTTTATGCCTCTTTTACTATCCTCGGTTCAAATTTGGATATCAGACATGTGTTCTATCTTAGTTTGTTCCTTGTCATCACTGGATCATCCTTATCTCCTATAATCTAACTTGATGCATGATTTCTTCTGACATATTTTGCTAATATAGGCTCGGTATGATCTTCTTCATCACTTGGTAACTGAGTATTTTCTTCATTTGCTTGCTCGGTAAGACCTCTAGGTTGAACATATACAAACTCTTCATAATATTTTGGTTCTTTAGAGTTTCCTACATCATTTCTTTTTGCAAATTCATCAATTTTCACATTTGCTCTTTCCACAATTTTGTTAGATGATTTGATTAGACATTTAAATGCTTTACTCCTAGAGGAATAACCAAAAAATGTTCCTTCCTCACTCTTCTGATCAAATTTTCCATTTCTGTCATCTTTGTGAACATAACATTTATTTCCAAATATTTTAAAATAACTTACATTTGGTTTCTTGTCATACCATATTTCATAAGGTGTCTTCATAGTTCCTTTCTTCAGTTGTACTTGGTTCAGGGTGTAAAATGTAGTGCTTATTGCTTCTCTCCAAAATGTTTGAGGTACTTTCTTTTCTATCATCAAAGTTCTGGCACAATCTACAATTGATCTATTTCTTCTCTCAGCTATTCCATTTTGTTGTGGTATCCTTGGAGTAGACACTTGTCTCTTTATACCATGATAATTACAAAATAAGTTAAATTCATCTGAAATGAATTCTCCTCCTCTATCAAACCTAAAACATTTCAACTGTCTTCCTATTTCTTTTTCAACTCTTGCCTTATACCATTTAAACATTTGAAAAGATTCCGATTTCTCTTTTAAAAACATAACTGACATCATCCTTGAGTAATCATCCACAAATAATATGAAGTATTTGTCACCATAATAACTTTGAACTTTCATAGGACCACAAAGATCAGTATGCACAAGATCTAAAATTCCTTTAGAAGTGTAAGACTTACTTGTAAAGCTTGATTTAGTCATCTTACCCATCTAGCATCCTCGGCATATGGCATTCATAGGTTTTTCCAAGCTCTGTAGACCTCTTACTTGGTGCTTATTACTTATTTTGATTAGGTTATCAGAATTTACATGACAAAACTTATGCCATAACTAGGTATCTTCTATTTTTGCATACAGACAATTGTTCCGAGTTGAGTCAAGGTGAATGTATTACCTTTTGTTTGAGTCCCGATAGCAGCCAACTTTCCTTGTTTGTCATGAACTTTGACAATTCCTTTCTGAAATTCTATTTGGTATCCTGTATTGTTTAGTTGTTCTACACAACAAATTGTATTTAAGACCTTCAAACCAATATACATCATCACATTTAGCATTGTCAAGAAGTGTGATAGATTCGTTACCTTTTACAGGACATGGTGCATCATTACCAAATATTACATAATGTCCATCATTATCTTCTAATTTAACAAACTTGTGTTTATCACTTGTCATGTGATGTGAGCATCCACTATCTATGATCCAAGAATCATTATTATTTGTGTGATATTAAGGCTTTTTCTTCAAACCTTTCTTCATCTGATCCACCTTTGATAGCCACATATACAACTTCCTCTATCTCAGTCCCATCAGATTTATCATCATTGGATTCTTCATCAGCTACTAGGCATGTCTTTCTATCTCTCCTTCTGAAGTCTTAGTGTCCTCTGTAATGAGTGTCTTTCTATCTGTCATCTCGGTATTCTCTCTTTTTCACTAGATTCTTTGTCAGGATAGTTTGAAGCTATATGTCCAATCTTATCACAGTTAAAACATTTTAAAGTAACTTCCCTTTATACTTACCTTTGCCTCTCAGTAACCTTCTGGCTAATAGTGCTTCAAATTATTCTTGCTTTATGATTTCCTCATATAGTTTGTGTACATCTTCCATATTTTTGCAAAATCTCTCACTTGGTCCACTATGATCTCCTCCAACATACTTATACATTCTATCATTGTAATCATCAGATTCACCAAGATGAAAAGAACTAAAAGCAGATTCAGCTTTGTTTACCAAAGACCCACTGTTATCAAAATTACTTAACTCAAAAGCATGTAGCTTACCGATAGTAGCATCCAAAGAGACTAGCATTGTTGGTACAGACCTTAATTAATTAATTGTAGAGACTCTAATAGGATAAGAAGGTAGAAGTGTTCTCAGCAACTTACTTGTTACATCCTTTTCTTCAATAGTTCCTCCTGCTCCTTTGATTTGATTGACAGTTTCCTTTAACCTTGTACTATATTGGATTATGATCTCACCTTCATTCATTCTCATGGATTCAAGTTGTCCTCTTAGACTATCTACTTTTTCTCTTTGAACATGTTCATCTCCACCATAAACAGATATAAGCTTATCCCACCTAGCTTTGACATCATTACAACCTTCTAGATCATTAAACTCTGAGTCAGTCAATGCTAATGTTATCTCAATCATTTCTTGAGTATGTTCTTTCTTTGCCCTTATTTCTTCCATTGTCATTGGGTAGGTGATAGGTGCAGTGTAATCATTCTCCTAATAATATGTTGCATATTCTCCAATTCCTGATAAATGCAGCTTCATCCTTTTTTGCCATGTAGAGAAACTTGACTTGCTCAACTTTGGTGCTTCCCTTCTATACATCTTTGGATCTTGCCTCAAGTTCCTTTAAACTTTTTTCAGAGTCCAAGATCTGATAGAAATTGTTAATAGCTCTGGAAGCAATAGTTAATAAGATGAGAGGGGGGGGGGGTGTGAATCATATAAACTCACAATTCAACAAATTTATCAGATTCAACCTCGGTAGCCCTTTCTTAGATATACAACTATGACTGTAAATCATTCAAACTCATAAACTGATAAACTTGAATATTAAAACACATATAATATATATAACACTAGATTTAAGGTGGAAACCCTAATAGGGAAAAACCACTATGGGATTTCGGACCCACAAGAAAATATACTCTTCTAGAGTATGCTCAGTTAAAAGAAAATCCTGTTAAAGATACATACACATTGCTAGATGTGACCCGATTAAGGGATTTCTCTCAGATCTATTAGGATCTTGCACTTTGTTAGAAGTGACCTTGTCAAAGGATTTCAAACACTCATTCAGAATGTCACCTTCCAAGAGGATTTACAAATAAGACTATTAGGTCCACTCGGTTAAGAGATTTTCTATCACTTACAAAAAAAAATAACAGTAATAAAATATATCTGCAACTTTACATCTCTATGTGCTCAAGATAATATTTTCATAAGACTTATCTATCCTCCCACTTGGCTTCTTACTATGTTCTTCAAACAGATCTTTAATCTTCTGTACTCAGTTATCACCTTTGTCGCATCACTGTGCTTCCATTTGGCCGCATACTTTGTTCTTCATCTTTTCCTTATTTATAAGCAATTCCTAACCACTTAATCTCCTTAATCACATTTTCCATGATTAATCTTAGCCATCAGTTCTTCAAACTTGACTAGGTTCATTGTATCCTTTGAACTGAAAAATGTTTTATATTTGCCTTGAAACTTGTATTCCTTCCTTGGTACTTGTGCTTTGTTATAACCTTTCAATCTGTGTTGTAGATTTGACTCTTGATTTTTCATTGCCATAGATCCTTAACAAACTTCTTGCATGACATTCCAATCTTCCATAAATCTCCAGCTCATTGGCATCCTTCATTAAATAATGTATATCACTCATTTAATGCAATTTGTTACTGCTCGATTGAAACTCGGTTAATACTGAACTTTACTCAATAGATATTCCATCTCGGTTACTTCTGCTCAGTACGCTTGGTGACTGATAAACTTAGTGTTTACCGATTGGCTCCTTGCTAGGTAAAATAGAATAGTATAAAACCTTTTTCTCATTCTATTGCATGAAATCATTTCTCCTCTTCTTTAATCATCAAATATATATATGTGTAGAATATCAAAACATCATAATCTTGTCATTGTCTAACTCGATAATAGTTGCCCATTGAATAACTTATTACTCCCCTTCGTTTTCACATTCTTTATGTGTCACTTACCAACATCTTTATATTCATCAAAACATAATCTTTAAGATATGGCAACATCATACTGAATTAGAAAATCAATTGCTTGACATCAATGACAAAATAATAATATCAAGATAGTGATTATCCTTAATCAATAATCTCAACAACCTTCTCAATATCCTCAACCAACAAACTTACTATAATGCCAACAATCTTCATCTTAATTTATTGTAATGCCAATAATATCTCTATCTCAACTTTATCTTTAAAGATTTTAAACTTTGCGAATGCTTTAGACTTCTCCCTTATAAAAGAAACCCACATCATTCTATAAGAATCATCAATGATTAACATGAAATATCTATCATCCTAAATACTTTTGATTCTAGCAGGACCACTCAAATTAGTATGAATAAGATCAAGAACACTATTACATTTGTCTTGTATACTCTTAAAAGAAATACTGAGTTTCTTTCCCGTTTGACATTCCTTACATACCATATTATATGGTTTAACAATCTTAAGTATATCTCTAATTGGTTTAGCAGAACGGATCTTCACAATGCAATCAAAATTAACATGACACAACCTCTTATGCCATAGCCAACTCTCACCACTGTGAGCAATCAAACATGTCTTCTCACCATAGTTCAAATGAAAGATATTACCTTTATTCTATATACCAATAGCAATTTTCAAACTAGATCTATTGATAATCTTGTATTTTCCATCATTGAACTGTAACTTAAATCCCTTATCAACTAATTTTCCTACACTCAAAATATTATGCCTTAAACCTTCAACATAATAAACATTATTAGTGTTATGCTTACCATCCAATGATATTGTTCTTTTTCCCTCCATCATGCATGCTTTGTCATCTCCCAATCTAACCAAACCACCATCAAATTATTGTATAGATAAGAACTTCATTTTATCTCGAGTCATATGATGTGAACATCCAATGTCAATTACCCATTCACCCTTGTCTTCAATTTTAGCAGCAACTCTTCAGGTATCGGATCATCTTCCTTGATAGCCAAAAATACCCATTCCTTTCAATTGTTGGATCCAATAGCTGAATCTTGTTCCAGTTCATCATCAATATCAATCACACCTTCCTCATCCTCATAGTAGCATGATTTGTCTTTGTTTTTCCTATACTTATGCTTGTTCTCATAATCATGGTTAGGCCTAAAATATCTTCTATCTTTTTCTTCCAATCTTGAATTCCTTTCAGAACATCTACATGCAAAATTATGTATCTTATTACATGAAAATCATTTAAAAGGTGATTTTCCTTTATAATTACTTCATGTCGGTCCTTTAGGTACTCTTATAGAAAATAAGGCTTCAAGTTTCTCAAATTCTTCATCTTCTTTCTTCATATCCTCGATTTCCTTCACATATAAATCTTTCCAATCACTCTTGTCAGTAGATGATGTAGATGCATGAAAAGCAGGTTCAGATTTAACAGGTCCAAAAGGTCCAAATTCCTCAAGATCAAAAGCAAATAGTTTCCTAGCCAAGGTATCCCTATTAACAAAGGTGTTTACCATAGTTCTGAGCTCATTAATTGCAGTAGCCTTCATCTTATAAGCCAGTGCCAAAGATCTCAGTAATTTAGAAACTATTTCATCTTCACTTAGAGATCCACCACAACATTGAATTCCTAAAACAATCTCATTAAATCTCTCCATAAAAGCAGTAATCCTTTCATCTTCTTCCATCTTCAGATTTTCAATGGCAATTTTAACAGTAGGGTCACCTTCATTCAAAGTCTCCAATTTGTCCCATATAGCCTTTGCAGTTGATTTTCCAGTTAGTACCATAATTTGTTGATTATAAAGTGCACACAAAAGGGCTTCTCTAGCTCTTAAACCATTCTCAATCTCGTTATCTAGACTAGCCAGAGGAGGATTGCTAGATGTCAGATTAAATGATATAACACCATTCTCAGTGATCTCCTAAATGTCTTTTCCAAAGATATATCAGATGAGTCTCCATCTGAATCTTCCATTCCTATAATTTATTGCATCAAGCCTAGAAATTTCTCTATGGAAAATAGTAGTAGATGAACTTGAACTTCTACATGCCATAGGATCTTTCTCAAGAAGTTAAGCTTTTTTAGAGAGGACCAAGCTCTAATACTAATTGTTATATAGCTTAAATAACCAGAGGACAATTGAGACGGGGGTGAGGTGAAGCAGTTGTCACTGGATTATAGAACTTTAAGCATTTAAGTCCTTATTACCGAAACATGTAAACTTAATATCAGAATGCATAAACCAAATGGCAGAATGACTAATAAAGCATTTAAACATAAAAATAAATCACATAACAGTTACCATCCTTCCATAATACATGACACTAATATTTTTATATTGAAAACCTAATATAGTGAAAAACAACGATGGGAAGCCTACCCACAGTCAGATAATACTTCTGCAATAAAAATGTGATTACAATATGAGAGGCTTGCTCAAGTAGGAAGGCCAACAACCTAGAGTTCATTTCTCATCACAAAAAGATGCCTCATTAACTACATAAATATCGGACTACAATCTGAAAAGAAGAGTGAACTGCAAGTATAGAATCTCATATGCCTAAGTACAGGTCCAATAAAGCTCAATACGAAAGTCCTTAAACCTCTCTTACAAAAACAATTTGATCACCTATGCTTGACCAGACCTTCTACATATGATTACTGTTAGCAATTGCACACTCCAATGAGACATTGTAGGTGATTGAAGGTATTGTCATTGATGGAAACCTTACAATCATATCATACCGCCAGGCTGGCATAGGCACCCACACTAGCAGACTCTACACCGGCACTAGCAGACTCTATACCGGCACCGAAAAGGAAGAACATCGGCACCTTGGCCAACAAAAAAATTGTATTAATGTATTTTGTAATTAATTATAAAATCTTTTGTAAAGTTGACATGGTGGATTGTAATATGACTCATATATGTATGAGATCATTTATAGATCATTGTAGTGGATGGAAGTAGAGACATTAAGGATAATAAGGATATGATGCGAATATGTATAGAAGGTAGCGGACCTAATATGTGAATTTTTGGATAAGGGTTTATGTATGTAGCAGAGCTTAAACTAGTACTGAACCTGACATAGCAGATGCTAATTTGAATTAGTACAAGACATTGGATTAATATAATCCACTTTTGTAAGTCAGTTTGACTTGATTTTGTAATTGAGCAGTGAGCTCTAGGCACTTGGCCTTCCTGCATGTGCAGGCCCCTATTGTAAGAAATAATATTCTCTTATTGGCCAATAAGTGAATATTATGGGTCACAAATCCCACTAAGGTTTTTCCCACACCGGGTTTCCTTGTTAAAATATTGTGTTATGGTGTGCTTTTAATGTTGTGGTTGTTACTCTTATTTGCTGCATTCTTTCTGGTTTACCGGTACACAGTCTTAGTATGTTTTTCATGTTATAAGTTTAGAAAATACCATTACCAGTGAGATACTGATTCACCCCCCCCCCCTCTCAGTATCTTAGGGAATCATAATAATTGGTATCAGAGCTTGGTCCTCTATTTTCAAAAGCCTAACAGCTTGAGGAAGACCTTGACACCAGTAGAGATGGAAAACTTGAGAAAGCAGTTGGAAACAACTCTTTCGGACTATGATGCAGAAAAAAGTAAAGGATATCAAACTTGAAGATGATCTGAAGGCTGCTCAAGAAACCATACAGATATTTTTCAGATTGTAACCCATCGGTTACAGGAATCCATGCAGGACTCCACTGACAGCGAATGACAACCTTTGTCATTGATGTCAAAGGGGGAGTAGTGCGATGAGAAAAAAGGTCAGAGAAAAGATATCATCAACTTAGGGGGAGTACACACCTTTTTGGTACATAGTTTTGGTAAGACAATTTTGGCAGACTAATTTTGGATATCATTTTGGACACTTATGATTTTTCTCATGAGTGTTTCCATAAATGCCAAAGGGGGAGATTGTTGGAAAATACACACTCCAATGGGAAATTGTAGGTGATTGAAGGTTTTGTCATTGATGGCAACCTTGTAATCATATGAAACTGGCAAGACAAAGATACTGACACCGACATCGACAGACTCTACACCGACATACAGAACACCGATAGTGAAAGGAAGGATACAGACAGCTTGGTCGACTTTAATTTTGTTTAAACTATATTTTGTAATTAATTGTTAAATCATTGTAAGCCAACATGGTGAGTTGTAATATGACTCATATATGTATGAGATCATTGTAGATCATTTTGAAGAAGAGATAAAAAAGGGAGATAGGATGCAAAATTATGCAGACTGTCATGCCCAACTTTTGGGCACGAACGGAAATTTAAAAAAAAAATAAAAAAATACTTAACTAATTATCGACTTACTAAATTAAAATAATGCAACTTTGGTTTGGTCTTAACTATATTTGTATAAATCGGGTAATTAAACTCAATTGGGAAACATGGTTTACTAAGTTATCGACGAGCTAATATTTCTCCAAAAGGGGTAATCACTAAGCTTCATTAATAATTAAATTAAAATCTCTAGCAAAATGAATAATCTCAAATTTACCTGACCCAAAATTTATCTTATCGTTCCTAACTACCTAGGATCTAAATTTAATTTTGTCCTAGTTTTTTTTTTCTTTTAGGATTAACAACCTCACTAAATAATATCCCCATAAATATTAAACGCTTCTTAATTAAAACATAAATGAGCCACTTGACCCCTCCGATGTTGCTATGTGATATTATTATTATTTCTCCTTTCTTTTGATACAAATGGGCATGCTCTACCCACGAATTTATAATTTTTCCCTTATAATGCTCCTACATTTAATGTCTAATTTCGAAGGAACATTAGGTAATGTTATCAATTACCCATTTGAGTTATCAAACATCTACAACAAATTTAAAATTACTTATATATATATTTATATACATACATATTGGTATGTGTATATAAATATATATATAAATACATAAATATATATATATATATATTTTTTACTAGAATATTCCTTATGTTACCATTACTAATTGCTTGTTTGGCCATCCAAAGCAAATATAAATCTCTTATAAATGTCTATACACATAATATTATATATATATATATATAATTATTCTTTGTTTTACCATTTTCTAATTTGTTCCTCCAAAAGTAATGAAAGAATTTAAACCCCCTTTTTTTGTTATTATATTTCCACCCACCACCACACACACTCATTTTTTAAACTTACGTGGGTGTTTTGCCCTAACCCTAACTAGGGTTAGGGCGTTTATGATAACATCTCTTCTTTTTTTTTTTGCCGTGAGTGTGTGCGGGTGAGGAGTGGGCGGTGGCCCTGAGAGGCATCGTGCAGGGGGCGATCCTCAGCCAACCCCCTTGTTTTTTTTGCATGTTACAACGGTTTATTGGGCGGAGTGGAGAGTTTACAGCAGCCAATGCGTGCGGGGGGTGAAAGAGGAGGCGGAGCGGGGGATGGGTGCCGGCAGCGCGGCACCGCCGGCTGCGGATGGCACCGCCGCAGGCTGCGGCTCCCACAAGCTGCGGCGTCGCCGCCCGCAGTCTGCGGGTGCCGAAGGCTGCGGCCGCCGCCGCCGGGTGCTGCGGCCCCGCGTTAGCCTAGTGGATTTTTTGTTAAACGCTTTTTTTTTTTTTTGCGAAATAAAACAGGGTTTAAAAACCCCCCCGAAAGCTTATAATATGTTTTTTTTTGAGTTTACTTCGTTTTCTTGGGTTATTTCAACTGCTAAGTCTTTATCGCATGTAGCTTTCTGTGTGTATTTTATATATATATATATATATATATATATATATATATATATATATATATATATATATATATATATATATATATATATATATATATATATATATATATGAATAAGGCACAAACAAAAGAACACAGTTCTTTTATCTGGGATAAACAGATTTCATTTTCAATGAATCAATGATATAAATATATATATATATATATATATATATATATATATATATATATATATATATATGTATGTATATATATTTATATATATATAAGGCATTATGTATGGTCTCTAGAAAAATAAACAGAATTTATTTACAATGTAAAATTCATATAAATATATATATATATATACATATATATATGTATATATATATATGTATGTATATATGTATATATATATGTATATATATATATATATATATATATATATATATATATATATATATATATATATTTGCTGAATGATCTAGATAGGAGATTAATCAGTTTTTTTTTTTCACTAAGTAATACATTAGATCTGAGAAATCATCATTTTCTCTCTTTGTTTTTTTTTTATAAGCAGATTTTAAAAGGGGAAGGAGTAAAATATATATATATTTGTGAATACCATTTTGACTTATTAAGTATCTTTGAAATGCTTTAAGAACCCTCCTATATTTATTGCAGATTGGTTAATGAGAAAGAACATATTTTTTTTTTTCAATTATACTAAGACTAAATGCTAATCCTTTGGAAAGAAATAGACTACAAATGCTAAGATTTCATTTTCTGCAACTAATGGAAAATAAATGACTGTTTTTAATCAAATATACAGTAGCATATTCAACTTAAGGAAAAATGGAGTAACATCTAATCTTTAAATTTCAGTTTACTCAAAAGTGCATACATTTCTCCATTTTTTTTTTTTTTTTATGCAAAACATTAAGAATCTAGATGCAAACTAACATTTTCATTTTCTTTTACAAAACTACCAAGTAGGGAAAAACATGTGTATTCATTGACAAATGTAAATACAAAATAGATATGGATACAAAATAAACATGAATACAAATGGGATGAAATCCCAGCAATGCTTTTTTTTTTCTCTACATAGTAACTTGAACATAATACAACACTTTCTCTTTCTTGAAAGTAAATACTACACATGCTCACTTTTCTCCTTTTTATACAAACTACTACATTGAATCTATCTTTTTTTTTTTGAAATACTTTTCTGCAACACAAAACAGCAACATAATCCTTTAATTTTTCTTTTCCCATTCCCATGCAACCTGCAATAAAACACATTTTTGACCATGGAAAGCTCACCTCCCAGCCTAGGCTTACTAGAAGCCACCCCCGAGCTTGGAGAACCAAGCACTAAACGGGTTACAATCAAGCAATCTCCACAACAAACATAGGAAGACACTTACATTCAAATTTCCCTTCCCAAGCTACACATTCACCACATTCATGGTGTTTCTTCCATGGGTGGAAGTGGACCAAGTACCAATGGGGAGAATGCATGCCAAAATACAACACAAGCCACCTCATGGCAATACAAATGCAACCAAATACTTCCACAATCCTTATGCCCCCCAAAAGGCTCAAGGCCATATTTACTCCCCTTATGACCCCCAAATGCATACACAAGGCTATGCATAAAGGGTCACTAAGGACACCCTTGAGAACACTCTCCATAAGGAGAGCCTCTCACCCATGGCTGTCATACTCCTTCCACCCCAAGATCTTCCTACCCTCCCAAGAGTAGGAGATCTTGGACACTCCCAACACAACAAGAACACAAAACCAAAACACATAGAAAAGAAAACTACACATTCTTAACTTCAACAAAAACTTCATGAAACACATTCTTTACAAGCAACTCTTTTCTTTTACAAAACAACATAAACTAACACTTACAACATAACAAGAGGAGGTAAGAAGTAACCAGCCTTATTCTGCCAATAGGTTTGCTAAAATTAGTTGGGGATGAGCTGCCCAATTCCACACTAACTTTCTCCAAATTCCCACCAAAAGTGCTAATCTCCTACTAACTTTTTCAAAACAAGCATAATCTCCAAGAATGGAGAGTGGGTGATTACTCACTAAGTCTCCAAATTCTTGCCTAAGAAGGCCTCTCACACACTTCCCAACCCCTTGGGTGAGGTGTGAGTTCCCATTGGTTGCCCTTCCCAAACTCTTACACATTACCAAAATTGGAAAGGGAAAAGGTGGAAGAAGATGGGGAAGAGGGTTTGACATCTAAAAGGAAGGTTCTCTATCCTAGGAGGAACTTTCTTAGTTGAATTTTCGTTTATCTTGGAAACACCACTTTTTGGAGTGACTAAATAGTCACATGGGAGAAGCCACATGTTGCAAAATACCCCTAACCCATAGGTATACCATTTGGACCTTTGGAAAAGCCTTAAAACTTACCCTAGGAGTCCATTAAACCCTTTGGAAACCCAACTGAAGTTTACCTTCGGGTCAAACTTGAGTTGACCACTCCCAAGACTCCCTACCCAAGGCAAATTTGGGACCACACTCATGTTTTTGAATGGCTTTGGTAGAAACAATACTCCCTCCAAGAGATAAGTCAAAATCAATGACACTAATCAGCACATGTGTCAAGTGACACAATAAAAATACAATATAAAAATCACACATGGAATTTGTCTCTTGTAGGATTACACATATACATATAAATTAATTTTTTTAACACTCAAGCATCATACACTTCACAAATAAAACACATTACAATGGGGTATTGTCTCTCCAAATAGACAACTCCCGGCTTAACAAACGCACATTGGTCTAGGCTTGGTTCTCCATATAAATTCCATGGTCACATGGATAATTTTCCTGCGCATCTCAATTAACACATTAGTAATTCCAAATAATCACATTTATACATAATCAAATACATGGATTTCATTGTACATCAAACACTCATACATTTGGCAACAATAATTCAATATCTCATTTATTTCAAATTCAATTTCACATAAGCAATTAACATAATTTCTCAAAATTGAACCATTCATAAATATGCATCATTTTTCTATCATCAAAATGAAATCCTGCAAATTTCCAATAACGACATTCACCATCATAATGTAATTCTATTCTAGTAACATATCTAAAGTTTCATAATCGTCATGCATGAATTAAAGCATCACATATGTCAGTGTGATCCAAATCATGGAATCATATAAGTTCTAAGTCCATAAAGCATAAAATAAAGCATCCATAATAGTCTCAATATGCAAATAACTGAAAATGTCAAACTGAATCGGGGTAGGGCCTCACACCCTCCCCCTCTAGGCATGAACTTGCTCCTGGAGTTCATAAAAAAGGTGGGGGTACTGTGATCTCATAAGTGCTGCATCCTCCCATGAGGCTGTGACCTCATCATAGCAATCCCACTGGACCCTAACCTGGTCGAGCTCTCGTCCTCGAAGGCTCAGCGTCCAGCGTGCCAAAATGCGAATGGGCTCCAAAGCTAGCTGCCCGTCTGACTCCACCTGCAAGGCATCCCAATCTAGAATATGAGACTCATCATAGATATACTTCCTCAAAACTGAAACATGAAACACATCGTGGATGCGTGACAGGCTAGGTGGCAATGCTAGACGGTAGGCAACTGGCCCTATCCTCTCAAGGATCTCAAATGGTCCTACAAATCGAGGTGCGAGCTTAGAACCCTTTCCATAACGGATTGGACTCTTATGCGGTCGCACTCTCAAGAAGACTCTGTCCCCAACTGAGTAGCTACGATCAACCCTCTTTGCATCTGCATATTTCTTCTGTCTATCCTGTGCCTCTCTAAGACGCTGCCTAATCAAATCCACCTGCTGCTCCATATCCTGAACTATCTCTGGACCAATAGCAACTCTGTCCTCTATGCGGTCCCAACTCAATGGTGTCCTACAAGGCCTGCCATTTAATGCCTGATAGGGTGGCATCCCCAAGGACGTGTGATGCCCATTGTTATAGGCAAACTCCACTAAAGGAAGATACTCCTCCCATCTGGTCTGGTGATCCATGACATACATGCAAAGCATATCCTCTAACACCTGATTAACTCTCTCTGTCTGGCCATCTGTTTCTGGATGATAGGCTGTACTGAAATTGAGTTTGGTACCCATAGCTGCCTGTAATGCCTTCCAAAAAGAAGTGAAGAGGGAATCCCTGTCGGAAATGATCTTACGTGGAACACCATGAAGTCTGACAATGTCTCGCAAAAACACCTGTGCTACTGCTGGTGCTGTGAAGGTGGTACGAACTGGTGAAAAGTGAGCCACTTTGTTCAACTTGTCAACCATCACCAAGATGGCATCATGGTGGCGAGATGACATAGGGAGACCAATGATGAAATCCATGGATATAGTGTCCCACTTCCACTCTGGTATAGCATGAGATTGGAGCAACCCACCTGGATGGCGGTGCTCCGCCTTGACTCTCTGACACTCAAGGCATCGGGCTACCAACTCGGCAATAAGCTGTCGCATTCCTGGCCAATGGTATAGTTCTCTCAAGTCTGCATGCAACTTCTTAACACCGGGATGCGCTGCATAAGGAGCTCTATGAGCCTCTGTGATAATGAACTCCCGCAATCCCCCGGAAGAAGGTACATAGATGCGCCCTCTATCGCGTAATAAACCATCAGACTCTAAAGTATAATCCACATATTTCCCTTCTAAAGTTTCCTGAGATCGAATAGCCTCACAAACCTCTAAATACCATCTGTCCTCTGGCAATCGCTGCATGATCCGATCTCTCAAATCCGTGCTCATAGACATGGTGTATACCTCATGACATCTCCTACTCAAAGCATCTGCAACTACATTTTCTTTCCCTTTGATGTAGTGAACGTCAAAATCATACTCACACAAAAATTCCATCCATCTCCTCTGACGTGCATTAAGATTCAGCTGAGTGAATATGTACTGAAGGCTCTGATGGTCTGAGTGCAACTCAAAGTGATGACCCAAAAGGAAATGTCTCCATCTCACCAGTGCATGCACTACGGCTGCAAGCTCAAGGTCATGAGTAGGGTAATTGAGCTCATGAGTCTTGAGTTTCCTTGACTCAAAAGCTATAGCTCTACCATTCTGCATAAGTACTGCTCCTAAACCTTCTAGGGAAGCATTCGTGCAAACCATGAAATCAGCTGAAGGATCTGGTACTACAAGGATAGGTGCGGTAGTAAGTGCCTTTTTAAGTTCCTGAAAGGCCTTCTCGTACTTCTTCGTCCACTCAAACTTCTTCCCTTTGCGCTAAAGAGAAGTGATAGGATGAGCAACTCTAGAAAATCCCTCAACAAAACGTTGGTAATAACCTGCTAAGCCCATGAAGCTCCTGACCTCTGTCACACTGGTAGGTGCTGGCCAATCCATAATGGCTCTGATCTTGGATGGGTCTACTGAGATCCCATCACCGGATATAACATGACCAAGGTACTTGATCTCAGTTCTAAAGAAAGCACACTTCGACAAACTGCCATACAACTGATTTTCCCTCAAACACTGCAAAACCTGTCTCAAGTGTTCCTCATGTTCCTCCTCATTTCGTGAATATATCAAAATGTCGTTGAGAAACACAATCACAAAGCGGTCGAGAAATGTACGGAATACTCCATTCATGAGACTCATAAAAACTGCTGGGGCATTCGTAAGACTGAAAGGAACCACGGTGAACTCATAGTGGCCATATCTAGTGCGAAATGCGGTCTTGTGGATATCACTTTCCACTATCCTCAACTGATGGTACCCTGACTTTAGATCAATCTTGGAAAATACTTTGGCACCTTGAAGTTGGTCAAACAAATCGTCGATCCTGGGCAATGGATATCGGTTCTTGATGGTTACTTTGTTCAACTGACGGTAGTCCATGCATAATCAGAGAGATCCATCTTTCTTCTTCACGAAGATGACTGGTGCACCCCAAGGGGATACACTAGGGTGAATGTGGCCCTTCTCTAGGAGTTCCTCAAGCTGGATCTTGAGCTCATTAAGCTCATTTGTAGTCATTCTATATGGTGCTCTTGAAATTGGTTTGGCTCCTGGAATAAGGTCTATATGATAATCAATCTCTCTACGGGGCGGCATACCAGGTAACTCTGAAGGGAATACATCTGAAAATTCCCTAAGGATAGGATGGTCGTCAATAGATGGTTCCTTTTCCTCTTCTTCCTCTCTATCACAAATGGTGATGGCAAATAACTGACATCCTTTTCGCATGCTTTGCTTAAGCTGCATGGCGGAGATCATACGAAGAGACACGGGTCTCTGAATTCTAGTGATCACTATAGGAGAGCCATGATCATCCTCACACTCGATCTTCTTCAGGCGACAATCCATCTTGGCTCTGTGGGCATAAAGCCAATCCATGCCAAGTACGACACCATATGATCCGAGTGGTGTAACTCTAAGGTCTACTAAGGTGGTGATGTTACCAATCCGAAGCTGACAACCTTTAACCTCTGATTCCACTGACACTCTAGCCCCTGAAGCTAATTCCACTTCCCAACTGACCTCTTGCCTAGTTGCCACTAGCCCGCAACGCTCCACAACCAATGGAGATATAAAAGAATCAGTAGCTCCTGAATCAAATAATATAGATACACTGCTACCTCAATAACCGTGGCCTGATGCTCTGCCTGGCGGTTGTCAACTGCTGCGAAGACCCTATGGGACTTGCCCATATCCCCAACTGTCAGCTCTGATGCTGCCATCCTCTGATTCCCTGCCATCTGACCCTGTGGACACTCTCTCGCCATGTGTCCCATGGCTCCACATGTGAAGCAAGCGCCTCATGCCTGAAACTGCACTCCCTGAGGTCTGGAGAAAGACTGTCCCCCTGTCCTACTAGAACCACTGTACCCACCTCTAGAGGACTGCTGAGTCCTAGCCGGAGGTGTGTAAGGAGCCTGAGATCTCTGATCTCGCCTCTGACCCTATGACTGCCACTGCTTGGGCTTTGTGCCCTGCTGATTCTGCGGAGGCCTTTGCCTCTGGTTTTGCTGTGACTACTGCGGAGGAGGGGGTTTGGAGAACCCTGATGAGTGCCTATTGTTACCTTTCCAATGGGGTTTCTGAAACCCATAAGTCTGTGGTGAAGGGTTATGGTTCTGAAACCGGTCCTTCGAGTCATGTGGTCTGGCCTGAATCTCCTCGGCTATCAAAGCCTTCTCCACGGCAACCCGGAGGCTCCCTGGAGCGGCCATTCTCACTAGTCCTGCTATGCCGGAATTCAATCCTCTGATAAATCGGTTGACGAGAAGCTTTTCATCTTTCAGGTAGTCTACATAAGGTAATAGTTCAAAGAACTTGTTCTCGTACTGTGTCACTGTAAGACCCTTCTGCTGGAGGTCATGAAACTCATCCACCCTATGCTGTCTGAAATGCTCAGATAAGTACCTCTCTCTGAATCTCTCTGTGAAAATCTCCCAAGTGAGGGTCTCTATCTCTAAGCCACACTTATATTCTTCCTGTCTCCACCATGTGGAGGCTGTTCCTCGCAATAGGTGAACCGCTGCACGTGCTTTTAGATTGCTCTCATAAGAGCGCAATGCAAAGCACCTATCTAGGCTTAAAAGCCATGCCTCTACCTCTACCCCGTCGGTAGATCCCCCAAATGATGGTGGCTGAAGGCACATAACCTCTCTGATTAGATCCCCTGGATCTCGATGTGCCCTCTCAATATACACTGGTGCTACGGCTGGAGGTGGTGCTGGTAGGTGAATGGGTTCGGGCTCATGCCCAGCCTGACTCTCTACGGGATTAAGAGGTGGACTCCTACTCCATTCCCGTTCTACTGTTCTATGACTTCCTGAGTTCTGGTTCTCAACATTATGATCTACTGCTGGAAGCCTATCCTGTACTAGTCCAATCAGGTTCTGAAGAGCTACCAAGATGTCTCGGTTTGGGTCAACTGATTGCTCGGGAGGAGCTGCTGGGTTCACTTCCTGAACCGATTCCTCCCTAATGACCTCTTCGCGTGCCATGCATGCACACCTAGGGCCTCTACCACGTTTGCGAGCTTGTCGCGTAGTTGGAGGCATCCTTATTAAGAAAATAAAATAAAATGAAATAAGTAACTATTTTAGGAGAAAATATTTTAGCTAGTTTAAAAAAAATAAAATTAAATACAATTTAATTAATTAAATAATTATAGCGAAATGTAATGGAGTAAGGTTCCTAATGTTGGCAACCTTGCTCTGATACCAAAATGTCATGCCCAACTTTTGGGCACGAACGGAAATTTTTTTTTATAAAAAAATACTTAACTAATTATCGACTTACTAAATTAAAATAATGCAACTTTGGTTTGGTCTTAACTATATTTGTATAAATCGGGTAATTAAACTCAATTGGGAAACATGGTTTACTAAGTTATCGATGAGCTAATATTTCTCCAAAAGGGGTAGTCACTAAGCTTCATTAATAATTAAATTAAAATCTCTAGCAAAATGAATAATCTCAAATTTACCTGACCCAAAATTTATCTTATCGTTCCTAACTACCTAGGATCTAAATTTAATTTTGTCCTAGTTTTTTTTTTCTTAGGATTAACAACCTCACTAAATAATATCCCCATAAATATTAAACGCTTCTTAATTAAAACATAAATGAGCTACTTGACCCCTCCGATGTTGCTATGTGATATTATTATTATTTCTCCTTTCTTTTGATACAAATGGGCATGCTCTACCCACGAATTTATAATTTTTCCCTTATAATGCTCCTACATTTAATGTCTAATTTCGAAGGAACATTAGGTAATGTTATCAATTACCCATTTGAGTTATCAAACATCTACAACAAATTTAAAATTACTTATATATATATTTATATACATACATATTGGTATCTGTATATAAATATATATATAAATACATAAATATATATATATATATATATTTTTACTAGAATATTCCTTATGTTACCATTACTAATTGCTTGTTTGGCCATCCAAAGCAAATATAAATCTCTTATAAATGTCTATACACATAATATTATATATATAATTATTCTTTGTTTTACCATTTTCTAATTTGTTCCTCCAAAAGTAATGAAAGAATTTAAACCCCCTTTTTTTGTTATTATATTTCCACCCACCACCACACACACTCATTTTTTAAACTTACGTGGGTGTTTTGCCCTAACCCGAACTAGGGTTAGGGCGTTTATGATAACATCTCTTCTTTTTTTTTTGCCGTGAGTGTGTGCGGGTGAGGAGTGGGCGGCGGCCCTGAGAGGCATCACGCAGGGGGTGATCCGCAGCCAACCCCCTTGTTTTTTCTGCATGTTACAACGGTTTATTAGGCGGAGGGGAGAGTTTACAGCAGCCAACGTGCGCGGGGGGTTAAAGAGGAGGCGGAGCGGGGGATGGGTGCCGGTAGCGCGGCACCACCGGTTGCGGACGGCGCCGCCGCAGGCTACGGCGTCGCCGCCCGCAGTCTGCAGGTGCCGCAGGCTGCGGCGGCCGCCGCCGGGTGCTGCGGCCCCGCGTTAGCCTAGTGGATTTTTTGTTAAACGCTTTTTTTTTTGTGAAATAAAACAGGGTTTAAAAACCCCCCCGAAAGCTTATAATATGTTTTTTTTTGAGTTTACTTCGTTTTCTTGGGTTATTTCAACTGCGAAGTCTTTATCGCATGTAGCTTTCTGTGTGTATATATATATATATATATATATATATATATATATATATATATATATATATATATATATATATATATTTGCTGAATGATCTAGATAGGAGATTAATCAGTTTTTTTTTTTCACTAAGTAATACATTAGATCTGAGAAATCATCATTTTCTCTTTTTTTTTTTTTTTTATAAGCAGATTTTAAAAGGGGAAGGAGTAAAATATATATATATTTGTGAATACCATTTTGACTTATTAAGTATCTTTGAAATGCTTTAAGAACCCTCCTATATTTATTGCAGATTGGTTAATGAGAAAGAACATATATATTTTTTTTCAATTATACTAAGACTAAATGCTAATCCTTTGGAAAGAAATAGACTACAAATGCTAAGATTTCATTTTCTGCAACTAATGGAAAATAAATGACTGTTTTTAATCAAATATACAGCAGCATATTCAACTTAAGGAAAAATGGAGTAACATCTAATCTTTAAATTTCAGTTTACTCAAAAGTGCATACATTTCTCCCTTTTTATTTTTATTTTTTTATGCAAAACATTAAGAATCTAGATGCAAACTAACATTTTCATTTTCTTTTGCAAAACTACCAAGTAGGGAAAAACATGTGTATTCATTGACAAATGTAAATACAAAATAGATATGGATACAAAATAAACATGAATACAAATGGGATGAAATCCCAGCAATGCTTTTTTTTTTCTCTACATAGTAACTTGAACATAATACAACACTTTCTCTTTCTTGAAAGTAAATACTACACATGCTCACTTTTCTCCTTTTTATACAAACTACTACATTGAATCTATCTTTTTTTTTTGAAATACTTTTCTGCAACACAAAACAGCAACATAATCCTTTAATTCTTCTTTTCCCATTCCCATGCAACCTGCAATAAAACACATTTTTGACGATGGAAAGCTCACCTCCCAGCCTAGGCTTACTAGAAGCCACCCCCGAGCTTGGAGAACCAAGCACTAAACGGGTTACAATCAAGCAATCTCCACAACAAACATAGGAAGACACTTACATTCAAATTTCCCTTCCCAAGCTACACATTCACCACATTCATGGTGTTTCTTCCATGGGTGGAAGTGGACCAAGTACCAATGGGGAGAATGCATGCCAAAATACAACACAAGCCACCTCATGGCAATACAAATGCAACCAAATACTTCCACAATCCTTATGCCCCCCAAAAGGCTCAAGGCCATATTTACTCCCCTTATGACCCCCAAATGCATACACAAGGCTATGCATAAAGGGTCACCAAGGACACCCTTGAGAACACTCTCCATAAGGAGAGCCTCTCACCCATGGCTGTCATACTCCTTCCACCCCAAGATCTTCCTACCCTCCCAAGAGTAGGAGATCTTGGACACTCCCAACACAACAAGAACACAAAACCAAAACACATAGAAAAGAAAACTACACATTCTTAACTTCAACAAAAACTTCATGAAACACATTCTTTACAAGCAACTCTTTTCTTTTACAAAACAACATAAACTAACACTTACAACATAACAAGAGGAGGTAAGAAGTAACCAACCTTATTCTGCCAATAGGTTTGCTAAAATTAGTTGGGGATGAGCTGCCCAATTCCACACTAACTTTCTCCAAATTCCCACCAAAAGTGCTAATCTCCTACTAACTTTTTCAAAACAAGCATAATCTCCAAGAATGGAGAGTGGGTGATTACTCACTAAGTCTCCAAATTCTTGCCTAAGAAGGCCTCTCACACACTTCCCAACCCCTTGGGTGAGGTGTGAGTTCCCATTGGTTGCCCTTCCCAAACTCTTACACATTACCAAAATTGGAAAGGGAAAAGGTGGAAGAAGATGGGGAAGAGGGTTTGACATCTAAAAGGAAGGTTCTATATCCTAGGAAGAACTTTCTTAGTTGAATTTTCGTTCATCTTGGAAACACCACTTTTTGGAGTGACTAAATAGTCACATGGGAGAAGCCACATGTTGCAAAATACCCCTAACCCATAGGTATACCCTTTGGACCTTTGGAAAAGCCTTAAAACTTACCCTAGGAGTCCATTAAACCCTTTGGAAACCCAACTGAAGTTTACCTTCGGGTCAAACTTGAGTTGACCACTCCCAAGACTCCCTACCCAAGGCAAATTTGGGACCACACTCATGTTTTTGAATGGCTTTGGTAGAAACAATACTCCCTCCAAGAGATAAGTCAAAATCAATGACACTAATCAGCACATGTGTCAAGTGACACAATAAAAATACAATATAAAAATCACACATGGAATTTGTCTCTTGTAGGATTACACATATACATATAAATTAATTTTTTTAACACTCAAGCATCATACACTTCACAAATAAAACACATTACAATGGGGTATTGTCTCTCCAAATAGACAACTCCCGGCTTAACAAACGCACATTGGTCTAGGCTTGGTTCTCCATATAAATTCCATGGTCACATGGATAATTTTCCTGTGCATCTCAATTAACACATTAGTAATTCCAAATAATCACATTTATACATAATCAAATACATGGATTTCATTGTACATCAAACACTCATACATTTGGCAACAATAATTCAATATCTCATTTGTTTCAAATTCAATTTCACATAAGCAATTAACATAATTTCTCAAAATTGAACCATTCATAAATATGCATCATTTTTCTATCATCAAAATGAAATCCTGAAAATTTCCAATAACGACATTCACCATCATAATGTAATTCTATTCTAGTAACATATCTAAAGTTTCATAATCATCATGCATGAAATAAAGCATCACATATGTCAGTGTGATCCAAATCATGGAATCATATAAGTTCTAAGTCCATAAAGCATAAAATAAAGCATCCATAATAGTCTCAATATGCAAATAACTGAAAATGTCAAACTGAATCGGGGTAGGGCCTCACACAGACCTAATATGCGAATTATTGGTTAAGGGTTTATGTATGTAGCAAAGCTTAAACCGGTACTTAACCTGGCATAGCATATGCTGATCTGAAGCAGTACAAGATATTGGATTAGTATAATCCATTTTTGTAAGTTAGTGTGACTTCTTTTGTAATTGAGCAATGAGCTCTAGGCACTTGGCCTTCCTGCATGTGCAGGCCCCTATTGTAAAAGTAATATTCCCTTATTGGCCAGTAAGTGAATATTGTGGGTCACAAATCCCACTGAGGTTTTTCCCACACTAGGTTTCCTCATTAAATAATGTGTTATGGTGTGCTTCTTATGTTTTTGTTATTGTTCTTAGTTACTCCATTATTTCTGGTTTACCGGTACACAGTTTTAATATGCTTTTCATGTTTTAAGTCAAGTAAATCTATATACCGGTTAGATACTGATTCACCCCCCCCCTCTCAATATCTTTTAGAATCCTAACAGAGCACACATTTGGTACACCTTTTTGGTAAGGTTTTTTTTGGACTTAAATTTTTGGATACATTCTTGAATTTTTCTCATGGGTGTTGCCATCAATGCCAAAGGGGGAGATTGTTGGCAAATGCACACTCCAATGAGACATTGTAGGTGATTGAAGGTATTGTCATTGATGGCAACCTTACAATCATATGATACCAGCAGGCTGGCACAAGCACTGACACTAGCAGACTCTACACCGGCACTAGAAAACTCTACACTGGCACATAGAACACGGCCACTGAAAAGGAAGAACATCAGCACCTTGGTCGACAACAATTTTGTATTAATGTATTTTTTAATTAATTGTAAAATCTTTTGTAAAGCCGACATGGCAGATTGTAATATGACTCATATCTGTATGAGATCAATTGTAGATCATTGTAGTGGATGGAAGTAGAGACATTAAGGATAATAAGGATATGATGCGAATATGTACCGAAGGTAGCAAACCTAATATGGAAATTATTGGATAAGGGTTTATGTATGTAGAAGAGCTTAAACCGGTACTGAACCTGGCATAGAAGATGCTAATCTGAAGCAGTATAAGACATTGGATTAATATAATCCACTTTTTTAAGTCAGTGTGACTTCATTTTGTAATTGAGTAGTGAGCTCTAGGCACTTGGCTTTCCTGCATGTGCAGGCCCCTATTGTAAGCAGTGATATTCTCTTATTGGCTAGTAAGTGAATATTGTGGGTCACAAATCCCACCAAGGTTTTTCTCACACTGAGTTTTCTCGTTAAAATACTGTGTTATGGTCTTCTTTTCATGTTGTGGTTGTTACTTTTATTTGTTGCATTCTTTCTGGTTTACCGTATACAGTTTTAGTATATTTTTCATGTTATAAGTTTAGAAAATACCATTACCGGTCAGATACGGATTCACCCCCCCCTCTCAGTATCTTAGGGAATCCTAACAATTACAACATTACTCACACACAAATTATCCAATAACCTTGACCTATCAATCTATGATCTACAAAGAGATCTTACATCATATTTATACACACTTGAGACCTAATCAATTAGGTTGGCTAGAAAAATGATAATACAATAAATTCATAACCTAAACCCATAAAGCAATTATCAACCAACCTAGGTTAGGCCAAAAACAATGCAAACTAATCTTTGAATCCCATCGGTAACGCATCAAGAACATCCTCCAACACGTTACAGAAACTGGTCCATAACCTAGATAACACTAGACCCAAAATAGGTCACCACAAACCAAATCTAGCACCACCGATGAACTAGAACATGAAAAAGATAACCAACAGCATCCTAAAAGCCATCTAGAAGTTGCACCAACACCACTTGTCACATGCATCAAAATATATTCAACAAAGATCTGCTGGTAAAACCCTTCCTAGTGAGAAAAAATACTTACTAGAACAAATGATAGCTTCTGAGTGATCAAATCCCAAGCCAACTGATCTTGATACATATCTGAATGACATGAACGACATATCCAAACCAATTCCACAAACCAAAGCATATTGAATCCTACAAGATCAATATCATAATGAACCACTCTATCAGAATCAACTGGAAACTGATAAACAACCAAAACAACTAGTGTTGCCATCAATGACAAAACATCAATGAAACAGTAATCAATTCTTCCAAATTGCCAATAGATGAAGGAGAAGAAGCCCCGAGAGAACAAGCAAACCTACTGGCAATTGATCTGGTTGAGGAAAGGTTTTTGAGGGTTTTGAGTAGAGAGAATACTAAACTTTATTTTAACCCACTAGAATATGATGGAAAGTTAGATTCAGATGAATTGATGGATTGGATCTCAACGATGGAGAAGTATTTCAATTTTGAAAACACTATCGAAGAGAGGAAGGTGAAATATGCTTGTACCCAGTTGAAATGTCATGCATCTCTTTGGTGGGAGAATTTGGAAGTTGATAGAAAGAGAAGAGGTAAAGAGAAGATTAAGACATGGGCTCAGATGATTTCTAAGTTGAAATCAAAGTTTAAACCGATGAAATATCAAGTAGATCTATTTCGGAAGTTGCAGAATTTGAAATTGAAGGAATCTAGTGTGAAGGAGTACACCGAAGCATTTTACAAGTTGAACATTAGATCTGGACATGTTGATGATGAAGTTGAAGAAGTTGAAAGATATTTTAATAGATTGTGGATGTATATATAAGTTGAACTGAGTATGATCAAATTGGAGAGTGTTGAAGAGGCTTCGTAGTATGCCCTTAAGGCTAAATAAAATTTGAAAAGAATAAATGAGAAGAGGCATAGAGACAGAGGTAGAAGGTTTACTAGAGGAAGTAAAACCCGTACACATCAAAACAAGGATAAGGAAGTGAACAATGAAGGAAATTCATACTGGAAGAATTATAGAAATTTCTACCAGAGGAGAGAACCAGATGGTTACCAGAATGAGAATTTTGGAAGATGGGATAAGAGGACATTTAAAGGAACATTCTATAATTGTGGAGGAGAAGGACATCATGCATTCGAGTGTAAGAAGACAAAAAATTCTAGAAGAGAAGTAGTGGTGAAACAAAACCCCACTGGATCAGACAATAAAACAAAACATGCAGAAATTTTGATGATGAGGAGAGCTTTGTGTCATATTGGGGGAGATGAAGATCCCTTCGAGAGGAAGAATCTGTTCAAGACCAGATGTAAGGTATCTGATAAGGGTTGTAAAGTTGTTATTGATAGTGGTAGTTCAGATAATCTTGTTTCAGACGAGATGGTGAATAAGTTGAAATTAGAAAGATTGAAACACCCTAAGCATTATTAGATAGCATGGATTAGGGATGAACGTAATTTATTAGTAAGTGAACAAAGTTTGGTGAAATTGAAAATTGGGAATTATCATGATGAATTCTTGTGTGATATTATGCCTATGGATATTTGTCATCTTTTGTTGGGTAGATGATGCAGAGCGATGGGGATGTTATATCAATTTCCTTGTTTTTTTCTCTATAAGGGTCTCCACTTGGTACCACACAATGGACCAATATCCATAAACTTCTTAAGGTTTCTAGAACAACCAATTAACAATTAGCCCTCCATTCGGAATTTTCTTTATTTTTCTCACAGTATACTTGAACAACCCCTTGAATAAATTTGATACTCGGATACCCTTTTTGACATACTACAAGATTCCAAACTTCTTAATTTAGGTTTTGAGTACCGATGGTCAAACCCTACTGACCCTATTTAACCTCTTCTAGCCGGTATTGGAGTCTAAGCCCTCAAAATCTTCACCAGTCACAAAGGAATGAAAGGATGACACTTTCCAAGGGTCTAGACTTTCCCAAGGGTCCTTCTCATGCCAATTTTTACTATCCACCAATATTTTGTTCAAGGTTTCCACCCTCTTTTCCCACTGCACAGGCTTGCCACATGACTGATGTCAAGCCTAGGGTATCATATTAGGAAAGATATGATACTTATTGTCTTCACAACCACCAAGAACATCTAATATACATTCCAAATCAACATAATCCTAGGTTTTTGATCGATCCCATAGAGAGATGTTGATTTGTGTCATTGTTTGCATCCAAACCCTGGTTTTGAGGGTTTTGTCAAACTAGTGGGATAGAAAATTCACTTTCTTCCAAACCCAAAAGGTTCAAGTCCTCAGATGAACTCCTAATGGTTGGTGAACCTTTGTTACAAATTTCCAAATGCTTAACTCATGCTCGCCATTCACAAGGAATCATGCAAGAACATAAAACTCAAGGAAAGTGCAAAAAATCAGAATAATAGTTTTGTTTGAAGACAAGAAATTCATTCAATATCATCTCTATCTAGTAGGCATCATTCCTAAAGGCTTATATCATGCCAAGGAACTTATCCAACTATGTCCAATGCATATAAACAACCAACTAACCGTTGGAGTAATCATATTTCAAAATGATGCAAGAAAGTTGCTCAAGACAACAATTGCAACTTTGCAACTTTTGACAACTTTCTACAATTTGGTCTTGCCTTCACATCAAAGGTCAAGAATGAACATACTACACATTACAAACCCCTAAACATAAGAAAAACATATAAAATTCCCATACAAGGCCTTTGACCAAGTTGACACACCTTGGGGCCCTAAGGCTTATTACAATGCCCAGGCTTAGTCAATAGGCCTTCAAACACACACATTGCACATTCCACTCCTAACATAACCATGAATCAAAATGATGTAGACACATACCAAAATGAACTAGACACATGTCCTAGTACTCCTGCACTAGTAGACCATGCCAGTTTGATAGACAGACAATACATGATGGGAGGAAGAATACATACACTATTGTGGCCAATGGGATGAAGAAAACCTTGTTACCTTTGGAGGAACCTTTGAAGAATGAAGTTTGTACGAATGATAGAATTTTTTTAGTAGGTGAAAGGAAATTCATGGATGGACTAAGACATAAGAATTTGTGTTTTTCCTTAATCCCTAAGAAGACTGAGAGACCGGAATAGGAAGGAGAACACCTATTTTCAGATAATGTACCTGATGGATTGCCACTTGTAAGATGTATTAGTCATTGCATGGAACTGGTTCCCAGAGCTAGTTTTCGTAACAAAGCTGCACATGGGTTGACATGGACAGAGAATGAGGAGATGAATAGACAAGTGTAGGAGCTATTGAAGAAAGGTTTGATCAAGGAAAGTCTGAGCCCTTGTGCAGTACTAGCAGTATTAGCACATCAGAAGAATGGAGAATGGAGGATGTGTACCAATTCAAGGGAAATAAACAAGATTATAGTGAAATATTGATTTCCTTTGCCTACGATGGATGACATAAGGGACTATTTTAGTGGAGTCAAATACTTTACAAAGATAGATTTGAAGAGTGGATATCATTATATTAGTATCAGAGAAGGTGTTGAGTGGAAGACATCATTTAAGAAAAATGAAGGACTATATGAATGGTTGGCGATGCCCTTTGGATTTACTAATGCACGGAGTACTTTCATGAGGCTGATGAATGAGGTATTGAATAAATTCTTGGGTAAATTTATTATTTTTTATTTGGATGACATTTTGATTTTTTCAAGTGGACTACCAGAGAAAAGAAATTTTTTGAACTATTGAAGGAGAAAGTGGCTGAGAAGCTTGTGTTATCTTTACCAGATTTCAATAAAGTATTTCAAGTGGATTGTGATGCAAGTGGAACAACAATAGGAGTAGTCTGGAGTTAGGAAGGGAGAGAAGTATCCTATTTTAGTGAGAAAATGAATGATGCCTGGAGGAGATACTCAGTGTATGATCAGGAGTTTTATGTCATAGTTAAAGCATTGAAGAAGTGGAGACATTACTCGTTGCCTAAGGAGTTTGTGTTGTATACAAATCATCAAGCTTTCAAATATTTGAACAGTTAGAGTAAGTTGAATCAGAGACATATGAGATTGGTAGAATTCCTCTAGAGTTACACCTCTGTTTTAAAGCATAGAAGTGGGAAATATAACAAAGTTGTTGATGCATTGAGTAGGAGAAGGAATGTGTTGGCTGAGATGAGAGTGAAAGGATTAGAATTTAAAGATTTGAAGACCTTGTATGATGATGACCCAGATTTTGCAAAAACTTGGACAACATGTAGAGAAATGGTTATGGTAGATAGAAGCAAGTGGTTGGATTATTTCATTTAGGATGAGATGTTATTCAGAGGATTTCAATTATGCATACATAAGAATTCTATGAGAGAAAATCTGATAAAGGAGAAACATAGTAGAGGTATAGCTAGACATTTTCGCATTGACAAAATAGTGGCATTGATGAGTGAGCAGTACTTTTGGCCCCAAATACATAAGGATGTTAAGGGATATGTGTAGAGTTGCAGAGTTTGTCAAGCTGCAATATGTAGTATTCAGAATATGGGATTGTATAAACCTTTGACAGTACTGCTAAGACCTTGAGAGGATATAAGCATGGATTTTGTAATTGGATTGCCTAAGACACTGAGAGGGAATGATTCTATATTTATGGTACTGGATGGATTTTCAAAGATGGCTCATTTCATATAATGTAAGAAGACATCAGATGTATTACATGTAGCGGACCTATTTTTCAAGGAAGTGTGAGATTGCAAGGATTACCTAAGAGCATAGTTTCAGACAAACACACTAATTTTATAGGATTGAAGTTGTATATCATCCTAATGTGTTTGACAATTCAAATTTATGGCAAGTGTTTGGAAATGATAAACATGTCAATCAATTCTTGCAAAAGGCTGAAATTTTTGCCTCTTGTTTCTTTGAACGTTCAGAGAATGAATGTAATGAGTTTTGTCTAGATACCAGGGCAGGTTTTAAAAAGGAAGTTTTTCAGATGAAGGGAAATCAAATTCCAAAAGGCCTTGTATCTTTAGAATGCCTTTTCAATCACAATAGACAAGATGCTTCAGGCAAGGATCATCTATCCTATTCATCATTCTACATGGGTGGCCAATATCGTTCTAGTTCGCAAGAAAAATGGAGAAATAAGGATCTGTGTAGATTTTAAAAACTTGAATCAAGCTAGTTTAAAAGACAATTATCCATTGCCAGTGATGAATCACATCCTCCAAACTATTGCTTGTTCAGAAATGATGTCGATGCTTGATGGTCTCTGGCTATAATCAGATAAGTGTAACCAAAGAAGACCAGCATAAAACAACCTTCGCAACACCTTGGGGAACCTTTGCCTACAATCGAACGGGAGAAAATTTTCAAAGGGCGTTGAATCTCTCATTTGGTCACCTCATTGGAAAGACTATACTTATCTATCTTAATGATTTGACAGTTTTCTTGAAAAAAGGGAAAAATCACCTAATAAATTTGGAGGTAGTACTACAAAGATCCAGAGACCATGGTATTTCCCTCAACCCAAAGAAGTTAGTTTTCTATGTTATAGAGGGAAATCTATTAGGGCATATAGTTTCATAGGATGGTATCAAGATAGATCTTGATCGGGTAAGAGCCATTTAACAATTAACTCTACCATCAGAAAGAAGTGGGGCCAATCATTCTTTTGTCAAGTGAGTTTACTTAGGAGGTTCATGCCAGACTTCGTTGAAATCACCAAACACATTGTAGGAATGATGAGTGAAAAATAGGTTTTCAAATGGAAGGAGCCTTTGAGGAGGTACAAGAATCAATTGCTCATGCTCCAACACTAATAAATCCTCATTTTAAGAGAGATTTTATCATGTATTGTTATGCTTTAGAACACACCATGTCTTGTATTCTCTTACAAAAGAATGAACTCAATTAGGAAGTTCCTATTGCTTTCATGAGCATTCCACTCAAAAAGTATGAATTGAATTATTCATTAGTAGAGAAGCAGGCCTTTGTAGTTATTAAACCTATAAAGTATTTCAGGTATTATGTTGTACATTCCCATTCAGTTGTCTTTGTACCAAATCCTACAGTGAAGAGTATCTTGACTCAGCAAGAGGTAGGAATGAACAATAGAGCCACCTGGGTTTCAAAGGTTCAGGAGTTTGATGTGGATATCCATCCAACCAAATTAGTTCAGGGGGAAGCATTATTTCGCTTTATAGCTAAAAACAAGGAAGAGCAAGACAAGCTCTCACTAACTTTATTTGTGAGCTTGCAAGATGAGTGGTTTGCCGATGTAGCTCATTACTTGACTTATGGAGAATGCCCTGAGCATTTAAATGCAAAAGAAAAGATAAATTTAAGGTTGAAGGAAGCTAAATATGTGATTGTGGATGACATCCTATACAAAAAAGGGTTGAATGGGTCATTTTTAAGGTGTGTTGACAAAGAACAACAAGAGAGAATTTTACAAGTTTTTCATAATGAGGCATGCAGAGGAAACTATTCATCCATGGTCATAACTTTAAAAATCCTCAGGAGTTGTTACTACTGGCCAGAAATGTTTAAATATGCATATAAATGGGTTGCTCGCTGTGAGAAATGCAAGTTATTCTCGAGAAGACCTCAATTATCTGATTTACCATTAAGGCTAGTAATCATAGATGAACCCTTCAAGAAGTGGGGAATAGATTTTATTGGCCCATTGAATCCTTCGTAAAGTGTTGGTCATACCCATATCCTCACAGCTATAGATTATTTTACAAAGTGGGTAGAAGCAGTTCCTGTTAGGAAGACTACTTCAGAAATTGTCTGTACTTTCTTGAAAGAAAATATCTTGTATAGATTTGGTGTACCTCAAAAAATTGTGACTGATAATGCCCCAATTTTTTCTTCTGAAGAACTCAATTTGTTTTATTATGATCATGTCATTTCCTTACCTCATTCTTCATAATACTATACACAAGGGAATGGCCAGGCCAAATCCAGCAATAAGAATCTAATTTGTATAATGCAAAAGTTGGTGGTTGAGAATCCAAAAGATTGGCATAAAAGATTATATGAAGCACTATGGTCATATTGGAATTCACCCAAAAGGGCCATAGGTATGACACCATTTGAATTGGTATATGGAGTTGAATCTCAATTGTCTTTGCCTCTGGAACTATCATCTACCAAGCTATAGAAGGTAATAGAAGATGAATTCTTTCAAAGTACCTTGGAAAAGAGAATCATGTACCTTCACAAAATTGAAGAGAAGAGGCAAGAAATAGCAGATCACATCATTGATCATCAAGAAAGGGTTAAGAAAAATTTTGATCGTAGAGCTAGACCACGACAATTCATGTTGGGAGATCAAGTCTTGCATGGGGGCAAATGCAGAGAACCGAAGTGAGCTCATAAGAAGTTTAATTCTCTATGGAAAGGACCATTCATGATCACGCAGGTATTGGGTCCTAACTCATTCAAACTTGAATATCCTAATGGAGTTTCATTGCCCTTGTCCTATTATGGGCGAGATTTGAAGTTGTATCAGTTATAAACAAATATCATTCTCCTCTGTACATAAGTTTTTGTTGTGTTGTTTGTTCTTTTCTTTTCTTTTCTTTTTTCTTTGTTGCATGTTCATTGTGTTCGAACCTTATTTTTTCCCCGATTGCATGCGTAACCATAGACTCTAAGTTCTTTTCCTGGTCCTTTTCAGTTCTGGTCCCTAGTTAGAGCTGATGTTACCCCATTATTCATTTTCAAAAAATACTATTTATGTGTATTTAATTTCATTTCCCTCATTCGGTTTGATCCACCTTTAGTCTTTTTGTTCTTTACGTTTCACCTTTTTTGCCTCAATGAACCTGTCAGTTGAACCTACATAGAGGTTCAAGTTTCAAAGTTCAACTGACACCTTTTGTTTGGGTCACAACTTTTTAATGTTTTTAAACGAGAAAGCGTAATTGTGTTAAGTCAGTCTTGAACTTTAACTCTTGAACCATTCTAAAAATGGTTCAAGGTTCAAGGTTCAATATTTTCCTTTATGTTTGTGAAAAGTCTTCGCTCATTCCCCGTGTTGTGTTAAGCCGCAAGTTGTGAGTCCTTTGTTTTCTCAAAATTGAACTTCAACCATTGAACTTTGTTGGTTCAAAGTTCAAAGGTTCATTTTAAGTTGGCCCCGAGGACATTTATAACACAAAATATGGCACAGAAAAAGGAATATTCTGGACATCTTGTAATTTAAAATTCTAATTGTAGAAAGAAATCATGAAAACACAGGCCATTTGTGTGGAGTTGTTGTGTAATTAAAAAAGTTGTCAGGTTCCTATCAAATCATTGGTTATCTCACATGTTGGGATGAATAATTGTGAGGTGTGTGTAGATATACTCAGTTTTTCCACTTCCTATCATGTGAATTCTCATAATTGTGAAAGTAGTAGCTGTTGTTGTTGGAGGAGCGAAAGACGCTGAAGGTAATTTTACCTCCATACTTCTGAGGGTTTCATAGAATTGGTGGTGGTAACAGTTGAGTTTGATAATCTTAAATGATTGAAAGGATAGTTAGGATTGGCTTAATTGAAGTTGCTCCTTTCCCAACTGTTGATCCTTTCCTAGAGCTAGTAATAGCATGTATGAAGAGATATGATGCTTATAGCAAGTGCATTAGGACCAACAGTGGCAAATTGTTAGGTCAAATCAATAGAGAAATGGTGATGGAAGAAATGGGAATCCCACATAAAGAGCCGCATGAAGACTCATCAATTGCATTCTTCTTTGAGAAGAAAAACACTTATAGAAGCGTCATTGCAAGGAATTACCTTCTAAAGGTTCAAAAAGGGGGGTCTCGATTACCTGAGCCTCTTACCAGAAAGCATTTCATCACAGAGGTACGATATATTGTCATATTGTTAAACAAACTTAAAGGGAACTCAAACTCTTTCTATTGGGAAGATTGGATGTACTTTTATATCTAGGTGTTGTTAGCTAGCAAGAACTATCTTGACTAGGCCCAGGTGATCACTGAAAGGATCCATGAGGGTTTGAGAAAGTTTGTTAGAATGTCTGGTTTTTACATGTCCTCATATTTATTCTATATATTGGATTGTACCAGTGAATGGCAAGGATTGCATAAAGAGCCTTGGGTAGACAACATGAACATTTATGATTATTACCCTTACCTACAACAATAAAAACATGCGGAAAATTTCACTAGATGGAATGTTGTTTTTCGCAGAAAGGCTTTCCTTTGAGTTGCAAGGAGACATTAATAAAATAATGTCAGTTGAGGCCATGGAGCTGATTACAATATATGGATACTATTTCATTCAGTTTCCCAGATTTACTTATATCCGAGTGGGGGGTTTTGAAGGTGAATCGTTCAAATTACCCAGGTATGCTTTTGATAGTTATGTGCTTATTGAAGTAAGGAAATGGTTAGCTCATATTGACAAATAGTTAAGAATGAAGGATAAATTTGGGTTTGCTTTCCTGGTTGAACTTGGATACTATAGTTGTAAATTTGTGTTTGATGCCTTGAACTTAGAATTAGAGTTCAAGAAAATGAACTTGCAGCCCTACATTGCTAGGCGAAAGTTTGATAGCACGGGATATGTTGTAGAAAATCTGAATGTTGATGACCATTTCTTCCACGAACCTCAGCTAGAAGATTACTGGGAAAAAAGTTGTGATGAATTTTAAGTGAGGAGATTATGGTCATGATTCACTTTACAGTAGTTTATTACCATGAAGCTGCCCATTAATGTATCTAGAGTACAAGAATAGGAAGGGGAAGATATATCAGACCCTTAATTTAATGAGAGGGTTTAAGGGCAACCTATTCCTAAAATTTACTGGGATAGAAGAGAAGAGGAAAGAATTCAAGACAAGTCCTTCAATGTCATAAGAAGAATGAAGAAGTGGCTAAGGGAGTGAAAATTTAGAAAGGAGTCGATTATCAGTCCTAAGGAATTGACAATTGGTCCACTTGCTACAACGTAGATTCCTATTTCCTCCTCTAACAAAATTGTTGATGTTGCAAGTGACACAAGACTTAAGGTTGGAGAGGTTCAAGTGAGAAGATCAAAGAGATCCCCATTGAGTTCTTCAGCAGTTCGAGTTACTTGTTCAAGGAGCAAAAAGAAGAACAAAGAGGCAGCGATGGATCAAATTGTTCTAGATTTGGTGTCAAGTGAAGAAACTCAGTTGACGATGGATCAACGAGTGTTGAGTAACCCTCCAGTGAGGGATGTGGATATAGAGAAGGAACCTAAAGAATATCCAAATCCAATGATCACTATGACTATTGTCAAACCACCAGATGATCAGACACCTCCACCTAACGAGACTTCTAGTAATTCTTGATGGCTTGGAGCTTCAATTGGGAAGAAATGCAACATTGTTCCTATTACAATCCCCATGGAGGATATGGTGAGTAAATGCATTGGAAAAACATCGAAACCCAAGAAGCTCAAAACACAGGCAATGATGGAGGTTCATGATGAAACAAGTCATTAGGTAGTGGAAATATCTAAGCCCATCTTAGATAGAGATCTAGAGAAAGCCACGAAGAGTGATTTTATGATTGAGAAGATCAACCTGGGAGTTGCTTCAAGGGTTGTAGATGCTAAAAATTTAGAATCCTCCACAAAGAGAATGATATCGAGAACCTGGAAAGATGAAAAGGACAAATAGGAGTTGAAACAATTTGTCACCCAGATGGCAGAGTATATAAACACCATACATCACCTCAGTCCTCAGCCTCTGACACAGATGACATTGTCCTTTGATCCCAAATCACCATTGAATCAAAAATTGTTAGTTCAAGTCTAGAGAAATGGCATGATAGCAGAAGTATTTGATGAGTGGCTTGATTCTATAGTGCAGCAGGGTACAGATTACATTGCTAGCCTGGTCAAGGTATATGACAATGCCATAATTGTGAGCAAAGAGTTAGAACTGGAAGTTGTTGCATGGGAAAAAGAAAGAACCAAATGGGTAGCAGTCTTGGCATAGATGAATGATGTGCAAAAATTTGGCATTATGAAATTTCTAACTTTCAAGCCAGTAGAAAATCGGGATGACAATGTGCTGTATGTGTCAAGGAAGAATGTTGAATGGAGAAATTCTATCATCAAGCAAGGTCATGAAGAATATGCCAAATTACTAAAAGGATTAAAGGAACTGATTGATATGATGCAGAAGGATCTAAAATGCATCGATATACAACTCTTGAAGGAGGATGGATTGACAATTGAAGATGCAATAGATATGGCCAAAATATTCAAAAAAAGCATGCATCTTGTTAAAGAAATGAAGTCTCTCACCACAAAAGACTTTTCTAAAGTGGTAAGGATAGAATTGATGCTAACATTCTACTTTGATCACTTGGAAGCACATAAAGAGAAATTTATACAGGTGAACATGGACAATGAAGTTTGGAAGTAGCGCATTCTACACATTGGACTCCCACACTATGAGGCTATCCCGATTTTTTGAGCCACACATCTGGAATGGAAAAATGTGCTCGGTACTGCGGCAAAATAGGACAAGTTAGCAGCTTCCTCATCCACAATGGAGTCTTGATCGGCTTATGGATGAGCTGTCATCTTGTTTACAGCCTTTGTTCACTTAAAGTTTTATTTAGTTCAAAAAAAATAGTTTCTTTTAACTCTAGGGTAGAGTTTGAAAGTTAGAGTTATTTTCAAAAGAACTATTGGCCTAGGGGCTATAAATGTAATTAAGCAAGCTTTGTTTAGGGTCCAAAAAACTTTGATTTGGAGGAACAGACTTAATCTTCTTTGAATTTCAGTGTAGGAATTTTCTAGTACATGAATGGAATGATATATTTTAATACAATCTTCAAATCTGCATGTCTGAATGATAGACCAGTCTCTTTTGGGGTGTATGCTTTTGTGTGAAATATTTTGTTTCATTTTCAGTTCTTTATAAGTCTGTGAATTCATTGATCTCAAAAGAAGGTGCTTCATTGTCATTTAAATGGTTCTGATCCCCCTTGTCCTATGAGGCTTGAGCAAGTATTGATAAACATTTATGTTGCATTGAGTACACTTGGTGGAATAATATTTTTTTATATTGAATGGATATGTGTAGAAATAAAACTCTTTGAGTTTTACATCTATTGATAATCATCTTGTAACATTCTTTTTGGGTTGACAAATGAATGTGAAAACCTTTCTCGCTTTTTGGTGAAAAGTGTGTTTCTTTGTAAGTTATTTGCATATAAATTTATTGAATATTTTACAAGGAGTTGCACTCTTATGCAGAGGGTAAATTGACACTCGGTTCACCAGACTATTGGTTCATTTTATTTTCGTGAAGGGTGTGCACGAGTCATCATTTTAAAGAAATTTATATATTAAAAAGGTAAGGCAAATTTATTAACCAACAATTATCAATAAAAGAATTAGTGAACTACCCCCCAAAGTTGGAGATAAACAATTGGAGACCAATCACCCCAATGAATGTGTCATACAAGATTTTAGCAAAGATTATAGCTATGAGATTGATTTATATTCTTGCCAAATTTATCAATAATACTCAAAATGACTTTATCAAAGGTAGGTTTATCTTAGAAAACTTTCTCACTATTTGAGAAGTTAGGAAATGTCCAAGGTAATCTAATTTTTTTATCTATGCTCCTATTATACTTTTAAAAGGCATATGATAGGGTTAAATAAGTTTTAAGGATGACACTTGATGAATTTGGATTCCTTGAGTTTTTCAACATGTTTAACACATTGTTATGTGATGATGTTACTCAAGTGGATGTGTATTTCTTTCTATATAATGTGTGTACACTGGAGAGATCAATCAAACATGGTTTCCCCCTTACCCTTTCTCTCTTTGGAATTTTCGTAGATGTTGTGCACTACCTTTTAAGAGAATTAAGTATTACCCTAGGATTCGAGGTCTCTCATTTCTTGAAAAGAAGGATCTATTAAATTTTCAATTTGCAAATGACACTACAATTTTTGTGGAGCTTGAAGAAAGTAATTTGGACAAGCTGATTTAGAAATTAGATTTCTTCAACAAGACCGTAAGTATTAAGGTCTCGAATGCAAAATTCATCAAGCTTGGATGGACTAATACACCCCATGAGTATCTTAAAATGAATGGATTCTAGTGGGGTCCCCACCTAAGAAATTTAGATACCTAGGAATGCCCTTTGCAATTAGCTTGATCTAAGGGATATATGGCTATGGATTAAAAAAAATAAACAGAAAGTTTGGTGGATGGAATAGGCAATTCTTGTCTTTAGGAGGTAGAATAAAAAATTTCAAAAAGATAATATCTTCCTATAGCTTGTAATATGTTTCTATATGGCTTTAAAGTAGTTAATAGGATAGTGAGATTCAAAAGAAAATGAAAAATATTGTATGATTAGATGGGAAAGGGAAAAGGAAAAAACACTTTTTCAAATGGGATTAGTGTTGTATGGATAAAAACCAAAGGGGCCTAGGCCTTAAGGACCGAAGAAAACATGGTGTTGTTCTTATATTTAATGGATCATTGGGTGTCTAGATAGTGATGAACCATGGAAATTTTTTGTGGGGAACAACATTCACCTTGTTATCCCCAAACATGCTAAAACCTGAAAAACTTTTACCTTTTAGTAATCTCCACATTAGAAAACACTAAATAACTCTTATAGCTTATGATGTGTTTAAAAGTTAATGAGGATCCTAGGATCTTATTAAAGATAAATTATTAAATTTTAAATTCATTAATAATATCAATATTCAAATTCAGGGGAGACCCTTTAGTGAAATCAATATTAATAATATCAATATTCAAATTCATTAATAATATAAATAATATGCAAGAAATGTTATCAATATATTCATATCTGTACGTTCCTTTCTTACTCCTTGTTTCCTATCCAAATTAGTAAATAAGATCGAATGCATCTGTAAAATACTGGATAGATATTACCAATCATTACTATTGTGTAACACCTTCTATTGACAATCAAAACTGAGCAAATAATATTCCTCCTTGTTAAGGTCAGTTGTTTCCTGGCGTTCAACTAAAACATTCTTTATTCATAGTTGACCAGGTAAAAGAGACATCAAATTCAAACGCGCAAACAATTACGGAATGACCAGAGCTACCTCTTTGCCTTTGGCGTTCAACTAAAACATTCTTTATTCATAGTTGACCAGGTAAAAGAGACATCAAATTCAAACGCGCAAACAATTACGGAATGACCAGAGCTACCTCTTTGCCTTTGGAATCTCTATAAATTGAAACTTGTGATCTTACAATTTCGTGAAATCAACACCATGCCTCTCAAAATGGACCTCCGTGTCTTCTTACTGGCATTCATATTTCTCTCCTTCGTCGTCTTCTTTGATTTCGCAGAAGGCCGATATCTCTCACAACACGAGAGTATCCCTACGTTTTCCCATGCGTATCAAAGTTTAGGTATGTCTAACAGTAGACTTAAGCGAAATAATTTTGTGGTATATGTTGAGGTTATTGATATAGATGGGAAGAGTTTAGACAAAGGCCCTAAATAAACCGCTGTCGTAAACAGCTCGCTAGTTTTACATATATACAGATTAGACATTATTGAAGCGTTTGCATATAATTTCCTCTTGTCTAAACGGCATGTCTGTACATCATTAAGTCTTTTAAAAAAATTTATAGTTTAGACTAAAGCAATTGTTTTCAATGCAGATACAGAACGCTTTGTACCTGTAAAGCGAACCGTGACATTGGCTTGGGCTTTACCTGTATGTAAATACTCTTTTTTTTTCGTTAGATTTTGTTCATCGCTATTGTTTTGTTTTCTAAATCTGAATTTCATGAATTGTGCAGCAAAAAATTCTAGTTGGTGTACTCCATGGCCGCCACCCGGAGGAGAGGCGGGGTGGATGCTGTCAAAATAATTGTTGTGCGAGAAATGACCGGGGAACATGTTGTGCAATAAATGGATAGTCCGTAAAGACTCCCCAGCTATGAGTCGTGATGAAAGCATGAGAGCAGTTGGGTTTCAAACTTGCATCCATTTATATTTATATTTAAACAAAGTCTAGTCTAATCCATATTCTAGGGAGCAGATGTTTCTTTCTTGACTAAGGAAATATCTTCAACTTCTGAAAATTTATTCATCTTGATGTATGCTCGTCATGTGGTTCTCTTTGAATATTCAATATTTATATATATTTTTATTTTTTAACTTTAAAATAATAATTTATATGTGGGCAATTATTGAACTCTAGATATTCATATTTTTCAAATTTTCTTCATTATTAGAATTGAAATTAAATGACATAAGTTTTTAAATTTAGATTTTCTTAAATAAACTTATATTTTAGTGCTCATGACTACTTTCAATAAAACTAAAATATATAGTATAAAAACTAATTAAAATATTAAAAGATATATATTTAAAAAAAATTATTTATAGCTATAAAAGGGTCCAATTGAAAAATTTGTGTCCCATATATAAAATAACTACAATGAATCTTTATAGACCACATGTTTGACTAAATTCACTTGTGTTGATAAATTGACGTGAAACATGACACAATTTTGTACTTTTACCATTCAAATCTAAAATTTCCTAATTTAGAATATTAGGTAGTGAATAATAGTTAGTGGTTCATCTTTGTTGGCTATTGTGAGGATATAAAGGGTTCATCTTAGAGGAAACTTAGATTAAATTGTATCCTGTCCACTTAACATATAAATATGCCACTTCATGAGCTGCCTTTCACGTTCACTTTTAATATTATTTTCTTATTTGCTCTTCTGTGGCTAATTCTTTGTGCTGAGCTAATATATTCATAAATTCCACATTATTTCAATTATCGCAATCAATAGCCATTATTTCCTTGAGCATTCTTTTAATATTATATTTCTTTGAATTCTTTTTCTGCAGAGCCAATATATTCATAACATCCACAGCATTGACTAGTATTTGTTCAAACACAAAATTACGCAACTTAACAGTGATAGTAGTAGAAATTGTGCACTTCTTCTTTGTTTTCAATTATAAAAACATCATACGAAATTTCATTCAAATACTTCAACACACGCGAAGCTCGCTTCAATTTTTTTAGAACTAAGTTTGAATTGGCTATTTAGATTATTTCATTTTTAATAGGGCAATTGGAATCTTTTACTGCGCAAATTCTTTTAAATTCGGATCCTCTGTATCCACGAAATTGACGTGAATAACATCTTTGAAAATGACAATTACAAAATTAAATTCGCTTAAAATAAATATTTTATTTTTATTCAAACAACGGAAAGAATTTACGGACGAGAATAGACTATGAAGATTAACAATAATGATAAATTTTATACTATAGCAAATCAAAAGCCCTCCAAATTGTTAATCCATAGCAAGACTGGACCAAGGCATACATCTAGCCAAAAGGCCAGTGGAATGCCATAATAAAATCGAATATTGAAAAGCTGAAAAACGAAATTATCTAATTCTAAGGAGTCACTGTAGCTGTCTAAAACATCATATGGAAGAAATGAAGAATCTATGCACCTACCTACAAATTATATGGAAACAGTGAATAAATTATGCAAAAACAATGAATGATCTATACACATACCTACCTAGAAATTGTTTGGAAACAATTATAAGGTATATAATTGTTTTATAGGTAAATTTTGTTTGAACTATTTCAACTTTTCTTTGATGAATGGAATCCTTCGGATTTTGTTAATGTTATGACAGCTCTTTGATTAAGATCGTTGAAATTGAGATGTGAAATTATTAATTTTATAGAAGAAGGCAACAATTTTAGAGTCAAGTCAAGCAAACAAGAAATAAAATAAAGGCAGTCAAGTTGGTAGAATACTTTTCAAAAAAAATAATTGGAGGATGAGGAAGAAATTCACACATTTTTTATTCAAAAAAATCAGTCGTGATGAAAGCTTGAAAGAAGTTGGGTTTCTTACTTGCATCCATTTATATCTATATTTAAACAAAGTATAGTCTAGTCCATATTCCAAGGAGAAGATGTTTCTTTCTTAAAAAGGAAATATCTTCAACTTCTGCAAATTTCTTCATCTTGATGCATACTTGTCATATGGTTCTCTTTGAATATTCAATATTCATATTTGTATTGTTATTTTTAAACTTAAAAATAATCATTTATACGTCATCCATTATTGAACTTTAGATACTCACATTTTTCAAATTTTCTTTATTATCAAATTTAAAATCAAATGACATAATTTTTTAAACTTTGAGATTTGTTAAATAAACTTATGATTATCTTATGTTAAAATTCATTCATTCCATTTTTAAAGCCTCTTTTCTCCTTTATACATATTGGAAAAAAAGATTTATCTTTAAAAAGACTGACTTTATTTTTTGTATGTATTCAGATTAATCATCAAATATTATTTAATTTTGAAAAATAATTCATTTCATAACCCTATTGTGAATTTTTGGTGGTATTTCTCTTTGGGTCGCTATATAAAAGGATTTTCCAAAAGGTTTCTTGTAGCCGAGGTGGAATTTGAATTCGGGTCTTTTCATAAGGGTTCTTAGAGCTTTAAGTAGCCCGCTTGATGAATCCACTTGTCAAACTTGTTCCTCAGAGAATAACTACGAACCATTATTATAGAAAACCCAAAACCCATACTCACTAATTCAATGAATGCAAATCATATCCCAAAGTTGACCTTTCTTGTACCCTTCATTATGAGGTATGAAATTTCTCAATTCAAAAGGTTTATAAACCTTTAGGGAATGTGATCTGGTGTGCCTGTGCCATGGTGGGGGAGCCAATGCCATTAAATCTCTGCATATCCAATTTGTTTGTGGTAGTCCTATTTATAGCAAAGGGCCATATTGAGTAGTATCGTTGTTCCAACCTAAGTTTTACATGCTTCCAAGTGCTTTCAATTATTAAAACTATTGATGTTAAATCTAGGCTAATTTAGGCCCCTTTCAGTCATAACTCTAATTTTATTTTAGAGTAAAGAAAAATCAAACAACCATTTTTGTTTGCTATGTTTTATGAGTGTTTGTGACAAACATTTTCCAAATCAAAATTAAAACCTCAACCAAAACATCAAACGTTCCAAAATGACAATTTTTATCCAAAAAGTAAGACATTCCAAACAACAAAAGCCTCATTTCAAAGTCCAAAGTAGTGTCAAACATGGGAAGCCTAATATGTCTCAACCTAGATTTCATCTTACAATAGCTTTGTGTAATAATCCCTATCCTAAGTTCTAGGTGCATTTCCACATAATATTAAAAAATATTAGATTAGATATGGAATGATTTTCCATTCTCCAAAGTCATAAGTTCATATCATATCTCAAGTTATCTTAGGAAAAGCACAATCATAATCCCTCTTTCATTTTAGATTCATATTTAGCATTATCTAAAAATCATTTTAGAATAATTTTTGCATAATATCCCATTCTCCTAAGTCACAAGATCATTATGCATACATCATCTTAGAATTAGGACATATCTTAGTTTCATTCCAAAACAATTCACACTAGTCCATTGGCATTTCCACTAACTCATGTCCATTTAAATCAAATTTTCATTTTAGGTCATCCTCATATCACATTTAGAGCATAAAGCAAGTCTTCAAAAATACTAAAAAGATCATGTCTTAGATAAAATCCTATGCCATTGACAAGAATTCTACATCTTATCAAGAAATGTGTCCACTATTAATCACTATCAAGTCAAAACACTAGCTCATTAGTCTAATAATGGGTGAGAATTTATCCTTAATCATCCATTTGTCCTTTTGTCATTCAAAGGTCTTGACTTCATACCAATTTTTTAGGGTTACACCTTTTGACTTGTGATCATAAAATGTTTTCCAAAGTCTCCAAAAGTTTTAAAAAAATTAGGTGCATTTGTCATTTGTCCATTTTCAAAGTCTTCAATCTGTCCAAAAAATTTAGGTTCATTTGTCATTTGTCCATTTTCCAAAGTCTTTAAAAATGCAAAAAATTAAATGTATTATTAAAAAAAATTAAATTGCATTTGTCCTTATATCTCCCAAAATGTCAAAAACATAAAAAAAATAGGACATGTCTTTTAGTTGTAGTTCATCTTGCATTTCATTTTACATTTTCATAAATTTAGGAAACAAACAAAAACATTCATATAATCCAAAGTGCATATGGTTGGAGCACGATTCCATGTTTCTACGAAGCAACACGAATCAATGGAAGAGACACCATTGAGATGACCCTAATCTAATTTGAAACAAAAAGGTCTCATCATGCAACTAGGTTCTAATTTAGACATGGGTCTAGTTACAACTTCACAACCACAACTTGATATGACCCAATAAAAGTTAGGAATAGATTCAAAATCAATAAAACCAAGAGAGATCAATATCCTATTGACATCATTGACAAATTTTGCACCAAGCCTCGACTTAATTTTGCTCTAGGCTATGTCCAACAAGGATCATCATCCAAAATAGAACCATGTTTTCAACCTAACTTTGGTTATGTTCAACATGAGTCACTTATGAACATAAATATACAATCAAACACATAATATAACTTACATTCTTTAGACGAAAGTCATTTCTCCATAACCAATGTGTCTTATAAATAAATTGACAAAATTATAAATGATCCCAGAATGATTGAAATTTTGGACCAATTAATTTTCAAAGATCCCATGTGATACTTCAATTTTCTTAAAGAGAAATTGGCTTTGGCTCCTGAATATCGAGCCCTACTAGGTGAACCTAAGTTTCAACTCGGTATGCATGAAAAAAACACCTCTTCCAGTGGACCATTCAAACCAACTCTATCTCATAAATGGAACAAACAAGTCAAATCCTAGGAGCTATGATGACATAGGAAACTACAAAGGTAACTTTAGGGAAAAGACCTCACAAGAAATTAACCTTACAAATTCCCTCAAAATCTTCATTCAAAAAATTTGACAACCCTTTGTTTATTACCGCATCATTAATACCCTATCTTAACTTGTATACAGTACTAGCGTCCCAAGTGACAATAAGAAATTTAGCTAGCACAATTCAATTTAACATGTCAAATGTTCCTTAATTAGGTCAACAACAACAAATGGGCCAAGATGTCTTTACATATACAATAGGAATTTCATATATACCACCCCTAGATGAAAACATACAAATGAAATAGAGTGCTTCCCTCTTGCAAGCGACCTCTTCAAAATCAACCACGAGTGTCCAATTGCACCAAATGCGAACACAATTCCATAAATAAAAAAAATCAATTTTGACTACACAAGTTCATAGACCCACTTCTACATTGTTTATTAATACCAAACACATTAAGGATAATAGAGAAACATCTTACCATACGAAGGTGTAAACATGATTAAAAAATCCAAGCCTTCTAAACATAAAAAACGTACAACTAAATTCCTTGATAACCCACTTTGAAGATTAGGTTATGCACAACCAACTATTCAAGAGAAGAAAATTGTTATCCAATATCAACAATAAATACATCCAATGATGCAAGCAAGTATCCAATATGAACCTCAACAACCACAAGTTTATCAACATGTTGGATCAACACATCAAATAAGACAATAATAACCCACCATCTAACAACATCAACAAGACCCATAATTTCAACAAGCATGACAATAATACACATTAGAATACCTACAATAATATGCACCACAATATCACTTAGAACAGACTTCACAAGTTTGTTGATTCCAACAACAAATTACTCAACCAAGGGCACAAGAAGAAATATCTATAGCTCAGTTACAACAACATAGGTGACAACAACATCATCCTTTTCCAATAGTCCAAGTCTAATATCTAACCCAAAAAGAAACAAAAATTCCCTAAACATAATCTAATGTTGAATATCAATCCCAAGTTCACTCTAAAATGCAATATCAACAACTGCCACAAGCTTAGTACCAAGACACCATTGTAGTGCAATATGGAGACCCGTACAATGATATGTTAGTAGCAAGTACTCCTTGATCAACAATCCATTAATATCAAGAGAAAATCCTATGTGGGGAGCCATGTGTTTACGATGAGGTCATCCAAGAATGAATGATAAGCCTCCAAAGATGGCTCACTACCAAGGTGCTCACTATAGGTGGGCTCACTACCGTAAAATGATCACTGCTGGTGGGCTCAATGTACTTAAATGTTCACTACCCTGAAAGGATTACTACTGAAGAAGAAAGAAAGATAAAGAGAATCCACCACAAAAACATAGTCTACACTGTCATAATTGCTTGCGGTAACAATCTGCAACAATTAACTCATACAACTACTGTACTATTTCAATCCCCCATCTCTTCAACACAAATTTTTTTTGTATCTCATCAAATGCTACTCCTACATATACTTTCTCCAAAAAAAAATATAATTCTTAATGTCGACTAAGACAAAGGTCTAAATTATGTCTCCACTAAACATTCCCATGGTTGGAAGGAATGATAAGTGGACCATATTGCATGTTTTCTCATCAAGCATGTCAACACATAATACATTACCAATGTTGGACCCATAACACATCCTTACACTATATTACACAACTTTGATATCTAGTCCAAAACCTCAAGCTCCTGACCAATCTGGACCCAAAGATAGTACTAAGTAACATATCCCGGAACACCAAAGTCATCTGGTAAAATCCAGAAACCTCCAAACATGCAACATAACATAATTAAATAATTTATGTCAACATACCACATCTGGATCATAGTATTTGACATCAATGATAACACACAATTTAATGCTAACGATCTCTCCCTTTGTCATTGATGGCAACATCCATCAACAACAACCACAAATCATCATTATGGAAGATCAAATCTCTCTCCCTCTTTGATAATAATTAAAAAGGTGGATGATACCCTGCCTAAGAAACTCACTCTTGCTCCCCCTGAGAAGAAGCATATAAGCATCAGTCCAGAAAAGAATATACAGGATGCTCACTAGACCAATGCACATAAAAAAATCACATTAGATCAAACTGGTGAGAAGTAATGATGTAGTACAAGGGTTCAAATGAAATATATAATAATATTTGATCACACAAAGTGTAAGGGTATTTCACCTCAAGACCCTTCCTTCATTAGCAAGCTAGTTACCTTGTAGCCCTCCTGAATAGGATAGTCATTAATAAATTTCAGAGAAAAGCTCATCCCCAAAATGAGAAAGCATTTTTGGATACCCTTTTTACTTCCCTAAAAAATATAAAATGTTTTGTTTGGGTTGTTTCAGAATATGGGGGTCAAATAATCACAGGTAATTCTGATCCTAGGCCTAATTAGTATAGAAAATTCAGTTTTTTGGGCATAACTTTTAATGTAAACCCAACCTAAAGGATACAAGACCACTTTTGGGTACCCATAAGGGCATTATACAACATATATCAAAATCTAGGTACATTTTTGTGTAACACGAGCACCTAAAATTCACTAGTAATCTGCATTACGCTTATTCACTAAGGGTTTTTAGACCCTGTCTCAGTAAAACACCTCTAAAATACTTAAAATTCAACAAAAATGAATGAGACTAGTTACAATGGAAATGGTATTGAATACTATATCCAACTATACCACATTAAAATCATATAACATCCATTCAAATCCATACTATTCACTGTAACATGACTGTTACCTAAAAATCTGGAAGTTGCAATCATTAAAACTGTCATCTTTTGCAAATCATGATGAAAATTACTTAAACGAAAAGAACCAGAAACTAGATTCATCTCACTATTGTCTCAAATTAGATTCAATTATTTATCATTCCATTCAATAACATACCATTCAGAGGATTAGTCATGAACACATTAAAAATGCATAAATTAATAGTTTCATTGCTCTAAACATCCTCCAAATCATTTAATTTAGCTTACAACGATGGGATTGGGAATTTTATGCCTTTACAAATATATTCCAACTATTAACAATCAACTAATCAACTTCTAAACTACCTTGACAATTCAACTTCCCATTTTTGCACTTTTACAATTTTGCAATATGACAACTTCGCAAGTTTTTTACAACTTTTAACGAAATGAACTGATAATCACCTAATAAATTATTCATTGGCTCAAAAAAGTTCAATATGGTTTAAAATACCTCATGACATGACCCAAACACCATGTAAAGAAAATATGTACAAAATGGCCTCATCGAGGCATAAAGTCTATTAGGTGCTCCTTCACCATACTCCTGACCAAAAAGAAATTCAAAGCCCTCTTGAATTGAGAGTAGTAGCAGGTATTCATCTTTGAATGAGTGTGCTTGATGTCTTCTAAAATTTTCCCTTGGTCTTCTTAGAAGAATGTAGTCTTTAGCTTCACCTTTGGCTTGATCTTGTCCATGCAAACTTGGGCCCTCTTTGGCTCAGCTTCTTGTTGCTAATGTCTTTTATCTTGATGGATAGCATGCTATGAATCAACACCTCACTCCTCTTCAACAACTCTTTTGTCTTCCTTGTTAATCTCAATCTAAAAAATATGACATAGAACTTGTGGCTTGAAAGTAGTCTACACAACCTCACCAATCTATTTGACCAATTGAAAAGTACAATATGTTTCACCCTTCTATCTCCTTGAAAGTTTTGTTCTCCCATTATAAATACCACACGTGAGAACTCCTACCTTGCCTTATACTATCAACTACTAACACATCAACATATCCTTACAATTGTTTTTAACTTGTAATGATTATATATCAAATTAAACTAATGTAATAACAGTCATAAGTTTACTTACCATTTTACCATCTGCTTCTTCCTTTTTGCTTTGCTCTTGTTCTTGAATGAGGGACTTCATCATGTTTGATTTTGATGGCCCTACTTTTCTTCTCCTTTGAACTATCTTCTTAATAGGCTGTGACACCTTCTTTTCTGTTGGTAAATGCTGACTTTTCTCTTATTTTTCTCTCTCAAGCAACTGTTGTATCTCAAATTCTTCTGTTTTTCATATTTCTTGCATATCCTTTCTTGTTTTTTCCAAGGCTTGTTTCAATTCTCTAATCTCTTGCTCAATCTACATTTTCTTTCTTTCTCTCCTTTTCCTCGTCTCCTCTTTTTTTCCTTCTCCATCAAACCATCAACCTACAAATACCTCCTTAATAAATCCATCTCTTTAGGAAAGTCTCTTTCACCTTGATTATGTTTGTCTTTGTGACACCTCACTTGGGTTTCCACTATTTTTCACCACCTAGTCTCTTGGCGTCCAGGCTCTTTCTTCAACTTGCAAAATACAAACACAAAACTCTAGAAATTTTTCACTTTCCTAGATCTTTGGGCTCTAATACCCATTGATGTAGTACAGGGGTTCAAATTATTAACAATTGACACTCATTCAGTATGGGTTAATGGCATTTTGGGTTGTCACTGATGGCAACTCACCATCTCAGGGTAAATGGTTTCATTGTTTGGATAACTGACATTCATTGCACTTAACCGGTATTAGTATTCACATTGCTTCACACCCACATTCACTTCATACCCAGGTAAGTCCTGATCTTGATAACATGTCCTAATTCGGTAACGTGTATATGGAACCTGATAATGGATCTGATCTAGCTAAGGAAATCTTTTGGTCCCGATTATTTCTTTCATGGATTTTGTGGTAACGTGTGATGGCTGACATGGTCATTGGGATTATGCTTGAAACTCATTATATTCCAACAAATGACATGTTTACATTTATCATTGAAGTCGACATGGAAAAGTTAGAAGGGTATTTAAGAAGATCATTTGAGTGATAGATCCGATGTGTGATGGAATGCAAATTTTTTGTTCTGAATAATTATATGCATTTTGGTCAACAATTAGAACTGATTGTGTGTAGTTTCACGTGCACAACATAATTAGTAGCAGAATAGAGTAACAGTAAATTGGTATATAGAGAGATATATCAAAGCATTCACCATAACTTATCCAACTTGGTCAGATGCAATTTAAAAGTTCAGTTTCAGTTGTAAACACTTTGTAACATTTTGTAAGTCAGTGTATGACTTCTTATTTTGTGATTGAGCAACAAGCTAAGGAAGTTGGCCTTTCTGCATGTGCAAACCCTCTCATGTAATATTTGTATATCTTGATCAACTATATAGATATTGTGGGTATCAACCCCACCATGGCTTTTCCCTTTGTAGGGTTTTCCATGAATACATCTTGTTGTTATGGTGTTCCCTTTCTATGTGTTATTTGGTATATGCACTTTAGTTTAATTTGTTGTTAATTAGTTAATAAGTAATAAGTTCAAAACTAACATTACTGATAACACATTGATTCACCCCCCCTCTTAGTGTTATTCGATTCCAAGAATTGGTATTAGAGCTTGGTTCCTTGGAAGAAGTTTAACCATTTGAGGAAGATCTGAAAAGTAGAACAAATGGAAACCGGTCTACAACAACAACTTAGATTTTCTCTTGAGGGTCCTAATAATGACCAGATGGAGAACAATAAACTAAAAAATGAATTGAAGTAAGCTAGAGAACACATCATGCCATTACAAGGAAATATTTCAGTTGTCAAGGCTAAGAGAAAGGAACATTTTGATAAATTGTAAAATTAGAATAGTGATGAGGAAGATGCTATGAAGGATTAGTTTTAGAAAATTACTCAAGAGAACACTATCTTGTGTTGGCATTATAGTAGAACAAGAGATTGTTGGCATTCCAATTACAATGAGAGATTGTTGGTATTTCAATAGGGATATTGAGAAGGTTGTTGATATAACTGAAGAAGGATGATAATTGTCTTAATAATATTATTTTGTCATTGATGTCAAGAAATTGATTTTCTGATTCAGTATGATGTTGCCATATCTTGAGAAGTATGTTTTTATGAAAGTTAAGAAGTCGGTAAGTGACATCGAAAGGATATGATGATAAAAGGGGATAAATGAGTTATTCAATGGGCAACTATTACTGAGTTAGACAATGATAAGATCATGTTGTTTTGATTGTTTTGATATTCTAGATATGATGTTTAATACTGTACTATGTAACTGAGCAATGGAACCTAGTTAGTAAACCCTAAGGTTATCGATATCGGTTAATGAAGAAAAAATGTCTACCGAGTAAAGTTTAGTGTTAACCAGGTTACAACTGAGTTATAACAGACAACATTAAATGAATGAAAGCATTATTTAATGAAGGAAGTTGATGAGCTAGAGTTGATTAAATGATTGATATGCCACACATGAAGTTTGTTAAAGATCAATGGCAATGGAAAATCGGTAGGAAGATCTATAGCTCAAATTGAACCGCAGTAACCTTGTGCAAGTTCCAAGAAAGGAATGCAAGTCCCTAGGCAAGGTAAAATGTTTTCAGATCGAAAGATAAATTGAATCTAGTCGAGATCAAAAATTTGATGACTAAGATTGATCATGGGAAATGTGATCAAGAAGATGAAGCGGTTAGAATTGTTTATAAATAAGGAATTGTTGATAAACAATGTATGCGAGCAAGTGTAAGCACAGGGATGCTACATAGTGATTACCGAGCATAGAAGCTTGAAGATCTGTTTTGAATAACAGAGTAGGAAGCCCAGCAAGCCCTACAAGGGACAAGATAAGTCTTATGACAAGATTATTTTGAGAAAATAAGAATCTCCTTTAGCGTTTCAGATGTGAAGTTGTAGATATATTTTATTACTGTTGTTTTGTATAAGTGATAGGAAATCTCTTAACCGAGTGGACTTAACAGTCTTATTTGTAAATCCTCTAATAAGGTGACATTCTAAGTGAGTGTTTGAAATACTTTGACAAGGTCACTTCTAACAAGGCAAAGATCCTAACAGATCTGAGGGAAATCCCTTAACTGGGTCACATCTAGCAATGTGTTTGTAATCTCTAACAGGATTTGGTTTTAACCGAGCGTACTCTAGAAGAGTATATTTCTTAGTGGGTCTTAAATCCCACAGTGGTTTTTCCCTATTTGGGTTTCTATGTTAAATCTGGTGTTACATGTGTTGTGATGATTATGTGTTGATAAGTTAGTATGTTTCACAGTTTTGATATATAGCTGAAGTATATATGCTACTGAGGTTGAATCTGTTGAGTATATTGAAAGTTAAGTTTGTATGATTCATCCCCCCCTCTCATCTTACTGTCTATTAACTTAGAGCTTTACTATTGGCATCTGTAATTAACAATTGGTATCAGAGCTTTGGACTCGAGAAGAAAAGGTTGAAGGTACTTGAGTCAAGATCCAAAGATGTATAAGAGAGATGCCCCAAAGCTGAACAAGTCAAGCTTTTCCACATGGCAGAAAAGGATGAAGTTGCACTTATCAGGAATTGGAGATTATGCTACTTACTATCTAGAAAATATCTACATTGCACCGAGCACCCATCCGATGACTATGGAAGAGATAAAGGCAAAGCAAGAACACACACAAGCAATGATTGAAATAACCTCTGCATTGACCGACTCTGAATTTAATGATCTAGAAGGTTGTACTAATGCAAAGACAATGTGGTCTAAGCTCATATCTATTTATGGTGGTGATGAACATGTACAAAGAGAAAAAGTTGATAGTTTAAGAGGACAACTTGAATCCATGAGGATGAATGAAGGAGAAAACATAACACAATATAGTACAAGATTGAAGGAGATTGTCAATGAAATCAAAGGAGTAGGTGAAACTATTGAAGAAAAGGATGTTACAAGTAAGTTATTAAGAGCCCTTCTACCAACTTATGCAATCTGAGTCTCTGCAATCAATGAATTGAGATCTGTACCAAACATGCCAGTTTCTTTAGATGCTACTATCGGGAATCACACTGGAGCTATTGAAAGATTTCATAAGAACATGGAAGAAGTCCACAAACTATATGAGGAAATCAAAAATCAAGAAGAGTTTGAAGCACTATTGGCTAGGAGGCTACCAAGAGGCAAAGGTAAGTATCAAGACAAGCTACCTTTGAAATGTTTCAATTGTGATAAAATAGGACATATGGCTTCTAACTGCCCTGACAAAGAATCTAGTGAAAAGAGAGATTACCGAGAAGACAGACAAAAAGACAATTGCTACAGAGGACACCGAGACTTCAGAAGAAGAGATAAAAAGACATGCCTGGTTGTTGATGAGGAATCCACTGATGATAAATCAGATGAAACGGATACAGAGAAAGTAGTTTATGTGGCTATCAAAGATGGATCAAATGAAGAAAGTTATGAAGAAAAAGCCCTAGTATCTCACATAAATATTAATTATTCTTGGATCATAGATAGTGGATGCTCACATCACATGACAGGTGATAAATACAAGTTTGTTAAATTAGAAGATTATGATGGTGGATATGTAAGATTTGGTAATGATGCACCATGTCCGGTGAAAGGTAAAGGTACTATCACACTTCTTGACAATGCTAAATGTGATGATGTATACTAGGTTAAAGGTTTGAAATATAATTTGTTGAGTGTAGCACAGCTAAACAATACTGGTTACGGAATAGAATTTTAGACAGGAATTGTCAAAGTTCATGACAAATATGGAAAGTTAGCTGCTATCGGGAGTCAAACAAGAGGTAACACATTTGACCTTGACTCAACTTTGAACAAATGTCTTTATGCATAGATAGAAGATACATGGTTATGGATTAAAAGGTTTTGTCATGTAAATTTTGATAATCTGATCAAAATAAGAAAGAAGCACCGAGTAAGAGGACTATCGAGTTTGGAAAAGCGTGAGAATGCTATGTGTCGAGGATGTCAAATGGGAAAGATGACAAGATCAAGCTTCCCAAGTAAGTCCTACATGTCTAATGGAATTTTAGATCTTGTGCATACTGATCTTTGTGGCCCTATGAAAACACAAAGTTATTATGGTGATAAATATTTCATATTATTTGTGGATGATTATTCAAAGATGATATCAGTCATGTTTTTAAAAGAAAAATTAGAAGCATTTCAAATGTTTAAATGGTACAAGGCAAGAGTTGAAAATGAAACAGGAAGACAACTGAAGGGTCTTAGATTTGATAGAGGAGGAGAGTTTACTTCTGATGAATTTAACTTATTCTGCAATGATCATGGTATAAAAAGACAAGTATCTGCACTAAGAACTCCACAACAAAATGGGATAGCTGAGAGAAGAAATAGATCTATTGTGGATTATGTTAGAACCGTGATGATTGAAAAAAGGATACCTCAAAATTTTTGGAGAGAAGCAATAAGAACTACAGTCTACACTCTGAACCGAGTTCAACTGAAGAAAGGAACTTTGAAGACACCATATGAAATCTGGTATGACAAGAAACCTAATGTAAGTTACTTTAAAATCTTTGGAAGTAGATGCTATGTTCATAAAGATGATAGAAATGGAAAGTTTGATCAAAAAAGTGAGGAAGAAATATTTCTTGGTTACTCTTCTAGAAGTAAAGCATTTAAATGTTTGATCAAATCATCTAACAAAATAGTAGAAAGTGCAAATGTGAAAATTCATGAATTTGCAGAATGAAATGATGAAGGAAGTTCCAAAGAACTTGAAGATTATGAAGAATTTGTCTATGTTCAACCGACAAGTCCTATTGAGAAAGCTATTGAAGAAAATGAAGAGAATATTCAGTTACTGAGTGATGAAGAAGATCATATCGAGCCTATATTAGCAAAGTATGTCAGAAGGAATCATGCAGCAAGTCAAATTATAGGAGATAAGGATGATCTAGTGATGACAAGGAACAAATTGAGATAGAACACATGTCTAATATCTGAAATTGAATCGAGAATAGTAAAAGAAGCATTTAACAGTGAAGATTGGGTAAATGCTATGACAGAAGAAATTGATCAAATCAAGAAGAATGACACATGGAAACTGGTCCCAAGACCGAAGGACAAAAATATAATTGGTACAAAATGGATTTTCAGAAACAAGTTAAATGAAAAAGGTGAGGTCATTCAAAATAAAGCAAGACTAGTTTGCAAAGGATATGCTCAAGAAGAAGGAATAGATTATGGTGAGACTTTTGCACCTGTGGCTAGACTTGAAGGAGTAAGAAGATTGTTGGCATATGTTACTTTCAAAAATTTCAAAATATATCAAATGGATGTCAAATCTGCATTTTTGAATGGTATACTAGAAGAAGAAGTTTATTTTGAACAACCAGAAGGATTTGTTGAAGAGAAGGATAAAGATCAGGTATGTAAATTGAAGAAAGCTTTATATGGTTTGAAACAAGCACCTAGAGCATGATATGAGAGATTGCACTCTTACTTAATCAAGATTTATTTTATAAGAACAAGTGAAAACAACAACATGTATATGAAGAATGACAAGGACAATGGAACACTAATTTCAGCCATTTTTATTGATGATATTATCTTTTGTGGAACTAATTCTCTATGCAAGAATTTTGGTAATGAAAAAAGAATTTGAGATGTCACTAATCGGTGAGATAAAGTATTTTATAGGTTTACAAATACTACAAATGAAAGATGAGATTTTCATTACTCAATCCAAGTACACAAAGGAAATCTTGAAGAAATTTGGAATGGAAGATTCAAAACTAGTAAGTACTCGTATGACTAATAACTGTAAACTATCAAAGAATGATGAATCTACATCTATTGATGAGACACTTTACCGATCTATGATTGGAAAGTTGCAATATGTTGTGCACACCAGGCTGGATATAGCACATGTAGTAGGAATTATTGCAAGATTTTCTACAGATCCTAAAGAAACCCATATGACAGCAATCAAGAGAATTTTTAGATATGTCAGAGGCACTGAAGATTATGGCTTAGTATATGAAAAGAGGAATGATTTTGATTTGAAAGTTTATATTGATGCTGATTGGGTAGGCAACATTGATGATAGGAAAAGCACAAGTGGTGGAGCTTTCTTTTTAGGAAACAGACTAGTGAGTTGGCTTAGTAAGAAATAAGGATGCATCTCACAGTCTATAGTAGAAGTTGAATATGTTGCTGCAGCATTGAATTGCACCAATATAGCATGGATCAAACAACTGTTGGAAGGTATAAATGAAAAGGTTACCGAGCCAGTAACTATATTTTGTGATAACACTAGTGTCATTAACATTTCAAAAAATCTGGTAATGCACTCTAAGACAAAGCATATTTCTATAAAGTATCACTATCTTAGAGAAGAAGTACAAGACAAGAATGTTATGCTGGAATATGTTAGCACAAAAGAGCAAATTGCAGACATCTTAACAAAACCACTACATAAAGACACTTTTGAGTATCTCAAAAGCAAGTTAGGGGTCCTACCCCTATCTTCTATTCACTGACCGAGTTCGGTGACAGCATCAATTAACTAAATCTATAGAAAATTATTTGTGGATTGATGCTGATTTTCGCACTTTAGGAAATTTTCTAAAGTTGTGCAGGGTACATGATATAAGTATTGAAGGCGATGTTGCTCTGACCGAGTCTGAAATTATACACATGTAAAAAGTGAGGCAATCACTTTATAGGAGAAGAAACCCTGAATTTAGTTTTCTTTTTGGCATTGTCATCAAAGGGGGAGAAGACTAGAAGACGAGAAGACTAGAAGACTAGAAGACTAAATGGAGAAGATAACAAAAGTCTACTGACAGGGGGAGAAGACTTCAGAATGAAGAAGTTGATATAGCAATCTGAATCAATTTGGTTTTATCAAGTTGGTTTTTCCATCAATGCCGAAGGGGGAGATTGTTGGCATTACAGTAGAACAAGAGATTGTTGGCATTCCAATTACAATGAGAGATAGTTGGTATTTCAATAGGGATACTGAGAAGGTTGTTGATATAATTGAAGAAGGATGATAACTATCTTGATAATATTTGTAGACACCTAAAATTGTCCAGTCTAATTAAATAAATATTTTATTTATTTAATTATCTTAAATCTCACTTCTTCTATTAATTAAATAAATCTTTATTTATTTAATTAATTCATTTATCCTCTTCTAGCCTTATTTCTCATTTAAATAAATACATTTATTTATTTAAATTATCATTTTCCTAAATTAAATAAATATCTTATTTATTTAATTGATCCCACTTCCTCTATTAATTAAATAAATCTTTATTTATTTAATTAATTCATTAGCCTTTTCTACCCATGACACATGTCATTCATCTCTTAATTCATACACTACCTACCCTTTCATTATTTTATTATTTCCTCTACCTACCCTCTAATCATAGCCGACCTCTTTTACACCTCTCAATCTTATCCCTCCATTTCTTATAGTGTCTTCTATATAAGGAGATGCTTCTTTCATTATCAAACCCTAGTGGACTACTTGACTACACTACGCTTTTGAACTTTCATATGCGATCCTACATGCAACCACATTTCCGTTCTTTGTTGAGCTTTTGTGCACATAAAATCTGAGAGCAAATATATCAAGCAAGATCAATGGAGATAGGAAGAATGGAGATTCAAACCCTATTGGACATGTGATGGTATAATCTTTGTGATTTCATTTGATTTGCATTGTCTTAGGTAATCTTCATATGTTATGGTGGATCTTTGTTGTTGTTAGGCTAGGGTTTTGTGGTTGAATTCATTTAGTCTTTCATCATTGTTGTTATCCACTTTCACCATATACAATATTATTTTGTCATTGATGTCAAGAAATTGATTTTCTGATTCAGTATGATGTTGCCATATCTTGAGAAGTATGTTTTGATGAAAGTTAAGAAGTCGGTAAGTGACACCGAATGGATATGATGATAAAAAGGGAGAAATGAGTTATTCAATGGGCAACTATTACTGAGTTAGACAATGATAAGATCATGTTGTTTTGATTGTTCTGATATTCTAAATATGATGTTTAATACTGTACTATGTAACCGAGTAATGGAACCTAGTCGATAAACCCTAAGGTTATCGATATCGGTTAATAAAGACAAAATGTCTACTGAGTGAAGTTTAGTGTTAACCGAGTTACAACCAAGTTATAACAGACAACATTAAATGAATGAAAGCATTATTTAATGAAGGAAGCTGATGAGCTGGAGTTGATTAAATGATTGATATGTTGCACATGAAGTTTGTTAAAGATCTATGGCAATGGAAAATTGGCAGGAAGATCTACAGCTCAGATTGAACCGCAATAACCTTGTGCAAGTTCCAAGAAAGGAATGCAAGTCCCTAGGCAAGGTAAAATGTTTTTCAGATCGAAGGATACATTGAATCTAGTCAAGATTGAAAATTTGATGGCTAAGATTGATCATGGGAAATGTGATCAAGAAGATGAAGCGGTTAGAATTGTTTATAAATAAGGAATTGTTGAGAAACAATGTATGCGGGCAAGTGTAAGCACAAGGATACTACATAGTGATTATAGAGCATAGAAGCTTGAAGATCTATTTTGAATAATAGAGTAGGAAGCCCAACAAGCCCTACAAGGGACAAGATAAGTCTTATGACAAGATTGTTTTGAGCAAATAAGAATTTTCTTTAGCATTTTAGATGTGAAGTTGTAGATATATTTTATTAATGTTGTTTTGTATAAGTGACAGGAAATCTCTTAATTGAGACGACTTAATAGTCTTATTTGTAAATCCTCTAACAAGATGACATTCTAAGTGAGTGTTTGAAATCCTTTGACAAGGTCACTTCTAACAAGGTGAAGATCCTAATAGGTCTAAGGGAAATCCCTTAACCAGGTCAGATCTAGCAATGTGTTCGTAATCTTTAATAGGATTTTCTTTTAACCGAGCATACTCTAGAAGAGTATATTTCTTAGTGGGTTCGAAATCGCATAGTGGTTTTTCCCTATTTGGGTTTCCACGTTAAATCTGGTGTTATATGTGTTGTGATGATTATGTGTTGATAAGTTAGTATGTTTCACAGTTTTGATATATAGCTGAAGTATATATGCTACCAAGGTTGAATCTGTTGAGTATATTGAAAGTTAAGTTTTTATGATTCACCCCCCCCCTCTCATCTTACTGTCTATTGACTTAGAGCTTTACTATTGGCATCTGTAATTAACATCTTGAAGAATGAGATACAAGCCCTAACTATGAGGATGTGCAAGGAAATTGAGGATGTAAAGAAAAATGAAGAAAAATTAGCTCAAGCATTGAAAGATAGATCTGAGGAATGCAACATATTGACTCATGAGAATGATATGCTGAAACTTGAGTTGACCTAGTCCCGAAGCAATGAACAGGAACTTGAAAGATAGATTATAATCATGAGGGATGATTTGGTTATTTCAAATGAGTACAAGGACAAGTTCAACTATAGTTTAGCTAAATGTGATGAAATGTTGAAAAATCAGAGAGATGCTAATGATAAAAGAGGTCTTGGTTATGAAGAAGGAGAAAGCTCTGGTACTGCACAACAAGATCAATCATCTAGAAAGAAGTAAAAACATGACAACTTGAACTAGAGATCACTGGTCAGACAACCTAATGCTCACAAATTCAATGGTGCATGGTTTATTTGCAATAAATATGGTCATATGGCTAGTCAGTGTAGAAATAGGAATAATCAGAATGATGCATCATTCACTGGTCATAGAAATGTAAGATGTCATACATGTAGTAGATTTGGACATACAGATAACCAATGCAGATCAAAAGGAAATCAAGGAAATCAACGAGTTAAAAAGGAAATATAGAAAAACAATATTTTTTGTTATGAATGCAACAAGATTGGGCATATGGCTAAATATTGAAAAAGTAAGAACCCACCAGTAATTAATGAAAATGTAGATGAGAAAGGAAAAACAAAAGTGGAAGACATCAAGAAGAAACATGAGATGAGATGGGTAAGAAGATCTGATATACTAAAGGCAAAACAACCAGTAGAGTCATCAGGTCCTACACCAGTAGCAGATATAACCAGTAACTAAGGCACTCGTCTCTAGGGGTAGCAAATCATTGAAGATCATGCAAATACATTGGATTGGGTCTATAGTTAGAAAATTATGATTGCAGATGGATACTTTGGAGATTTCAAATGTTTACCAAAACCTACTTGCAAGCTATGTGAACTGGTCAAGCCTAACTGACAAGATTTATGAAAATTAAAAATTAGGGTTAACGACAATAAAAAGGAAAGGTTAATTTTTTTTTTCACACAATGATTGAGAATTCAGATGAGAGAATTTCTAGAGCACTTCATAGTTTATAGGATATTTGTGTGAGCGCTTTCTTTAAAGGCAATTTGATCTCCCAATAGTGTTTAAAAGTATTTTTTGTGTTTACAGAACCCTAGTTTGTGTGTTTGGTCATAATGGCTTCATCTTCATCCAACATCGATACTCCTTTGGTGGTAGAGATTAAGAACCACCCTCATGCTGTTTTCAAAAATCATCCATATAAATCTCTTTTGGATGAGCCATTGGGTGCATTCTCGAAAGTTTACCACAGATTTCTTCATACTGTGGATATTAGGGCTTATATCCACTGTGATATTAAAGAACTTGGAGGTTATGAGTTGTCTTGCATCTTCACCCAAAACCTAATTTCCGACAACCCGCTCAAACTAGAATTTGCATAGTTGTAGAGAAAGGGTTTTACACAGTTAATGGATTTTCTAATTGTCGATGAGGCTGAATGGGTACATTATGGTTTGAGCCACATTCATGGATAATTCATCTGGTTGGACCGACCATACAAGATTATAGAGGAATTGATCAATAATGTTACATGTTTGCACAAAATCGGAGGTGATTCGAACACAAGGTGTAAGTTATCTAACACTGATCTCAATAAACTTACTGGCACAACTTTTGAAGGATTATTTATAAGGGTAGATGATGTTAGAGATATAGATGTGAAGTTTGCAACAATGATTATCAGATATAAGGTTTATCAGTCAAACAGGTTAAAATGGAATTTGAGTTTTGAATTTCGCTCATCTAGTTTTTCAGCACTCACGTATGTGATCTTCATCGTCAACTTCTTTGTAAATAGTTTAATTGTTCATAAAAGTTGTTTAGAAAAGTAACTATGATATAGAGAAGAGGATAAAAAATAAAGACAAAGATCATGAGGGATGTAAACATACTTGAAATTGTGATTGGATAAATTTGATGAAGGGGACTAGCCACCTCCTCTTCCTGTTATCATTTTTTGAGTTCGTAATATTTTTTTGGTTGAGGATATTTTAATATCCATATTTAGAGATGTCATTTCATGTCCATATATTTTTTAATATATTTATTATTATTAAATTTATCATAATGCTGATACCTATTCACTAAATATTTGGAGAACTTCAAAATCTATGACACGAGAAATTCTTTCCATTAATTATAGCCCATTGGCTACAAAATGGAGAACAGATCGCCTTTCAACTATTCAAAAGCACAGGAAAAAAAATGAATGACTATGTTAAATTAGGACAGCCTATTCCAATATTGATTGGTTACTTTCTAATTTGATGAATCTATACACATTACAATTTTATGTTTTAAGTTGAAATTTAATAAATTAATTATTTATTTTTTATATTTGAGCAAATTTAATGGGATGTCAATATTATATTTATAGAACACTATCAGATTTATTAAGAGTTAAAGGTGAGAGTTTGCAAAAGAACTAATATAATGAATGTTGCAAATGAAAGTATGTATATTTTTTTTTTGCTTTTGTTATATTAGAAGACACAAAAATGAACAATATATTTCTAAATATTGTTATTAATATATATATGAATGTTATAGATAAATATGGAAATGAAAAAAGAAATTAATATTTTTTATTGTTCACAATATCTAATTGTGCTACAAACTAGGGCTACATATCTTATCAACAGTGAATTATGGTTACATTTTTTAAAACTTATTTGAAAAGTGAAGATTCTAAAAATTTGGTATCCTATTTGATAGGGAATGATTAATTTGAAATACCTTGGATATGTTCCATTCTATATTACAAATTTTTAAAACTAGTTTTAAGAGTCACATGTGCAATTCTTGCATGTTTCACAATAGAATTTATACTTTCCAATCTTGAGAAATTAATATTTTGAAACATGCATTCATATTGTGATATTCTAAATAATTAAAATCTGATTTAGCATATCACTTTCATCATACAAGTATAAAATACGATTTTATTAGTGTGATTCAAATAGTTATTGGAGATTAATAAGAACCGGTATAAATCAAATAGTGTGTTTATAAGTTACATTTTAAATCCTCCATGGATCACCTTGCATGGGAAAATATAGAAAGTAATATTCACTAGGTTAATCTTGCAAAGATAATGAAGTTATAATTTATCTAAATTAAATAGTCTTGTGATGTGTTAGAGGTCTCTAATACCAACAACATATTTTATTCTAATGATGACTCCTTATTCCCAGCTTCAATATGAGTGAATGCTGCCAAAATAATTGTGCTGTGAGAATTCTATGTGTTGTTAAATTAATAATTTATTTATTTTAAATTATTTTTTCTTGGATAAAAGAGGGCTATTCCTACATCTACAAAATACTATTATAATTCATGGAATTTGAGGTTACAAGTTTAGGCAATTAATGTTAAGAAATGTGTGTGATCTTCATTGTCAATTAGTTTATAAAAAGTTTAATTTCTCTCAAATATTCTTAAAAATAATAAATATGGTTTGATTGAAAGGGTAATCAACTTTTCTTCATATTAATATTTAGAGATGTGATTTTGTATCACTTGTTTTTTATGGTATATGCATTGTATTAAATTCATAAAAAATACTGATAGTTATTGGTGTCTCACTAGTGGGAGCTAAGAGTTAGTGGTAATTAAGCTTTTTCAACATGTGATGTAGGAAATTGAATTAAATTAGCATTTTGGTTAATTTGGAAGGAATTTGATTTTGGAAAATAGAAAATTAAATTGAAATGCGAAAGAAATGAAATTAATTTGAATTAAGGGAGAAGTGAATTAAATTGAAACGTGAGAGAATGAAATTAAATAAATTATGAAATTTATTTAATTGAGAGGAAATTCTTAGTTAATTAAATAATTTGGCATAATTATTTAATTATGAGAGAATAGTAGACACTAATTTATCTAAATAATAAACATTATTTTTAAAATTTTTTTTGATAAAAGTGGAAAAGTCCACTAAATTTTTATTATTTTTTTATAATTTTTTACAGAGGATTCAAAGAGCATACCGGAGGAAAGAACCCTAGAAAGAAAACCTCTAGTCACAGCTCATAAAATAAACCCATAAAACTATCATAATAGTTTATACAATCTATCGCATTCAAAATGCAGTCACCTATAAGCTCCACATTACATAGAGGCCATAAGGAACATAGCAGACCCATCAGATAATACTCAAAAAGTAAGCTCCTCTGCTGATAATAATGGAGAAGACAGATGTTTTCCAAGCCTTGTTCTAAACTTGTGAATCAAAATCCTTCTTTTATCTTTTGTTCTGAAATTCCTTTACTACACTGCAAGTCAAGTGTCTTTATGACAAAGAATTCAAATACCATGTGCTAAAACCCTCCAATGGAGGAGAAGAAGGAGGTACCATTTGGATAGGCAAAATAGACACTAGCAAAGACCGAACAACATGCATCGATTCTAAGAGAAAGTGAATTCCTGCAAATATATTAACAGCTGCAGCCAAACAATCTGGTGATACATGATCTAAAAGAGCTACCATAACAAACAATGTATCATCATATGAGTTAGATATCAAACCATTCCTTAAAATGGAAAGAAGTTCCTCATGCCAGCCGAAAGATAATAATTGGGAACGAGAAATAAAACCACCATACTCAAAATTACCAAATTAAAAATGGTAATTAGATAATGCACTATCCAAATCACCAGTAGTGTAAAAATTGGAGTTGAAATATGCATAAAAAATTGCCCTGACCATAGCAGAATCCAGCAGCACATCCATACAGATAGTAAGAAAATGAGATGCAATATCAACAAGAGAACAACCTAAACTTTCCGCCAGCCATCGCTTTCCCAAAACCTTGCAAAAACCCATAGAAAAGTCCATCGAATAAACTTGAAATAAATGCCAATAATTTCATTATCCAAAGCATAAGAATCTGGGAAGTCATAATGTTTGCAAGGCATCAAAATATGGTAGCCCACTGATTCCATCAAAATAGATAATGCAAAGCCAAGAGAAAGCACAGATTATAAAGAGCTCAAATGTCATGATAAGAGAGCAACATTATCACCAAAGGATGCTGCAATAAATATTTCCTCAAGCAAGCCCAAAAAGATACATGCAAAAAATGCAACAACAAGCCACCATCTTTATAAGTAATGATGATAATATCCACACGATGCTGAAAGCCATAAATCAAAAAACATGCCAAGCAATAAACCAAGATATCCACATGAGCGAAATCTCCCATATGAAACGAGATAGTAAAAAAATGGCCACCACTTGGGAACAAGGTAAATGACGCAATAAAACTAAAAGCCAACCATACGGACAGAGTACAGTCAGCATGAGATGAACACATGAAATTTGTGTAGTCATTAAAACAAGCAAATGCCATATGACAACAATGATAATCACAGGGCAACTTTGAATCATACAAAACATAATTACCCCCACACACCACAAATCACAGCTAATTTGCAATGGAGGCAAACATGTACTAAAAACTAAGATTACACAGTAATGTGGTCATAATGAAACATAATATTGCCACATGCCTAAATGTAATCATCATGCGAGGTACAGGTCAATCTGCCGCAAAGAGTTACAAGCAAACAAAAACAAAGTGAAAACAAAAAGTATAACATAATAATAAGGTACTCCCACACACCACAAGTTCGAACCAAATGTGAAGAAAGCAAAAACCCAAACCCAACCTGTGATTATACACAGTAATGCAGACATAATGAAGTTATGAGGCAACACACCACATTAAGCTGCATGCCTGAATATAATCACCAGGCTAGGCATAAGGACGTGCTTCTACAAATGGCCTAGAAATGTATTTAAATCGGATGAGGAGGTAAAGAACTAGAGGCCACCTCAACCAAGTTTTGGATATCTTCATCTAATGCTTTATTAGCCAGGAAGTCTACCACTTTATTAGCTTCCCTAAAACAATGAATCATAGCAAAGGAATTAAACAATTTGAGCTGAGCAAGGATCTTGTCCAACCAATACTTTAAATGCCAGGAATGGGATGAATGATTAGTGATCCTGTAAAAAACTACCTGAGAATCACCTTCAATAACAACATCCAACAAATGTAACGAAAGAAGCAAATCAAGACTTGTGGAAAGAGCATGAAGTTCAGCCACATTGTTAGTCCCATAGGCAATACATTGACAATGAGTTTTAATGATAACAACCTTTTCATCAAAGACCACAATACCAATGCCCGATTTGCCAGGATTACCATGAGATGCTCCATCAAAGTTTAATTTAACCTTGGAAGTCAAAGGAGGCAACCAAACCACTTCCGCTCTATTTATTAAAGGGTGCGGTTGAGAAATTGCTCCACTCAAAGGGAGTGATTGTAAAGTTGCCCAATGTTTGGTCACCCAATTATCCCATGGTGTGAAAGTATTAAGAAGACTACAACCTTTGTAGATGAATGCCAAGACAACTTCAAAAATTGACCTCTCTATGCAAAAGAGCACATCTTGTAGAGAGGAAGCGTGTTTCTTTAAAAATCCTATTATTCCTCTCAAGCCAAATTTTCCAAATTAGAACAGAAGGAGCAATTATCCAAAGACAAGCATAAAATGAGGATGGATATAATAGGGGCCAGCTCATAAAATGAGATCTAAGGTCCTTACTAAGAGCATACCTCCAATTTAACTTATTAAAAAGCCAATTCCAACAATGATGAGCAAAGGGACAATGCAAGAAGAGATGATCCACTGACTCAAGGGACCCACCACACATGACCCAAGGAAAAACCATAGTAATACCCAACCTATCTAACCTCATGCTAGTAAGAATTCTATCCTAAATAGCCAACCAAGCAAACACCCCTGCTTTGGGCAAATAGACATCGTGCCAAAATAGCTTAAATGACAATTCCTCCCTTATAACATCTAAAGACAAATAATTGTATCCTTCTTTGATCGAGTATTCCCCTGATTTTGAATAAGTACAAATGAGCTCATCATCCATCTTAGAAAAGAATAAAGGGCGTTTCATAAGCTCATCCACAAATGTAGACTTAATATCTTGATCCAATGGAAAGGAATCAATTGACTTCCATCTTGCCACAGGCAAGGAGCTCGAGGAATCTACAAAAAAAGAATCTGCCACAAAAATACCCTAGGAGGATTTAACAAATTAAGGATTTTTCAGTTATGAAATTAGAGTGGAATTTAAATTATGAATTTTTAATGGAGGAACAATGTAATTTTAGAAAAATAAAGTTAGATTAATTAAATAATTATAAGAATAAAGTTAGATTAATTATTCCTCTTTGTTAATTAAATAAAGTTATATTAATTATTCCTCTTTGTTAATTATTTAATCAACAAAGAGGAATAATTTGAAAAAATCCATTAAATGATTAAGGTCATGGATACTGTGAGTAGAAGTGCCATGCAAAAAAGTTATGAGGGCCTTTGGAAATGGAAAGATAAGGTGATGACTTTTAAAGAGTTCTTTAAGGATAATTTGGTCCCCTTTCTATTACCAACAAGGGTGATGAGAAGAATGGTGTGGTTGTGTAACAAGATGCAGATACGTGACCTATTCCTGATCCATCTTAAATAACTCAAATCTAGGATAAAGGTAAGATTGTTCAGGCCAAGATTTTATGGAATGTCCTCAATAATGAAAATGTTAATGATGAAAAATTTTCAATAGGTTCTTAGGTTGTAGTACCCCTCCTTGTGACTTTTGTTTTGTTGCTAGCCAACTATTGGTTGTCTTATGCTTCTTTTTCTTGGTGTTGGCTATCTTTTTTTGTTAAGGGTTATGGGTCCCTTTAATACCTATTTAACTCTAATAAAAAAAAAGAGGAATAATTATTAAAATTAGCATTCGTAGGAGGGATGAACCCACAATGCAGTAGTTAGCTATGAGCCTCCTATGTGAGAGGTCTTGGGTTTGAGTAACCTCGACTGGTTCTTAGCTCCAGGGAAAATCTAAAAAACCCACTTCAGTTGTAACTTATCAAAGAGAAAAAATTTGAATTCGCAAGCATATCATAGTTTTAGGTGTCTACACATCTTATGCCACCTATTTCTATTTCAAGGATAAACTAATTGGGAAAACGCTCTTCAAGTCAAGATGACAAATGCAAATGGACAATATCTATCAATTCAATGTTGGACATATGTGTGACACAAAGATTATTCCACTGCTAATTTTGTGTTAATTGAAAAATATTTTGTTAGAAAGGTATTAGGCTATTTGTGTATTGAAATAGGAAATTTTTCTAGTGCATTCTTAAGTCTCTTAAGGACAAAGGGGATGATTCCTTATCTATGAGTAATGCATAACTACGTAGATTGGTATTTTTATACCAATACCACTACAATTAGAATTTACGGATGTCTTGTATCCAATCAAAATTTTCCCAAGTTTTTATGCTTGGGAGATTGGCATTTTTGTAGGTGATGTGGGAGACAAATGAAAGAGAGCAAATTCCACCGAAAAGGAAAGAGAAAAGGGATCCTTCTTACCATCTACTATGATATTTTTTACTTTTTTGCAAGAAGGGAAATATTAGAACATATCTACCATATCCTTAATCCTTATGAGATGTGGTTTGAGCTAAATAGAAATTTTGACCATGAAACCTTCATCAACTAAATGATATTGCAAATATGAAGATCAACCTTCATGCATAAAATGTATATTGAGGAGAATCTAACTAGAAATTGTCTCTCTCAAAATTTTTTTATAGAAGAATAAATCAAAGGAAATATAGAGGGGAGAAAAATTGAGAAAGAAAGATAAACCTAGTTATCATGGGAGTGTTTTTTAGATTGAGGATCCAATCATCAAGATGGATAAAATAATTAATAATTTTGAGAGGGTAGCTAACAAGGCCCCTATGGTTGAAGATAAGACAACATATCAAACACCCTCAATGCAATAGTTTTATAGGGAGAGAGGAAACATAAAAATAGACTATAGAAATTAATTTCCCACCACCATAGAGCCTACCTACACCTATAACATGTCTAGAATCATGACTTAAGAGAAGAAGAGTTAATTGTAGAAAGATAGGCAATATCAAAAGCAGTAGGAGAGAAATATTTTAGAATAGAAGAAAGTTGATTAGGAATTGCCTTCGCCTCCAAGGGTAGAAACTATTCTAGAGCATGATAACAAAGTAAATATGAGTAGCAAGGGAGCTAGGTATGATATTGTGACATCAAAGATCTATCCTACACAAACTTCTCTCTAATGACGATTTTTTGAGAACTCTAGAGTTCAAAGATTTTGTAATAAGGATTAAATGAAATACACCTATATAGAGATTAGATCAAGATTTAACAGGTTTGGATCCTTCAATGTATGATGAAGTTACTACCTTAGATTTGAAATTAATAATATTTAACACAAAGCATATCAGTCCTAATGAAGGAAGGATTATGGTAAGAGAAAGTGGATTTATCCTTCTCCCTAAATGGGGTATTTCTTATGCCTTGGAAATAGATGTAATAAGGAGACAAAATATGAGGTCTTCACATTAGATGAGGAGGTAGAAGAGGAACTCTCTAGGTCTTGTTTTAACCAACAATGTGAGACCCTTACTATGTGGGCAATGCCCGCTAAAATAAATATGCCTCGAGTAGAATATATTACTCGAGAAATAAGAGAAAGTTTGATAGTGAAAAAAATAAGTATACATAATCCTCTCAAGAAGTAACATTGTTTGTACACACTACAATATTTAGTTAAATTGAGGATCATATTAAATTGATAGAGGCCTATAATAATAAGTTTATGGAAAGCATTCCATCCACCCCCAACTTTATCACTTATAATTCCCACAATACCAACTGATTCATCCCTGGCTATTTGAATAGATATTATTCATTTAAAAATGGAATTGCATCAATGATTAAAGAGATAGAGGAACAAGTCTCGGAAGCAAAGAAATGTGCAGCCAAAAATCAAGCATTATTAGCCATTGAAAATAAACATAAACATAAAATAAAAAAGTATGCTAAAATATTAGAGGACACGTGAATATTTTAGAGGGTGACCGTTGCCCAAAGAAAGTGTGAGAAAGATTACCCATGGGCCTTAGACAATTGTTGATAAATAGGGATCAAGACGCTTGTTAGCCCCCAAAAAATGGGTTTCATTGAGAAATATCGAAACGACAATAAAATTTTGAATATTTTTGGCAGGTGTTCTCTTTTCGATTGTTGACCTTCTGCTCTGGTCCCCTGATGTTTAAGTCTTCTCTCCAAGGGGTGGCTATCATTTGGAAACCGACCCGAATTTCTTATCTATATTTTTAGCTGGTAATCATAAAGAATTCGAGTGAAATGTAGTGTTTTGCATTTCTCAGCATGATGTCCTATAATTTTCATTTGAAAGATCTTTTCTAAGTGTCAGAAGGTGGGTTCCAAATAATAGACGCTTTCTTTGAGATAAGGATGTGGAGATTTGACGTGGTAACCAAGTGGGACTGGGAACTCGGTGGGGATCTTATTGAATAATATTGGAGATAAAATCAGGGTCTGGTTGAAAGAAATTGTTGGGAACCAAACAAATGTAAATTTCCTGTGGGTAGCATGAATTAGTTTACAAATTTTCATGGACAATGCTATAGGAATTGTCTCTATTGCATACTTTTCATCTTATATGAATAGTAGACAATAAGGGTTCTATTTTTTTTATCTTCGCATGGATTTGTGAATGTGTAACAGTGTTTGATGGTTTTCTTTGAGAAAGAAATTAATACCGTTTATGCATGTTGCTGTAATTTTGAGAGTGTTTATTATATTAATTGTAAAATAATTTCTATGATAACAAAAGGGGTTGAATTGGTGTAAGGCACTAACATTGTTTTACCCCACTAATGTCAAGCAAGGTGCCTATTAGTTGCTTACACCTCAATTCATTCTCAACTCTATTTTGCGGATTAGGTATTGGTTGATGATAATAGAGAGAGTTGAGTTAAAAACACATCTTATATTTTTCCTTCTTTTCCTTTTCCTTTTCCTCTTGGGTTCTTATTCTATTTTTTTATTCAGTGGTTTGCATCTTCAAGAGTGAGTTAAAAAGAAATGGTTATAATGTGAAAACTATTATTGTAATGCATTTGTTATTCATACTATAATGCAGGAGATTGCCATATTTAGTATTCTTAGAAGGATAACTAGGGAAATGGTATTAGATTAACAAGGTTATCAACTCTTTGGTACCCATTGTTAACAAATCTGAGAATTATCCACCGATAAGCTATACCAATTGTTGGCAAACAGATTTGTCCTTCTTAAATACCTTTCAACAATGACTCTCGAATGCTCAAATTGAAAGACAAAAACTAGAACCAACAGTTGAGTCACTTGCAATGGTGAGTGCAAGTGCTCTCTGAATTTTGATATTAAGGTACGACTCCCTTCGTTGGATAAAAATGTATATTTTCTGAACATGCTTTTAACCAGAAAGCAATAAAGGTAGCTAACATCAGCTCATAGCCATGACACAAATGCAAATAGTAGATTTATAATGAAGTGAATGAAGACAATTAAAACATAGTTTAATTATCCACACCCAAGAAAATACCCTTTCTAATAAGTAAAAATGCTCTGGACTCTAATCAATTCTCTCTCATGCCTCAAAGGACAAGGGGGATCAGAATACCCAGACAAAGAGTTAACAACAGATTTCTTCCCAAATATAAATTATTTTTGAAATCAAAATTTCAGAATCAAATGCATATACACAGTTTGATGTAACAGAAAAGACAATGAAAGGAAATTACGAAAGAGACAAAGCTCATTGTAATCAAAAGAAAATATTGACAAATCCATAGATCAAGAAAATCTTCTTTATTCTATCAATGCCAAAAAAAGGTGAACTCACAGACTCAACACTTTTGAGAAACAAAATTGTGCAGTCCAGAAAATAATGCTGCCTCTTCTCTTTTTATAGTAAAAAGAGAAAGAAAATCCAAGAAGAACCCCTCTCCTTTCTTTCATTACATATATATAACTGAGAATTTCAATTATCAATAATTGATTCTTGAAAAGATTATTAATTAATCTTTTCTTTTATCTTTCATCTTTTTTTTTTCTGCTTCAAATCTTTTATCTCAGAATTTTTAATAGACTCATACTTAGAGATTAATAACTTTTGAACAGAATATTATTTGTTCAATCTCTCCGGTGAGGATTTAGAAAACTAGGTTTTCTAAAACTTGTCAAACTTTCAGCCCGATCCAATGGTGCAATTAAAAGTTATGTCCCACGCACCAAGACTGATTTTTCTGTCTCAGAAAAATCCGTGGTTCTGGATTACATTAAAAATTACAAACATTAGACATGCTAATGTTAATGGATTTTTGAACTTTTTTGAAATCTGGAACTCACACACTTTGAACCTTTATCTGATGAATCTTTGAATTTTGATTTTGAACCTCTGAAATCGAGCCTTGAACTTTGAACCTTAAACTTTGAACCTTGAACCTTGAACCTTGAACCTTGAACCTTGAACCTGCGAGGTTCAAGAAAATGGTTCAAAAACACAAACTGCACCCACAGTATAATGCATTGATTTTTCTCTTTCCATTTTCCTGCATGTTGAACCTTGAACCTGAACCAAAAAGGTTCAATGGTTCAAGTTTAATGAACAAAAATTACAAATCTTGCTCCAGTTAAATTCAAACTTTGAACTTGAACCCAAACTTTGAACTTTGAAAAGGTTCAAGGTTCAAGTTCAATGACAGTTGTTCTTTTGGGCTGCCATAGAAAAAATTGCATAACTTTTTACTGAGAGCTCCATTTTTTTATGAAATTTTAACTATAAAATAAATGGGCCTAGTGAAGCATAACCCAGAAATCATTTTTGCATAGGAGAGAAAAGACTTGAGATTTAATTGTTTGAGTATATGGGTAAGCCAAAAATAAAACAATTAAAATCTCTAAGCCACATGGAGTTTGGCCATAAAAACTTCAGCATTAAAACATTAACAATAACTGATTTTAGCTGATTATGAGACTTTAGGCATGAGCAAAAATATGGGGGTAACATTGGCTCTGTTTGGGGACCAGGACTATAAAGGACTAGGAATCTAGAATGTCTCTGGGAGAGAAGAAGAATAGTGCCTAGCCATTGGGTAACAGAGTCAAGGAGAAATAGAGCATGGGGATCTTATTGCAGGTGAGGGAAGAGGCAACAAAACAAAACTAACAAGCCAAAAACCACACTACAACAAGGTTGAAAACTAAGACAAACTACACCCAAATCAGACCAAAAATTTATTTACAAAAGATCAGGCAAACAACCCATGCCTCCAAGAATGCAATTGGCTGTTCATGTAAAGCCATCAACTGGTTGTGAGAAGTACGTGCTAGTGCGAAAAAGTGATTGATATGTAAGTAGAATCATTCCCAATAAATAACCTGCAGCCATTGTAAAGAAGGATCCAATATCAACCCATTGTAAAAACTTCCTCAAAAATATATTAGGTCCAAAGAGCCACTCTGCATCATAGAGTTCTGGTTGCAACATGTCAACACCATCTTGAGTGAGCTGATTCATTCTAGAAATACCACATTCTTCCATACAAATGTTAGAAACATAAGCCATGCTTTTAATAGGACAGCCTTCTTCAAAACTGTAAGAATGATCTATGAGAAAATCTTTATCTAAATTTGAATCTTGACTCTCTACACATTCATTATCCAAGAATTCATTATAAACATTAGCTTCAAAAAAAATGATTCCAGCATGGGATGACTATCAAACAACTCGTCTTCACAATCAAATTTGAATATCTCTATTTCAGATCACCTGTGTGATATCATAACAGAGGTGAATGAATTTCCCTTTGTTTGCATTTCAGTATTCTCAAAATTCTGCAATGTTTTGTGCTGCAACAATTCCTCAATATCTTGCATGCAATCAAACTGAAGACTCATACCTTTCCTGCATATCAATATAAGAGATACCCCCTACTTTCTCACCATAATGCATCTCTTGTTTATGGTGATCTATTATGCTTCCCTAATTAAAATCATCAGCTGAAAGTGCATTAGAAGTATCAAATGAAAAATATTCAAATTCTGAAATAGAGACATTTTCCAGCAAACTTCCATCTAATTGTTCATCATCAAATCCTTGCTCTATAGAAGAAGCATTTGAGCAAGTCATTAAAATTTCTGATTGTGCGGTTTGATCACCCTCATCTTTAAATGAATTATCATTTTCAACATACAAATGACAAATCCATACAACGCTAGGAGAGCTATTTTCAATTACAGGAGGTTCTTGGAAATGTTCATCATTAAAGACTGTTAAATTTTGAGAATAAGAGATAGGTACTGCTGATTTTGCTGCTTTCATAACAAGTTTATTTTGTAGAATCTCTTTCTTTTGATAAAAATTCTAACTATAAAGACAAATTTCAGATTGTGGCTCCCTCACAACACATTCATCCATGCATTTCATTCCACTTAACAACATATCATCATCTACCTCAATAGCCTCTTTTTGTGCATCTTTCAAATTTTGTATTTTCTTACGCTTCAAATGAAATTTAATTTTAGTTTGCAATGCAGCAATAAAAACACATAGTTGATTACTTTCAGTTGGTTGGTGAGCTTGAGGAATTTTACCAACACATCTATTAAATCTATCAATAAAACCTCTCATAGATTCATCATTTTTCATCTGAATTTGAAAGAAATTCAACAGTAACTTATAAGTATCAACCACAGGCTGAAATCTTCCAAGGAATTTTACCGTTAAGTCATTCCAGTAGGTAATGCATCCATATTCTAAATTCTGAAACCATTCTACAGCATTTCCAACAAGGTTGTCCACAAACAGTCTCACAAAGACATTCTCTTCTTGCACTGCAAGAATCCCACAGGTAACCATGACTGCTTTTATGTGATCATCAAGATCTTGATTCTTATCTCCAGCAAACTTTGGAAAGCATTCCCTTGATCCTTTAGGAAGGGCTAAATATTAGGGCAAAGCAAATGGACCAAAATGAGTCCCCCATGGTTGAGCTGCAACTAAAGCCATAATTTTAGATTGGAATTCTTCAACCAGACATAAACAAAGTTGCCAATCTCCTTGCACATAGAGATGTCTTTAAAACTTGGAGAAAAAGCAAAAATGACTGATCTTTTGATTTCGAATCCCCAGTAGAGTTGCCAAAAATCTATTGGCAAACAGATTTTTCCTTCTTAAATACCTTTCAACAATGACTCTCGAATGCCCAAATTGAAAGATAAAAACTAGAACCAATAGTTGAGTCACTTGCAATGGTGAGTGCAAGTGCTCTCTGAATTTTGATATGAAGGTACAACTCCCTTCGTTGGACAAAAATGTATATTTTCTAAATATGCTTTTAGTCGGAAAGCAATAAAGGCAGCTAACATCTGCTCATAGCCATGACACAAATGCAAATAGTAGATTTATAATGAAGTGAATGAAGACAATTAAAACACAGTTTAATTATCCACACCCAAGAAAATACCCTTTCTAATAAGTAAAAATGCTCTGGACTCTGATCAATTCTCTCTCATGCCTCAAAGGACAAGGGGGATCAGAATATCCTGACAAAGAGTTAACAATAGATTTGTTTCCAAATACAAATTATTTTTGAAATCAAAGTTTCAGAATCAAATGCATATACATAGTTTGATGTAACAGAAAAGACAATGAAAGGAAATTACGAGAGAGACAAAGCTCATTGTAATCAAAAGAAAATATTGACAAATCCACAGATCAATAAAATCTTCTTTATTCTATCAATGCCAAAAAAATGTGAGCTCACAGACTCAACACTTTTGAGAAACAAAACTGTGCAGTCTAGAAAATAATGCCACCTCTTCTCTTTTTACAGCAAAAAGAGAAAGAAAATCCAAGAACCCCTCTCCTTTCTTTCATTACATATATATAACTGAGAATTTTAGTTATCAATAACTGATTCTTGAAAAGATTATTAATTAATCTTTTCTTTTATCTTTCATCTTTTTTTTTTTCTACTTCGAATCTTTTATCTTAGAATTTTTAATAGACTCGTACTCAGAGATTAATAACTTTTGAAAAGAATATTATTTGTTCAATCTCTCTAGTAAGGATTTAGAAAACTAGGTTTTCTAAAACTTGTCAAAATTTCAGCCCGATCCAATGGTGCAATTAAAAGTTATGCCCCCCACATCGAGACTGATTTTTCTATCTCAGAAAAATCTGTGGTTCTGGATTACACTAAAAATTACAAACATTAGACATGCCAATGTTAATGGATTTTTGAACTTTTTTGAAATCTAGAACTCACACACTTTGAACCTTTATCTGATGAATCTTTGAATTCTAATTTTGAACCTCTGAAATCAAACCTCAAACTTTGAACCTTGAACTTTGAACCCTTAACCTTGAACCTTGAACTGGTGAGGTTCAAGCAAATGGTTCAAAAACACAAACTACACCCACAGTATAATGCATTGATTTTTCTCTTTCCATTTTCCTACATTTTGAACCTTGAACCTGAACCAAAAAGGTTCAATGGTTCAAGTTTAATGAACAAAAATTATAAATCTTGCTCCAGTTAAATTCAAACTTTGAACTTGAACCCAAACTTTGAACTTTGAAAAGGTTCAAGGTTCAAGTTCAATGACAGTTGTTCTTTTGGGCTGCCATAGAAAAACTTGTATAACTTTTTATTGAGAGCTCCATTTTTTATGAAATTTTAACTATAAAATAAATGGGCCTAGTGAAGCATAACCCAGAAATCATTTTTGCATAGGAGAGAAAATACTTGAGATTTAATTGTTTGAGTATATGGGTAAGCCAAAAATAAAACAATTAAAATCTCTCAGCCACATGGAGTTTGGCCATAAAAACTTCAGCATTAAAACATTAACAATAACTGATTTTAGCTAATTATGAGACTTTAGGCATGAGAAAAAATATGGGGGTAATACCAATGACATAACTAAAAAAGGTCATAATACTTAAGCAATAAGAAATACCCTCGTACGTCTGGTGGAAGGCTTGATAGAGCCTTGTTGTGTTTTTTTTCCTTTCTCCATCCTGTCGATAGTAAGAGAAAAATGTTGTTAGCTATTTTCCTTGAATTATGCATCAAATTTTCCCTTAGGGTTTGATGTAGAAGGAAAAATAGCCAATATAAATGGTGACTCTACTGGGGAAAGAATAGAGAAAATATTGTTAAACCCAACCCAAGAGTCTCTGGATATGAACTTTTCAACCTGGAAAAGTTTTATTGCAGCTTATTTGAAAATAATTGTCTAACTCTACTGATGAACCCAAAATGAATTAAAGCTCTATAGGGCTCTCTACTACTTAGAGATTATTACTCTTTAGGAGAGGTGGTGACTCTTAAGGAAGAACCTGCTGGAGATGTAAAGAATGTTATAAACCCACAAAGTTCTTCGTCAACAAAAGGATGAACAACAACTACAATATTCCAGGTATTCTTCAAAATTTATGTGAAGATGTCAAATGCTCCCTTTAGTTGAATTGAGCACTAAGATAGGGAGAGAGTAAAAATAATTTTATCATACATCTTAATTGTTATTGCCATTCTTTGTATTATGAAAAGAAGTATGTATGCTCTTATATTTATGTTTCATGAGAGGAGATCTTAGTATTTGTCATAGAAGGTTGTGTGTTATGGAATTGTAAGATCTGATGATTTAAAAAAATGCTTTTAAGAGAGAAAGTGTCAAATATGTTTGAGTCTATGCATCCATATAACCATGGTTTGTAATTATCCTTCATTATATAAGATAAAAGAATATTTCAAAATTGAGATATAGAAGCCTATAAATTTCAATCATGTCCCTAGTTTTCCAAATTTCATACCAGTGGAAATTAGAAATGAGATACCAAAGTTTAGTGGTCACAAGAATGAATTAGCATATAAGCATCTTCAACAATTTAATGACTGGATAGATAATTATATTTTGAAGATGTTATTATGAGACTTTTTGTACAATCTTTGATAGATCGGGCCATAGAATGGTTCCTAGATTTGCTTCCATTTTCAATCAACTCATGGGATGAGTTCAAATTAGTCTTTAATGAGAAATTTAGTGAAAGGATTTATGAAAGTTTGGTTATCAGTGAGTTCATGGACATCTACATTAGGGAAAGTGAATTGATCCCTGAGTTCAACGTCAAATTCATGAAATCTTTGAAGAGGATTCCTGAGAGTTGCAAACCTTGAGATGAAATGAAATTATTCATACACTTGGGTGCATTTGACAAAAATATGAGCTATAGATTAAGAAATGAATAGCCAACAAGTTTGAATGAGGCCTTTTAGGTTGCTATAAATTTTGAGAATGTTTCAAAGTATGTGATGATTAGGAGGCTCAAACCTAAGAATAAAGCTCCATATACAAGTGAAAGGTTTAGCTCAGAGATTCCTATTCTACACTATGTGTGCGATCAACTAGCCAATATGCAAATGCCTAAGAGGATCTCCTTAGCTAGAGAACAACCTGCTATCCATTGACCAGAGAATTCCACCATTGCATATCACATTGAGTCTTCGGATCTAAGTCGACAATGCCAATCCCTTGCTAATTACATAGTACATATCCAAGGTTTGATTGACAATGAAATTGTGGAACTCTAAAACAATGAAGGCATTATATCAGAAGAAGTCCAAGGATAGCCTCTTGTTGATAGTAATGCAAGAGAAATATTCAAGGATATTGGAGTTGATGAGATAATGTAGCCACTTGAATATGAAAATCAATTAAGTAGAGATAATTATGTGTGTACTGATGTTCATAATATTGTCAAGAGTGATTATGATACCATGTATCTTCCTTTTGTGCCTTCAACTCATGATGTGAATGATGCTACTTACTATCCCAATATTGCTAGTGGCTTGTATAAATCAGAAATAGAATTATTTGAATTGTTTGAATCTGAGGGTGACTCTCATAATGCTGATGGTTAAAATAAAAGTATAGAATCTTTTCATGTTGTACTTAATTTTTAAGATAATCATATTACACATCATTCTCTTGATCAAGCTAAGTTGAATGAAATGGGAATGCGGTCAGCTATTGTACATGACCGTGATGTGGATACAAAGGTGTTTGATAATGTATGTTCATTAAAAAATATTTCACATGAACATTGTACTAATCTTATGGATCAAGATTCCCTATTCATATCTATAAAATGTTTCAGTGACCTTGAAAAATTCTCAATCTTTGAGTTTTCAGATTTGAATTGGAATAAGTTGATTCATAAAATGACAAGTGATTCTAATTATGAGTGTGGCACTATTGATTTCAATGCATTGGAAGATGATCATGATGAAATAAGTATCCATAAGGGGGAGGTTTCTCATGAAAGTGTCAATGATAAGTCATTTTCATATTTGTATGAGCCTATTTATGAAAATTTTCAAGAAGAGATATCCTACAAGCTGGAAAGAAAATCTGATTGTATAATGGAACCAAAGGGGGAAATGTTCATGTATGATATAGAGACCAATGGTACTGAAAAAGTTGTTTGTAGAAGTGATTTATACCAAGAAGACAACAATGATGAAGATATTTGCAATGGACTTCCCTTAGAATTGTTCGAGCCATCCTATAAATTTATAGATCTGGAGCAAGGACAACTTTAAGAAACTAGCCCCCAGGCAAAAGTGTAAAATCTTGGAGAATCAGACATTATTTTTATGGGGAAATTTTCATATTGACGGCAATTTTTTTTTCAAAGTAGGAAAAATAATTATTTTGTATTGGTGATTTTTTCCTAGGGTATGAAAATTACATAAAATTCTGGCGAATAATACCTTGTTCCGTGGGTAAAATATATATTGTAGGAGACAAATATTTTTCATTTAATAACAAATATATAATTCTATGGGCAAAATATTTTAGTTCGAAGGAAAAATTATTTAAGTGTATCAGCAATTGAATCCATGCTTGAAAATTATTTAATTTGTTTGGCTAATATTTTGTTATTTATGAAAAAATATATATTTTATCGGCGATTTCATGAATTCATTGCCATTAATAGACAAGGCACATCACATCACATCATTACATCACACTGAGTCTAAACTCTGCATGATGTATCAAAAAGCATGACCTCTTTGACATGTGAAGGGTTACATGTACCTAAAAACCATCAATGATTTTAAAATCGTTTGATGATCGTAGGTCAATGGCTAAAGTTTTATTTCGACACAATTTTCAAAAGTGAACATAGTTCACCAAAAAGTGTCCGGAATGGAATTGGATTCAATAGACACATATCAAATGTCATGATTGATAATGTTGGTCATTTAATATATGTCTAGTCACTAACTGCAATCCTCTCTATCCCCACAACTTCCAATGTGGTACTTGCCAACTTGGTATTGGTTTATAGCTATTTCCAATTTCGCACACTAGTGAATTTGTGGGAAAGATTTGTAGACATATATGAAAGATTTAAAAAAATGTAAAGGAATTAATACGGTTAGAGAAGTAATTATTACAATCAAGAGCTTTAACTATTTATATACGATCTCTTCTTCTTTCATCTTCAATTAGCCTTTGCCATTTGGTAGATAAATCGTCGAAGGTCGCGAAATTTAAATTCTGCCTCTGGTTTAGGTCTATAGGCTTAGGTTGTTTAATTTGGTAATCTAATTTGTCAAGATGGATACTCCTATCTGCTTGAGAAGCATTTCTGCGAAGGACCAAAGGGCCTTTTTGGGCTCTATTAAAGACCCAACCCTCCAATCAGTCTGCAAGGAGGTTGGGATGTTCACCAATGAGGATGTGAGGATGGTGTTGGGTAGAGATTTTCTGCATAATGAAAATAGATACTGTGTTAACACAAACATTACATCTCGGTTCTTAGCATCTCTTCTAGACCTCGGAGGAGACAAGGTGGATATGTTGATGTTGTTAAGAAGGTTGTTTAAGGAAGACTTCCTTGGAGATGATGTTACTGTTGTTGTCCTTGAAGAAGTAGGGGTGGAGATCCCTTGGGCGAGTGAATTAACCAAGCTTCTCCTCCCTGACCAAATAGTGCAAGTGGCTAGCCAACCATTTCTTTTGAACCTGAATATAGAGCAGTTGATGTGTCATAGGAAATGAGTGCAGATTGGCAAGGACTTTCTCCAGATATGGTTTCTCTAGGATGACTTTCCAAACTACAGTTGGCTTGAAATATTCTCTCAACTTATGCTGTCTAAAGAATTCTACATGGAGGGAGGGCCAAATTATTAGGGTAAACCATCCACTACCTGTGCCCTAGCTGTGACCCCCTAGTATTTTTTTTTTTTGGTTATGACCTCACTCCTCATAACCTCACAGGCTCAGTGGCTCACTCAGTTTGTCTTTAAATTTTTTGAGGGACTCAAGTCTTAGACATGTAAAAATTGTAAATTTCCAAAACATAAATATTAATGATAATTTTGCAAATTCCAGTTCATTTCAGTTTGCCTCTTATGGATATAAAAATGCTTTCTATTTCATTTTATTAATGATAGTTTTGCAAATTCTTATTGTCTCTAAGCTACATTATTGCAATATTTTATTAAATAATGGAAATAAATTTAATATTGTGATCTTTTTTATGTAATCTTCTTCCTCTATATTTTATATATATAAAAAAAATCGAGTTTGTTCCATTAATTATTTGTATATTGATTATGGTTGATTATAATTTTATAAATATAAAAACAAAGATGTTTATCTTGTGAAAAATAAGTGAATTAAAAGTCCAACTTACTTGTTGAAGTTTTGAACTAAAGCATGCGTGGGTTGGTACATGCTATGATTTATAGTTAATGTTGGTGTAAATAATTATTTATCATGGATATTATTACACTTTACTTAAATTAAATTAGGATAATGCATCTCATTGTAGTTTGGATATGAGAAAATTAGGGAAGTGTGCACCTAGGGATGTAGCTTGTAGGAGAAATTCCACCGTTGTGATCTTATCTTGCTGTTACACTCCACATTCGATGGGTCTTCCACCTCTTGTGGAATATTATAAAGTTTCTCCCACCTACCCCTACTTTTTCTTACCCACCCTTGTTTCTCATTGATCCATATGTCATGATTGTGTGCTTGCATATCCATATGGCCTTGCCTATATAAGCAGGCTCATATTCATTGTATTGGTGAATCCAGTTGATCATTTGTATACTAATGAGAATACAATTTGTTCTTTTCATTCTATTTCTTTCTTTTATGATTTTCATTGTGCCCTTGATCTTGGAAAAATCTCACATGGTATCAGAGCCATTGGGGCTCCATTGATTGGTTTTGGGAGACATTTTTGGAAGGCTTTTATTTTTGGATTTGAGGTACTATGCATTTTGGAGGCATCCTAGAGCATTTTCAACCTCACCATTGCATCCGAGAGGCTGTTTCCATAAACATCAAGTATAAACTCATCCTATTTTGGTGAAAGTCAAAATTTGGGTGTTGGAGATATCGTTTGCCCAATTTGGGCGATACAATACAGAATTTTCAGAGATTTTTCAAAAAAGAGGTTTTAAAAAAAAATTCTGAAATTTTCTTGAATAAAATAAAATAAAAAACTTGATTTTTTTTTGGCATGGTCCGTACCTTCTTCCCAGTCAGCAAGTTTTTTGAAAAAATTTATACCCCTCTCCATTGAGCAGTTTGGATTTTTGGGTCAACTTTGGAGGTTCATAACTGGTTTAATTTGGCTCATTTTTTTGTGCAATGTTTTTTGATTTGGACTTATTTTTCATGCTCTTCAGATTGGTGTGGTTATTTTCTGGTTTTGGTGCATAGGTTTTTCATAATTTTTGGATTCTCTTGACTGTACTTGTCCAATCCTCAATTTTGTAAATTCAAAGGCTTCGTTTGAGCTCATATGACCTCCTTTTCATGTGCCATTTTTTTTTTAAAATGCATATGTTTTCTTCTACTTTCATAATCTATAATCAATTTTCAGATTTTTTGAGTGGACATTATACTTTCAGATATTAGTCCTTTTTGGCCTATTTGGTACTTGTAATTTGCTTTGATCTTAGTTTAAATCTCTTACATTATTAGTTTGAGTCTCCTTTAACCTTATTGAGGTAGTTGTAAAGTTGAAATCAGAAGTAAACTTTGCCATTTTTTGGCAAGTGGCCCATTGTACATGCACTAAGTATAAAGTTCCAAATCATCATTTTTTTTTTTTTTTTTGGGGGGGGGGTCTTGGATTGAGTGAATTTGGGGGGGTCTCTTGTGTGATTGTGCATCTGTTTCCTTATGCTCTTTTTTTTTTTTGCAATGAGTCCTCATAAATTTATACCTCTAACTCCACATAATTGTGCATCTTGGAAAATTAAAACATGGAGCAAATTAATGGATAAAGGACTTATGCATTACATAGATGGAATAATAGCAGCACCACCTGATCCTAAGGTTGATCCAAATGCTCAATTAGAATGGCTCACTAAGAATTGCATGGATTTTGGAACTTTGCATAAATATGTATCAGATGGCCTCATTTTTCATAGTGAGAAGTGTTCTACAATCAAAGAGGCTTGGGAAATGTTTCAGAAATTGTATGGTCAAGCTGATGAAATCAGAGGTTACAAGATTGTCAATGAGCTCACCAACTTGGATCCCAAGAGTTTTGATACAATCCAAGATTATGTCACCAAAGAAAATGAGCTAAGAGAAAAGCTTAAGGATTGTGGTATTGACAAAAAGGATACTCAGTTGATATTCAACTTGTTGGACAAGCTTGCACCAGAATATGCAGCATTTGTTACTAGCTTCCAAACTCATCATTTGATAGTGGGGAGTTCCTACACTATGCCTTCAATTGATGCTTTCATAGAAATGTTGATATTGGAACAATCTAAGTTGTTGAACATGGGGCTTCTCAAGTCTTCAAAGTCCAAGGATTTGGTGGCTAATCAAGAAAGTCAAGGGAGTCAAGGAAAAGATTCCAAAAAGAAGAAGCAATCTAAGTCAAAGCCACAATAGGAAAAAGGGCAATCATCCTCTCCATCACAAGGTGATTTTTTATCCTCTTCCAAGAAGGGGAATCCACCTAAGAAGGATAAACCAACTTGTGCTTATTGCAAGAAGTATGGTCATGATGAGCATCGATGCCATACCAAGCAAGTTGATGAGTTGACAAATCTTCTCAAGAAAAACAACATCAAGTTGTCATCCACCTATACAAAAAAGGATTCATCTCCTTCCTCTTCCTCACAGTCTAAGGGAAAAGGGAAAGCATTTGTGGCTACTACAGGTTCTTCATAGTAGTGGATACTTGACTCAGGTGCCTCTTATCACATGGGTTCTACAAAGGAGTAGTTTTCTTCATTGGAGCCATCAAAGGTACCTCACATTTACATAGGTGATGATACACAAGTTGAGGTTGAAGGGAAAGGTTCAGTTGACATTGGCGATGGAACATTTGAGAATGTTCTTTATGTTCCTAACTTGTCTACCAACCTTCTCTCTATCTACCAAATCACTCACTATGGGAATGAGAAAAAAGTTAAGTTTACACTTGATTCAGTTGTGGTAAAGGAACCTAATAATGATTCCTTGGTAGGAGTGGGACAAGTCAAGAAAAACTCAAGGCTTTATTCATTTTCCCACTTTGTGCCAAGTTCTCCTTCTAGGGCCTTTCTTACAGATTCAAATTCAGAAAGTAAGCTATGGCATGAGCATTTTGGTCACCTCATCTACTACTATCTTCAACAGCTGAACACTAAAGACATGGTCATAGGTCCACCTTGAATCAATTTTTCAGAGGGTGTATGTTTAGGCTATTCCATGGGCAAGCATTCCAAGGAGAAGTTTGATAAGGGGAAAGCTTGGAAAGGGAAGGAAGTTCTTCAACTTGTTCACAGTGATGTAGCAGGTCCATTTACAACACCTTCATTTAGTAAGGACCTCTATATCCTCACCTTCATTGATGACTACTCCCGATTCACTTGGGTCTACTTTCTTATTCATAAGAGTGAAGTATTTGATAGATTTCAAGACTTCAAGACTCGTGTGGAGAAGCAATCTGAGAAAGATTATTTGCATAGATAATGGAAGGGAATATGTGAACAAAAGACTTGAGGATTTTTATACATTTGAGGGGATTGATCTTTAGCATTTTGTTGCATACACTCCATAGCAGAATGAAGTTGTAGAGTGCAAGAATCAAACTCTCAAAGAAATAGATAGTTGTATGATACATGCACATTCTCTTGATCTTGCCTTTTAGGTAGAGGCTATCAGTTGTGGCACACACATCCAGCTTCGGGTTCCTCATAAAGCTTTATAATTTGTTACTCCTTTTGAGGCTTGGGTTGCTAGGAAACCAATTGTGAGACATTTCAGAGTCTCTGGGTGTCCAACATGGGCTCAAATACCTCTGCAAAAATGCAAGGCATTGGAACCGCAAAGTAGGCCTTGCATATTTGTTGGATATCTCAAGGGTGTTAAGGCATATAGATTGATGGAACTAGAGACATATTAGGTGTTTATTGAGAGGAGTGTTCACTATGAGGAAATATCCCCTAGCTTAGCCTCTATACCTCCTCCACCTTCCTCCATTGTGGATAGTGATGATAGTGAGTTAGATGATGAGACTCCTTCAAATTCGACTCATAGGGTTACACCTCCATAGGGTCCACTTGCAATTGAGGAGCCATGCTCTCCACCTCCACCTAGAGAGAGGATGCTCTAACCTTCAGGGTTTTCTAGTTCTTGATGTCTCCTTAGCTTGTTTTGGTGCGTGTACAACACTCTTTGTCAACACTTTAACCAAGAGCCAACCCTCTCTGCCATAGGATCTTCATTACACATGTCCAACACATTCATGCATGATTTTCCTTATATTTCCAACCCTAACCCTTCATTGATGGACATTTGTGCTTATCAGTTTCAAGCTTTAGCACCAGTTTTCTCTTTTAAGCCTACTAGTAGACCTAGTCCAATTAGCCCTACCGGTGAGGTATTTTGCACTTATCTTCCTAAAGTCCTGAACACCGATATGAACTCTTTAGCTTTTCAGATACCCTTTTGGAAGATTCATGCAATATCACAAAATTGGACATGGGTTTGTCAGCTAACCATCCTAACCCTTTTTAGGCCTAACTCCTCCTTTTAAGCCTATAAACTAGGGTTTGGCTCAAAAGTCTTCACCAGTCCAATAAATCGCGAAATCTGATGATGGTCATAGGTCTATACACCCTAGAGGACATCAAATACAATATAGATTCAAATCCATCCAACGGATTTACCGAACTAGGGCCTAATGTCTATGACCCCCGTTGCTTGCCAACTTAACATGCCAAGCCTAGGGTGTGGTGGAAAATCTAGAGATTAGCCTTCCTTGTCTTAAAAACAAAAATGAAAACATACTATACAAGGCCTCCTAGCATGCACATAAGAAAAGGAGGGAGGTACACTATAAGGTTGGTGATCTAGTGTTGGCCTATTTAAGGAAGGAGAGGCTACCCAAGGGACAACCTAGTAAATTATGCATGAAGAAGATTGGACCACTTAAGGTGATGCATAAATTTGGAAATAATGCCTATGAGTTGGAGTTACCCCCAAACTTAGGCATTTCCCCAATCTTCAATGTATGTGATTTGTTTCCATACAAAGGGTCTCAAAAAACAATAAGTCAAGGAGAACCTACTGTTATGGAAGATGTAGACTAGCTACAAGATTTACCTCCAACCCAACTAGTTAGATTGGAATGCATGTTGGATTCTAAGGTTGTGAAAAAGACTAGGAAAGGAGTCTATAAAGACTATCTAATCAAATGGACAAGGCTACCAGAGTCAGAGGCTACATGGATGTTAGAGAGAGATATCATACAACATGGTACCACTGTTCAAGCTTTATCCACTCAAGAGACTCTAGTTTTTCTTACCCCCAGAGCATGGTGCACGAGCACTTGAACAATTTTGTTGTGTAGATTCTAGGAGTTTGGAAACATGTGAATTTTGGTTTGTAATAAGGTCAATATTTTAGTGAATAAGTACTCGGATGTTTGTAAGGACCGTAGGAGTCATTGTTTGGCCAATGTTGGCCTAAGGGCTCTTAAGGGTGCCAGATAGAGTACTTTGTAGAATAAGTTGATTTTATGTTATGATAGGTTGATTGATGATGTTTTGGGGTTTTTAAGGTCATTTGAAGCTTTATAAGTGATCTAGGTTTAATTTGGGCAAGAGTTGCTCATTTATGTAGAAGTTACAAAAAGTTGCAAAAAGTTACTCTTAGCAGCTTTGCAACTTTTGTATTTTACAAACACCAATGGCTAGTTGGTTGCCTTTTTCAGTTAAATGACACTTATAACAAACCCAAGGCTGATATAAGGCTTGGGACAACTGATGAGTATGTTGGTTGAAGAATTTAATTGAGGAGAGTTAGTTTTAGCCTTAAAAAATTGGTGTTTTCAATGAATTGCTTTGAGTTTTCATTGTTACTATACGGTTTGTATAGACTTCCAAGACCAAACAAAGATATGAATTGTTATAATAGAGTCTTGTCTTTCATTTCATGGTGATTTGAGAATTTGGAGTTTTAGTCTTTGCAATTTTTAGTTTTTTTGGTTGGAGGCAGGTCCTAAAAGACCTTGAAACAAGGGTTTTGAAGACTCTATGACTCCATCGTAGCACCTTGTGCTTCTCATTGTGCTGCTGCAATTTCTTTTTGACCTACTCATGTATCTCTTTTATATTCTCTGCAAAGTTTTCCCCTTGTGCAGTTCTATGGTCCATAGGACTGAGGTCTCTAAGTTCAAAGATGCTCCTAAGATGACATCCATAAACAATCTCAAAGGGACTTCGGCTTGTGCTTCTATTAATTGAGTCATTGTAGGCATACTTTGCTTTACCCAAAACTAGATCACAAGCTTGTCCATGTTCTTTGGTGAGACATCTCAACAAGTTGCCTAAGGATTTGTTAACCACTTTAGTTTGTCCATCTGATTGTGCATTGTATGTTGGTTAAAAACAAAGTTTTGTTCCTAGTTTCTTCCATTAGGTTTGCTAGAAGTGACTTACAAATTTAGTGTCTCTATCACTCACAATGCTAACCGGTAGGCCATGAATCCTCACAACTTCCTTGAATAATAACCTTGCTATATAGGAGGCATAATTAGTGGATTTGCAAGGCACAAAGTGTGCCATCTTGCTGAATCTATCCACTATGTCGAAAACACTATCATATCCTCTTGGATTCCTAGGTAAACCAAGAACAAAGTCCATGCTCAAACATTCCCAAGGTCTGGTTGGTATGGCCAATGGCTGATATAATCCTACATTGGTGGAGGTTCCCTTATCTCTCTGACATATGGAGCACTACTACACAAACCTCCTAACATCTCACTGAAGTTTAGGCCAATGATAAAGCCTTCCAACCTGCTCTAAGGTCTTGTCAAGTCAGAAATGTCCTCCTAAGATGCCTTGATGCTTTTCCATGATGATATTGTCCCTCATAGAACACCGAGGTATGAAAAGTAAATTTTCGTTAAACAAAAGGCCTTCCTGCAACATGAAATCAAAATATGCAACATGACACACATTAGTAAACTTGGTGCAAACATCATATGCTTCACCAAAATCCTTGTCACCTTGGTATAGGTCTTTAAGTTCATTTAACCCCACACTTTGGAGCTAGACTTCTTGGATGGTAATAACTCTTCTACTTAAGGCATCTGCTACCTTATTGGTGATTCCTTTATTGTGTTTGATAGAAAAGGTATAGGCCTGCAAGTGCCCAGCCCATTTGATGTGTCTTTGATGCAACTTCTCTTGTCCATTCAAGAATCTAAGTGCATGGTTGTTAGAATAAACTATGAATTCCTTGGGAAGTAGATAATGCTGCCATTTCTTAAGGGCTTGTATCATGGGATACAACTCTAGTTCATAGGTAGAATATATTTTCTTTGCCTCATTGATCTTCTCAGTGAAAAATTCTACGGGATGACCTTCTTGGCTCAAAACTACCCCTATTGCCAACTTGCTAGCATCATACTCCATAGTAAAGAGGTGATTGAAATTAGGGAGCCTAAGATAAGGTAGTTCTACCACTTTTTTCTTCAACAATTCAAACCCCTTGTCTACTGCACTAGTCCACTTAAACTGACACTTCATTCCTCCTCTGATGGTATTCAATATTGGTACACATACATGACTAAACCCTCTAATAAACTTCCTATAGAATGAATCTAACCCATGAAAACTTATCACATCTCCTATTAAATTTGGAGTAGGCCAATTAATTATTGCATCTACCTTGCTTGGATCCATTTTCAAACATCCTTGAGAAACTACAAAACCAAGATATACTAATTCAGTTTTTAATAACTCACACTTGTCTAAGTTGATCATCAACTTTTCTTGATGTAGCTTTCTCAAGACCTGGTACAAATGTCTGATATGCTCCTCCCTTAACCTGCTAAAATTCACAATGTCATCAAGATAAACAATAAAAAATTTACCAATAAACTCTGCAAGCACTTCATTCATGAGTCTCATGAAGGTTCTAGGGGCATTTGTGAGCCCAAAGGGAATCACTGACCATTCATAGAGCCCCTCATTGGTCTTAAAGGCTGCCTTCCACTCATCTCTAGGTCTGATCCTTATCTGATGATAGCCTGATTTAAAATCCACCTTTGAAAAGTAACAAGCTCCTCCTAGGTAGTCCATTAGGTCCCTAATTCTTGGCTTTGGAAACCAGTATCTGATGGTAATTCTATTGATGGCTCTTGATTCAGTACACATTCTCCACTTTCCATCCTTCTTAGGTACCAAAATAGTAGGTACTGTACATGGGCTTAAACTCTTCTTGATTATCCTCTTATCTAGCAATTCTTGCACTTGTCTTGCTATTTCTTCATTTTGTGTAGGTGTCATTTTGTAAGAAGCTTTGTTTGGCAAGGTAGCTCCAGATAAGAGGTCTATCTAATGATTCACATCTTTGTATGGGGGTAAAGCATCTGGTATCTCATTCACCATTGTGTCCTTATACTGGTCCAAAAAAGTCTTCACTTCTTGAGGTACTACTGGTTTAGGTTCAAACTTTGCCTCTTCTTTTGGTTTCACTATGATGGCATATCCTTGGTCCCCCTCATGCTTTAAATGTTTTAGGAACTCCTTCCCACTAAGAAACATCACACTTGATCCTACATGTCTTTCTTCTCCAAGAACAACCAAAGGATCCATTTGGAACTTCCTTCCTTCCTTCCTTGGTGATAACATAAGAATTCTTCTCCCCATCATGTATGGCTTTGTCATCATATTTCTAAGGGCGTCCAAGAAACAAATGGCATGCATCCATAGGTAATATATCACATAGTACTGTGTCCTTATATTCTCCAATTTCAAAACTTATCAAAGCTTTCTCATCAACTAGCACATGATGTCCTTTACTCAAACAGGATACCTTATAAGGATTAGTGTGTGGCAACCTTTTCAACTTGAGTTTTTCTACCATCTCCACTGCTACAATGTTCTCAGTCGACCTTGAATCCACTATGAGCTTACAAATCTTACCATATGATCTGCAAGTGGCTTTGAGGAGTGTCTTTCTTAGAAGGTTCTTTGGCTTGTGGTACCTTCAACAAGGTCCTCCTTAATATCAGGTTCTCTCCATCTAAAAATGGTCTAGCTTTGCTGATTGGTGAAGTAACACTTTGGTTGTCTTCCTCCTGCACCAACTAAGTTCTCCTTTCACCTACATATGAACTTGAAGTCTTTTCTAGACACCGATTCATTGTGTGGCCCACTTGATGACAATGAAAGCATTTACCAGTGAAAACTGTGGGTCCTCTTCCTTGAGTACCAAATTTGCCCCTAAAGTTGTTTCTTCCTCTAGAGTTTCCTCTAAATGGACCATTGTTTCTAAAGTTATCTCCACTATGTTCAGATTGATTTCTTTCTTCATTCTTCATAGAGTTATGACCCCTTCCAAATGCGCCTCTTCCTTTGAATCCTTTGCGACCTCTACCTCTTTGATTGAACTCACATTTCCTCTTCATCTTGTCCTCTGCTCTCAAGGTGAACTGAAAACTCTTATGAACTATCTTAGGTGCCATCATGCTAATTTCATCTTGTATGTTTTGTCTTAGGCCATTTAGGTATCTTGCTACCTTCTCCACTTCTTCCTCTTATTTCTTTCCTCTTAGGGTTAGTTTTTTTAACTCATCTATATAAGCACTCACATCCATTTCCCTTTGCCTTAAACTCATCAACTTCTTGTGTATATGCACCTCATAATTTTTAGGAAGGAATTGAGTTTTGATTCAGATCTTAATCCTCTACCAAGTGTTGATCTTCTTTCTCCTAGTTTGTTCCCTTTCTTCTTGCATCATGTTCAACCATACTAGAGCTGATCCTTTCAATTTGGTCTTTGCAATATTGACCCTCTTCTCTTCTGCAATCTCCTTGTATTCAAAATAGTTGTTCAAAGCTTCTATCCAATCCAATAGCTATTCTCCATTTAGGCTTCCATTATAGACCAGTAAACCATCTAGGCTATCTTTGTTGAGTGACTTAAGGGTATATAGAAATATTTTCTTATCTTTCTCCAAATCTTTCTGTTCAATTACCGCTCCTATCACATTTGCATCTTCATCATCAGTTTTATCACCCCACTCTATGATCTTGCCATTACCTGTCATGGAGTCTTGCTCTTAGGCTTCATTTAGCATGTCTTGGACCAACTTCCTAATGGCCTCTTGACTCATTGCCTTAGGTGGTATGCTACTAGCTTTTGATTCTACCTCTTGGTTTGACATACACCACTTTGTTGAATCAAGTGGCTCTAATACCAATCCGATGTAGAGAAAGGATGCTCTAACCTTCAGGGTTTGCTAGTTCTTAATGTCTCCTTAGGTTGTCTCTTGAACCATCCAATGGTTCCACTCTTTCCAACCTTCCAAAGGTTGTAGGGCCCACACTTACTAACCTTCCCAAGGTCCTTTGACTAAGGTTCCCTCCACTTTTTTTGGTGAGTGTCCAACACTCTTGGTTAGAGACCTTCCTACTTAACACTTTAACCAAGAGCCAACCCTCTCTACCATAGGATATTCATTACACATGTCCAACACATTCAAGGATGATTTACCTTAGTTTTCCAACCCTAACCCTTCATTTATGGAGTTTTGTGCTTACCAGTTTCAAGCTTTAGGACCAATTTTCTCTTTTAGGCCTACCGGTAGACCTAGTTCAATTAGCCCTACCAGTGAGGTATTTTGTACTTATCTGCTTGAAGTCTTGAACACTAGTATGAAATCTTTAGCTTTTTAGATACCCTTTTAGATACCATCCTAACCCTTTTTAGGCCTAACTCCTCCTTTTAAGCCTACAAACTAGGGTTTGGCTCAAAAGTCTTCACCAGTCCAATGAATCAAGAAATTTGATGATGGTCATAGGTTTATACACCCTATAGGACATCCAATACAATCTTAATTGAAATCCATCCAACGGATTTACCCAACGAGGGCCTGATGTCCATGACCCCCATTGCTTGCCAACTCAATGTGCCAAGCCTATGGTATGGTGGCAAATCTGGAAATTAGCCTTGTTTGAAAAAAAAATGAAAACACTATACAAGGCCTCCTAGCATTCCACAAGGTTTAAATATGTGGTTTCACCATGGAATACTAGGGTGGAGCCATAGAGTCTTCAAAACCCTTGTTTCAAGGTCTTTTAGGACCGGCTCGCAACCAAAAAAATCAAAACTTGCAAACAATAGCACTACAAATTCTCAAATCACCATGAAATGGAAGAAAATAATCTATTCTAACAAGTCATATCTTGGTATTGTCCTATAATTTTGTACAAACCATACAGTAACAATGAAAACTCAATGCAATTCGCTGAAAACACCAAATTTTTAAGGCTAAAACTTACTCTCCTCAATTCAATTCTTCAACCAAAACTCTCATCGGTTTTACCAAGCCCTATATTTTCCTTGGGTTAGTTAGAAGTTTCTTTTAACTGAAAAAGACAACCAACTAGGCATTGGTGTTTGTAAAATGTAAAAGTTGCAAAGTTGCTATGAGCAACTTTTTGCAACTTTTTGCAACTTCTATATAATTGAGCAAATCTTGCCCAAATAAATCCTAGATCTCTTCTAAATGTTCAAGTGACCTTAAAAACCCCAAAACATCATGAATCAACCTATCTTAACATAAAATCAACTTATACTACCAAGTATTCTATCTAGCACCCTTAAGAGCCCTTAGGCCAACATTGGCCAAACAATAACTCCTAGGGTCCTTACAAACATCTGAGTACTTATTCACTAAACTATTGACCTTATTAAAGACAAAAATTCACATGTTTATAAACTCCTAGAATCTACACAACAAAATTGTTCAAGTGGTCCTGCACCAATTTCATCTAGGATTCTTCCTTGGTTTGTATACTAAGGAAATCTCTCTGTGGCCTGAAGTAGGCCCCTAGGGCTTGGTACGCCAAGATGGATTCCTTTATTCTCTCAATTGGGTTCACCAGGTGTCATTCTAACCCAAATGTCTACATTTTCAACATGATGACTCTCACTTGATACTTGTGCTCTATGTTGATGATTTGATCATTACAGGGAGCATCACATCAATCATTAGCAAGGTCGAATATGTTTTGCATGACAAATTTTCTATGGTTGACTTGGGTCTTTTGCACTACTTTCTCGAGATAGATATGTCATAGTCATCTTTCGGGATTACACTATCGCAGCCCAAGTATGCTCTTGATCTACTTGCATGGTTTCATATGGCTGATTATAAGCCTGCACTGACTCCCTTTCTTTCAGGAGTCAAGCTTGAGGCACAGTGCTCTTCTCCACTAGTTGATGCCACATTGTATCGTCAGCGTGTGGGTAGTCTCATCTACTTGACTCACACATGTCCTGATATTTCATTTGCAGTTGGCATGGTTTCCCACTTCATGCAGGAACCACATGAGCTTCATTGGAAAGCCACCAAATGCATTCTTCATTACATCCACGGTACACAACACCATAGTATTCACTATGTAGTAGGCATAGGACTTCACTTGGTTGGTTACACAGACTCCAATTGGGCTAGCTATCTTGATGATCATAAGTCTACTTCAGGTTACAACTTTCACCTTGGTTCAGGCCCCATTTTTTGGTACAGAAAGAAGCAGCATGCTATTGCTCTCTCTTTGACTGAGGTTGAGTATTGAGGAGTTGTTAATGTTGCGATTCAGACCATTTGGCTTCAGTAGATTCTCACAGAGTTTGGGTTCACCACTCCATGGTCGACAATTCTACATTGTGACAATCAGAGTGCTATTGTCATCTCGAAGAACCCGGTCCAACATCAGTAGACCAAACACATTGAGATCCATATGCACTACATCTGAGGGCTTATTTAGGAGAAGGTCATTGATTTACAGTATTGTCCTACAATGGAGTAGTTTGCTAACATCTTTACCAAACCTTTCACCAAGAGTAAGTTCCAGCATTTGCGAGCTCTCTTGGGGGTGAGAGATGTCTCATTAGGGGGGTCAATTGAATTATCATTTCTCTTTTATGGGGGGGACTTTTTCCTCTTTGAGTTTTTGTCCTTCTTCTTTGAGAGTTCATTTGTACTTTCATCTCTCTTTTGTGGTGGAGATTGCATTTCATAGTTTTGCTTGCATTTGCATATTGTAGATGGGTACCTATCATGGCCTAGTAGCTGGGACCCATCTTGCATTGTTGACTTGAGTCTTCAATCCCTTAAGTTTCACTTAAGGGGGGGTTTTGGTGTAAATAATTATTTATCATGGATATTATTACACTTTACTTAAGTTAACTTAGGATAATGCATCTTAGCGTAGTTTGGATATGTGACATTTAGGGAAGTGTGCACATAGGGATGTAGCTTGTAGGACAAATTCCACCGTTTGTGGTCTTATCTTGTTGTTACACTCCACATTCGGTGGGTTCTCCACCTCTTGTGGAATATTATACAGTTTCTTCTACCTACCCCTACTTTTTCTTACCTACCTTTTTTTCTCATTGAGCCACATGTCATGATTGTGTGCTCATATATCCATATGGCCTTGACTATATAAGAAGGATCATATTCATTGTATTGGTGAATCCAGTTGATCATTTGTATATTGATGAGAATACAGTTTTTTCTTGTCATTCTATTGTCTCTTTTTTATTCTTTTCATTGTGCCCTTGATCTTGGCAAAATCTCACAGTTAAGATTTTGTCATTATGAAGAAATTTGAGACATTTATGAATGGTAGATGGGATCGCTTTCATGGAAGAGAACCAAGGATGTGAATATATTATTATAATAGTTTCAAAAAATAGAATTGAGAAGCGGATATATTTTTTATCATTTATATGGAATAATATACAGTGTGGTAATTGGTCCCATTTGTTTTGTATCAAACACATTAAATTAATTAATTGCTTTACAAAACACCCAATGAATTAGGTATTTTAAGAAGAAAGGAACATCCTCTTATTGGGTACTATCACTCATTTGATCTTATAATCTATCTTTGTAATAGAAGAAAAAGACTATTTAATATACTTTTGATATGATAATCGATACCTTACCCTTTTTTTAGTCCCTTTCATGGGCTTGTTTTTTCTAGCAATTACAATGCTTTTTCTTTTTTTCTATATTCAAAATGATGAAATTTTATGAATCTAATCAATATATCATACATATATATATTGGAATGAATCATGAGAGTGTGTCTTTGATCTTTGCAGTGATATATAGTGGGCCATCAGGTGTTTCAATAGTCTCACTGGGATCAAAGGTAATACATATTGCATAGGTCTTTAGGAGGTGCAGGTTTATCAATAAGATTCACCATATTATTAGACTCAACTTCAAGGCCAAGGTCATTAGAAGAAAATTCAAGATTCTTAGACTCAATTATAGAACAAGATTAGGCTCAATTAGAGCAATGTCTTAGGGTATATTTCGGCCCGAATGTGGGAAGTAAACACATTTGTGAGAACTTCACTCGGAATTGAATGTTTTACATTTAATAAAATATAATTAAGTCTATAAAGCTCTATTTTGAGTGGAAGTTGAAAATGATTTAACAGACTTAAAAGACAGTCCGAAAAATTGACTCGAGTGTAGTGACGTGCCCAAAAAATGGCAAAATTCATGAGATCCATGACAAATGACAATAGATACCATCATCAGTTAGATGAGCACCGATCAATGACTTAGGGTGGATTTTGGCTCGAATGTGGGAAGTAAACACATTTGTGAGAACTTCCCTCTGAATTGAATGTTTAACATTTAATTAAATATAATTAAGTATATAAAGTTCAATTTTGGGTGGAAGTTGAAAATGATTAAACGGACTTGAAAAACAATTTGGAAAAGTGACTCGAGTGTGGTGATGTGCCAAAAAAATGGCAAAAGTCATGGGACCCATGACAACTGATAACAGATACCATCGTCTATTGGATGAGCATAGATCAATGACTTAGGGTGGATTTTGGCCTGAATATGGGAAGTGAACACATTTGTGAGTACTTCACCCAAAATTGAACATTTTACATTTAATTAAATATAATTAAGTCAATAAAGCTCTATTTTAGGTGGAAGTTGAAGGATTAAAAAGACTTAAAAAGCTGTCCAAAAAAGTGACTCGAGTGTGGTGACGTGCCCAAAAAATAGCAAAAGACATGGGACCCACGACAACTGACTACATATACCATTGTCCATTGGATGAGCATAGATCAACGACTTAAGGTGGATTTCAGCCCGAATGAGGCAACTGAACACATCTATGAGAACTTCGCCCAAAATTGAACATTTTACATTTAATTAAATATAATTAAGTTGATAAAGCTCTATTTCAGGCAAAAGTTAAAGGATTAAAAAGACATAAAAAATAGTCCAGAAAAGTGACTTGAGTGTGGTGACATTCCCAAAAAGTGGCAAAAGACATGGGACCCATGACAACTAACAACATATACCATCATTTGTTGGATGAGCACAAATCAATGACTTCGGGTGGATTTCGGCCCGAATGTGGGAAGTGAACACATTTGTGAGAACTTAGCCTAGAACTGAACGTTTTACATTTAATGTCCTTAGAATTTAGACTAAAGCAATGAAAGTTTTGTCCTTCGGTGAAGAATATATATTAATAATAATTAATAAAATTACAATAGGCTTCTAGATATTTTGCCCTTTAGGTATTACTTTTGTAATTTTTAGTGTTTTCAAAATAAGTGACTCATAAATCATAATCGTATTTCATTTCATGGATAAACTAGTAAATTGAGGGAGATTCAAAAATGGCTACTAGATTGTGGAATGCAAGTTGAAACAGAGATTGTCTGCACCAATCTAGTGAAATAGAAATTTCGGGAAAAATCTAGAACACCTACATCTCACCTTTTTAACTTTTTTTAATCTCATGATTTGAGGGTTACCATTTTTAGGCTTGTATCTAGTATTATTTTGAATTATTAACAATAACATTGATAGGGAAAATGGGAAACAGTAGCTCAACAGGAAGGTAAGTGAAAAAAAAATGTACCTAACCGAACTTGTTCAAAGATCAGGTTTCACTGATGAATACCATGATATTTATGATCCTGATATCCATGGTGAAAAGTGTCTCATAGATATTAGGTATGCATTGTCTAATAAGGTGGCAGATCCAAGCAGGGCAAAATTTATTGTTTTCAACACAATGTTAAAACAAAGAACAAATAAAATCATATCTTGGGATGCTGGATTGGGAACCATGGTGTTACCTGAAGTATTCCCTTGCCCTGATTTTGTCATGGTCTGTGCCAAAAATTATGATGAAGATAAAAAAGAAATTGTTAATAAATATACAAAATAGGAAATTCTTTCCATAAACATGGGAGAATTTACTCGTTTGTTGAACCTAGGGTTTTAAGCACAAAATGTTGTGAAATATTGATCGAAGAATAATGACAATGATTTTGGAAGACTAATTGCTGTGAGTAATTGATCATCTCCATCATTGAATCTAGTTTAAATACAAGAGGAAAGGTTGCCTACGTAGGGACACATCCATATGTGGCAGTTGCCATGTATGGACATGCCCCTACGGACGCAACCGTTCATAACAATTAGTTTGTTTATGTTTAATTTCCGAACTGCATGCTCCATTATGTATATAATAACTGATTTACCATCAGTTAGATTCACGAGGGTTATATCTTAACACTCCCTCTTAGCAGGAGTGGATCTAAGTAATTTTCTTGGGAGCATATTCTGTCATGACTTCTGACATAATTCAGGACAACATTTAATATAGTCTTGTCATGACAATAGACTCACTATCATGATATCCGGCTTAGTCTGGGACAATCACTTAAGAAGTCAATCATGAGATGATCACATACTTTAGGATCAAGATATCCGGCATAGTCTAGGACAACAACTTAATGTAGTCAATCTTGACACTTGGTCAACTATTGTCAAGATTGTCACCTTGAAATAGTAACATTAAACATAAGAAGATCATCATCTTCTTGAACACGGTTAGAATATTGCAATATACATTTTATTTATTTATTCATGAACAAATTACACATTGTAGGAATTTCATCCTAATAATCTCAATTATAATCTAGTCATACCAAGTTTACTTTTGTAGTATTCTATCTTCAATCTTGCAAGTTGCTTGGTAAAGATATCAACATTTTGTTCTTCAGTACTGATGTACACAAGTTTTATGACGTTTTGATCTACCATATCTCTTATGTAGTGATAAGGGATCTCAATATGTTTGGATCGATTGTGAAAAACTAGATTTACTAAGAGCTTGATATAGCTCTGATTATCACAGTGAATTATTGTTGAATTCAGTGTTTTTCCAAATAATCCAAATAATAACTTTCTCAACCATACCGCTTCACGAGCTCCCATGAAGGCTACCATATATTGTGCTTTAGTGGAGCTTTGTACAAATACTGACTATTTTCTGCTGAACCAAGATATCATAGCAGAACCAAGACCGAATCAACACCCTGTAGTACTTTTACGGTCAATGGTACTTCCAGCCCAATCAGAATCAGAATATCCTTCAAGTTTAATCTCAACATTTTCATACTTTAAGCCAAGTCCGATTGTGCCTCGTAAATATCTTAGAATGTGTTTAGCAGCCATTAGATGTATCTTCTTAGGTTCACACATGAAGTGACTTAATACATTTGTAGCATAGTAGATATCAGGGCGAGTATTTACCATATACATGAGTGAACCAATGATTTGTCTGTAGAGTGTGGGATCTGTAGGTTCTGAATCTTCTACCTCATTTTTGAGCTTGTGAAAATTAGTTTCCATTGGTGTAGCTAATGGTTTATACTCCATCATCCCAAATATAGTTAGAATATTTGTGGTGTACTTTCCTTGATTTAGGAAGATGTAGTTTTTCTTCTGCCATACTTCTAATCCCAGAAAATAATGTAGAATCCCTAGATCCTTCATATCAAATTCTGCTGCCAGATCTTGCTTACATTTTACAATGAGATTATCCTTTCATTTTATCAAAAGATCATCCACCTAAAGGACCAATATAATCATATTTCCATTTGAAGCTTTGAAGTAGATGTTGGGATTTGCTAGGTTCTTGGAGTACCCTAGTTTGGAGAGATAGTTGTCTATCCTTGCATACCAGGCCCTAGGTGCTTGTTTTAGCCCATAGAGAGCTTTCTTTAGTTTACAAACATAGCAATTTTTATCACATATGGTGAATCCTTCTGGTTGTTCTATATATACTTCTTCTTCAATTGAACCATTTAGGAAGGCAGTCTTTATGTCCATTTAGTGAATTTTCCATCCTTTGGATGCCGCAATTGCAATGATTGTTCTTACTGATGTATACCGGGCAACTGGGGCAAATGTCTCTTCATAATCAATTCCTTCTTTCTAATAGAATCCCCTAGCCACAAAGAAAGCTTTATGTTTTTCAATGCTGCCATCAGATGCATATTTGATCTTGAATAGCCACTTGGATGAGACAACTGATTTGTCTTTTGGTCTAGGAACTATATCCCAAACATCATTCTTTAGTATAGATTGATATTCTTCAACCATAGCATCTTTCCAAGCCTGTTTTGATAAAGCTTCTTTGACATTTGTTGGTTCAGAATTTGTGAGTTCAGTTAGAAGTGCAGCATAACATTTTAGAGTTCTTGTTCCCTTATTTTCTTTGGAAATTTCATTTGGTTCTACATTATTCTCTTCAATCATTTTCCTTGCCCACAGAGGTCTTTTCTTGTTATTAGGGTGTTTCAATATTTTCATCAACAAGAGGTTTAGAAGCTCTTATGATGTCCTCCCTCTCAGTGTTTGAAGGTTCAGAATTTTCTATGATATTCTCCCTCTCAATCTCAGTTATGTGATCTTCTTCTTCTTCTTTAGTAATGTTATCATCCTCAGGTTCTTTGAGTGTAGTTTTTTCTTCAAACTTTACATCTCTACTTATCTCAACAGATTTTTTCCCTAGAATGTAAATGCGATATCCTTTAGTATTTTCACTATAGCCAATGAAGATACCTCTTTTTCCAGATGGTTCTAGTTTTGTCCTCTTTTCTTTAGGAACATGTATATATATGGGACAACCAAATATCCTTAAATGACTTAAGTCTGGTTTGTTCCCTATAAAAGCTTCTTCAGGAGTTATGTTTTCTAGAACTGAGTGCGGACATCTGTTTTCAATGTAGACTGCTGTATTTGAAGCTTCTGCCTAGAATGAAGTGTGTAAGTTTTGGTCATGCATCATGGCTTTTGCTGCTTCAATTATGGTTATGTTCTTTCTTTCCGCTACTCCATTCTGTTGTGGATTATATGGTACAGTATACTCCCTCTTAATCCCAACAGAATTACAAAAGTCTTTGAAGTTGTCAAATGTATATTCTCCCCCATTGTCAGATTTTAACACCTTAATTTTCTTCCCTGACTGGTTTTCTACTAGTGCCTTGAATTCTTTGAACTTAGATTACTTCATTTGAGTCTTTGCACTTTAGAAAATATATCCATGTTTTTCAAGAGTAGTTGTCAACAAAGATTTTGTAGTATAAGGATCTAGTTAGGGGTGGTGTTGACATGGGACCGCATAGGTCTAAGTGAATTAGTTCTAAAATAGATTTTGATTTGTGCTCGCTTGAGGGAAAAGAAACTTTCACATTCTTTCCCAAGGAACATCCTTTGCAAATGTCTGTGTTTTCAGATTTTAGTTGGGGCAGTCCTGAATTAATCTTCTTTATGTTGGATAGAGAACTATATCTTAGGTGTCCTAATCTTTTGTGTTATAATTCATTATTATTTGAAACTTCAAGATTTAGTGCTTCCTTTTGATCACTGCATAGTTTGTATAGGCTACCATCTCTTGAACCTATTGTTATGGCATTTTTGATATTTGTATTTTTAGGCTAGAGTAGAACTTTATCTTCATTGAAGGTAACCCGATATGCTTGATTAGCTAGGCTTGAGATTGAGACTAGATTTCTTTTTATTCCAGGTACAAATAGAACATCCTTTAATTGTAGAGATACTCCATTTCTTAGTTTGATACTATAGGTCCCAATTCCTTCCACAGGATATGTGGAGTTATCTCCAATAGTAACCTCTTCACTTGAGTGCTCGTTAAGTGTTTCAAACTAATTTCTGAGTCCAATTATATGCCTTGATGCTCCACTGTCTATGATCCAAGTGTTTTTATTCGTATTTATTTCACTTGATAGGGCTAAGAAGAAAAGTGACTTTTCTCCTTTGACTTCAGCTAGAGTAGCTTGTGTTTTCTTCCTTTCTGGACAATTCCTGTGAGTGTGCCCATATTTGTCGCATTTGTAACACTGAATTTTAGACATATCTCTTTTCTGATGGTTTTTATTTCCTCTCTTCCATTTGGAGAACTTTTTCTTTTTGTTGACTATATTTGTATTAAGTGCTTGGATTTCTCCTTCTTTATTTGGCCCTAATCCTTTTGAGATTAGTCAATATTCCTCTTGAATGCACTCATTCTTAAGTTGTTCAAATTTGGGTAAGGGGGGTGTTCTGCTAATACATCAAATGTAGGATTCCCATGAAATTGGTAATCCTCTTAGGGCTATGAGAGAGATTTCTTGATAATATACCTCATTTCCAATACTTTGTAATTGGTCTTTTACTTCAGATATCCTTGAAAAGTATGTAGATATTGTATCATCTTTATTCATCTTTATGTTTAAAATTTGTTGTTTCAAGGTTAACATTTTGCTTGCATTGTTAACTTCATATGTATTTTTAATGGTTTTAAATACTTCATATGCTTTAGGCAGTCTGGCTATAGATGGAAGAATATGATCTTTGACTAAGTCAATAATTATTTTCTTTTCTTTATTATTACGCCTTTTTCAGGTAGATTTCTCTAGATCATCATTTGGCATGTCTAGATTTTCTTCTATGTAAGACTCTAATTCTCATTCTTCAAGTATGGCAATGATTCGTATCTTCCAAGAAATGAAGTTGGAGGCTCCTTCAAGTCTATCTTCCACTCTCATATTACTTGACATTTTGAATATTTTCTTAGTCAGATATATCCTCTGCATATATAGCCTCTGCGTTGATTTGTTATTTACTTCCGATAAATGCTTATGAGTAATATGTTTGTCTAATTTATTCTCTTAATAACTTGGCTCTGATACCATGTTGTGAAATATTGATTGAAGAATAATGATAGTGATTCTGGAAGACTAATTGTTGTGAGTAATTGATTGTCTCCATCATTGAATCTAGTTTAAATACAAGAGGAAAGGTTGCCTTTGTAGGGACACGTCCATACGTGGTAGTTTCCACATATGGACATGCCCCCTATGGAGGCAACTGTTCAAAAAAATTAGTTTGTTTATGTTTAATTTCCAAACTCCATGCTCTGTTATGTATATAATAACTGATTTACCATAAGTTAGATTCACGAGGGCTATATCTTAACACAAAACGCAAACGTCCACATTGACCTAGGAAAGCTGGTAGAAAAATATGAGAGTCTCGATCAAGGTCATAGAGATTCATTAATGAAAAATCTAATAATGTGTGGTACTCTGTTGGATTAGAATCACAAGCCTCCTTATGATTCTAACATTTTTGTTCCATGGGTTTGGGATACTATTTCCTTGTTGACATTTTGCCTAGGATTTGAAAATGATAGGGAAGTGGGTGCTAGCCTTATTGAAATGATTTTTAATATCCATTATGTAACTCAACTAGTAAGATATAATTTTTTTGAGCATGTTGTTTAATCCATGCAAAAATAATTACTAATGATAAAAAATCATTCCTCTAATACATTTAGGTTCTCATCCTACTTGTGCTATCTCCTTCTATCCAAGTATCATGCAATATTCGAGACCAACAATCTTCACATTGTGAGCTATAAGATTGATGAGAAGAGTTGAAACAAAAGAGAGTGTCCAATATATGAATGGATACCAAAGACAAGGATGCATGATAACATAAAGAAATACAACCATTTTGTAGACTTCTTTTTGGCACCAATGTATAATGAAATTACAAGCACTCCAATACCTTGATTGTCTATGTCTTGTAGAGATTGCATTCAACTTGGAAGTCAAATACAATTGGCTGACTGGTTCTTCATGGAAGAATACACTGTGTTAAGGTTTTATGGATAAGTAGTAAAACCCTATAGACTTCCGATACATGTGACAGAGAGGGTATTTGCATTGGAATATATACAACAGTTGGATAGCATAGATAGGCACTTCCATGGTTAACAAAAGAAGAGCATATTTCCTTCCTTGTCGTTCTCATGTGGAGGGTTCACATTTGAGAGAAAAGCATTCAATGTGGCACATGATTTTTTGATAGTTTTTAGCTTTGGTGATGAGGGTCTCTGGCATTATGATCCAATCGGTGTAGTTGAAGCAAGGCTTAAGAAAAATGGGAACCCTTTAGCATTATATCAATATGAAAGTAAACCATTGCTAGAAAAGATTAGAAACATGGACTCCTAGGATTAGGTAAGAAAAGAGATGGAGAAAATTGTCGCTGACAATAACATTTCAACAAAAGAAATGTCATCATAAATTATGGCATTGCACACACATAGGACAATAGAGGAGGGAATCCAAAATAGGAGGTCCTAACATTTCTACCAAAAATTTGCTAATTCATCTAACAAATCTATTCCCAAAACAATTATGCAAGAATGTAAAGAAATTTATTGGACTCAAACCAAAATAAATGATTTTTGGACTATGAGGAAGAATATTGGTGAACCAAAGACCAGAGCAGAATTTGAGTCCATCGACAAGGATGAAAGGTTTAGGAAATTGTGGAATATAGAGCATCCCACAAGAACATATGACAATAGTGAAGATGATAATGAGTATGATGTTGAGACCACTCCATCAACTACTACAGTCCCTAAAATATTAGGTGGACTCAATGAGTCCATGAAAGAAAAATATAGCAAGGGGAAAATAGTGTGAAAAAAATGGGTTTTGAAGGTGGTGTTCTAGGTCCCAGAGGAGAAGGCATTTTGTATCCACTTGAGGTACAACTTCCATGAAATTAAAAATCAAAAGCTCTTGTTAAAGCAGTCATTGGACTTGATTCTTTAGATTGATCATGAAAAGGTACTACTCATTACCTTTAGGGTCCACCTGCATTTGTTTTAGGTTCAAATCTAGAACCACCACCACATCATTGTATTCTCATTGGTGGTGAATCAAGTGTCATTGCCACTAGTGGGGAATCTGGAGATAGCATTCATATTAGTGTTCATTCAAGTGCCACTGCCACTGGTGGGGAATCTGGGGATAGTATTCCTATTAGTGTTCAGTCAAGTTCCACTATAATTGGTGGGGTTGGCATGGGTACTACTATTGATACTAGTTGTCTTGGTGCTGGACAAGAGAAACAACATAATATATCTTGCAAGAGGCCACTAGTGGTAGATACTCATACTATTCAAAATCCTATATCAACTGCCACTGACACTACAATTCTATCATTTGGAGCTTCAGATCAGACACATCAAAAGACTATAAAAGCTACACATGAAAGTGACAGTGGGATAGGATCAGGAATGGTTGTTGGTAATCCTCATAATGGATTAGTTAAAACCATAGGCATAGGTGGAACTGGAGCCTCTTCTATTTCTATTTCACCTTTCAAACATTCAATTGCTTCAACAAGCCCATATTTTCAATTTCATGATTACTATAAAAAATTTAAACACACAAGAAATGAAAAAAAAGAAAAAAAAAGAGAGGATTTGATAAGGTTGCCCTAACTGATTTTTTACATGAACAAACTCCAAGGAACAGGTTATTTCCAACATATGACTCACACAAAGATATGATGGAGTTCACGGTTGTTATGTCCCCAACTAAAGATAAAAATTCACCACATTCAGATAGATCCCTCTAAGTTTCAAGCTAGAACCCTCCAAATGGATTTTTCCAAAGTACATAATGTGAACAAAATTAGTGTGTCAAAAAGGACTAATGAAGTGGTCTAAACTTCATTCCTAAAGGTGGAGAGATAAAAAAATAAACTAGAGAAACATATAGAAAAGTTACAGGTAGACCTGGCAAATGAAAAAATCAAAGAGGAAAGTAGCAGATAATAAGTGCAATGATTTATAGAAAATGATAAAAAATTTGAGCTCTACAGTAGAAATTGTAGAGCAGGAAAAGATGGATGTAGAATTGAAGGAATTGAGAGAAAAACTGGCTAAAAGAAGTAAAAAATTGATGAGCAAAGAGCCACTTTTCAAAAATTATACAAAAGTTATGAGTTTGCTCCTGCTAGAATAAGAAAAATACAGGACCTATTGGATCACAAGAAGGAAAAAAAAAACATTTGGAAGAGTAATTAGGGGAAGAAAGAAAAAAATGTACATAAATGAAAGAAGACCTACATAATGCAAATGATAAAATTAAAACTCCGTAGGATATATTGAAAGACAATATAAAAAATACAATGAAGTATATACATGGAAAGATTTGGGGGAAAATAATGTAGAGGAGTGACAAATTGTGTGAATGGCTTGAATTGAATGAAAGTTTGAGATTAATTTATATGAAAATCGAAGGGCACATTGAGAAGAGCATACATGTTTATTCAAAAGAGAATATGGAAAAACGTATTTTGCAAGTAGTCTACAGTACCAGTGACAGCTATTTGGCATCTAAGGGAATTAAGAGCCACATTGATGCCACAGTTAAGACATCATATATCCTTTAAAAATGCTAGAAACTAAGGGAAACATCATAATTTATGGATAAATGTGGCAAAAAGATATTGATGCTGCAAGAAAATACTACTTTGGTTAAAATTGGTTTGCCTCAGACTGTTGACCCATTAAATAAATTCATTTGAAAATAAGCTTACAAAAAAAACATAGAGATAAAAATGAAATTTGATTTAGACTTGCTTCCTAAGAACACAACTCCCCAAAGATTTTCGGAATTCATCCAACCATTTACAACTCTGAATGCGATATCCGGTGAATTAGTGATGTCAAGTCACTCTTCTAAATTTGAATTGTCGATGAAGTTACAGTTGACTTACCATAGTTTAAATAATATTGAACTTCCATTAGATGAAGAGTGGAGCACCCTACAAAAAATGGCACAAAAATCTTAAGAATCATAGTATGTATTGCACATTTTTCTGCTTTTACTCTTAATTTCAAGGTTTTATGTTTTTTGTGTTTGGAATTTGGCATCGCTTGGAATAAATTTATTTTATGAACAAGAAAAAACCAGCACTTGCTATTGCTAATCCAACCTATGAATCTATGATGCACAGTGCAAACCTTTAGCGTGTAAATTTGTATCCTTAAATTCTCCCAAGTTTTAACATTTCTAGGTTTTGGGCACTGCTATTATCTATATTTAATTTTGAACTATGTTTTTTGAACAAGAGACATCAGACATGTAGCAACTGTTAAATTGTTAATCCGACGTGTGAAGGTCATGCAAATTTGTGCTGAGTTTGTGATTTTGATGTTGAGTCTTCACATGTTGCAAATCAACCTAAAGTTGTTGTTGCTCCCTTGTTTCTATAAAAGGGAATTTAGGGTCATTTGCAAAGGGTTTTGAAACTTTGTATTGACTTTTGCATGGAGAATCACAGAGTGGTGTATTGAATGAATTATACCATATGGCTATGTTTTGAAAGAATTAATAAAAATCTAAGTTCTCAAACATGTCTAAATAAACATCTTTGTATCAATAAACACATTATGTTCTTTTATATGCTATTTTAAATCTTTAAATAGAAAGTTGAAAAATACAATTATAAATAAATATTAAATTCTAATCGCAAAAAGTTGATAGACTCATAAAATATCATCAAGTTATCAACCATAATAATATGCTTTAGTAATATGAATGATGAGATATAGTAATAAGATTAATAAATACCAATCTTTTATAGTTTCCATTCATCCTCATCAAATTTAGAGATTTCCTCATCCTTGTCCGTGTTTTGTTCACTTTGACTCTGCATACCTTTGTTCAAATGCATCTCAATGCTGCTAGTAGGTCCAGTACATGAGTCAATATTCCCACTAGAACTTTGGATTGAAGTGTTTCCCAAACCTCTTTTTTCACATTTGGACCTCCATATTTTTAGTGCCTTATTGTAAGAAAAAGTGTTGACATCATACCTAGATGTATAGAGCCTCAAGCAATTTTCCAAATTTTTGTCTAGTTTGTTTCTTAGCTTTGATTTTAGAAACCTCAAAGCACTGAAAACTCTCTAATCTTCCACCGAACCTAATATGATGGTAAGACATTAATTAGCAAGCTTCAAATATTGTGGCATTGAATCATGCAACACTACGTTCTTGGCTATATATTTCCAAAGCCTTGTTACTCATCCCTCTTCACGAGGGTTCTCCATTATGTCGTATTGTTCCCTCATAGTGTATGCAAAACGAGATGATTTCTCTCTAAGATGAGTTTCTTCTAATATTCCATTTCTAATTACTCCATCTAATTCTCAGGATATGCAAAATTGTTTTATCAAAGTCAGTAGCTTACTTCAAAAATCAACTACACTGTTGAGGCTCCAATATTGAGGAAGCACAATAGACATGGCTTCGAGTAGGTTGTCAGGAGGGAATCTGCTTCTAATTTGTGAGGAAAGATCATAGGAAATTTTCTTTACAGAATTAGTTACAGACTCACCAATCTTGTCAAAATATTCCCTTGTAACTATTGCTAGTTGCTTCCTGGGGTGCTTTCCTGGTTCCTTGAGCTCGACCGTGCTATAGAATTGTAATAGTATCTCAACTCCAAGTACATTGGCACATACCCCCCCCCATTTGCACTGACTTGTAAAAATTTATAAGGATTGTTTAAATCTATGAGTGTCCTCCACTTAACAAATTTTTCATCAGATAGTGTTGGTTGATTTCGATAGAGATTGTTGAGGGTCATGCATGTCATCTTATGTAGCATATAATATTCTACAATATACTAAGCTCTTTTTGGGGCAGCCTTCATAATATTCCTCATTTCATCTAGCGTGGGTAGAAGAGCTACTAAAGTTAAGAGTATCTTTAGATTACTTAACCTCTAAAGAAGGTCAAGAAATTTCGCTTGATTTGATTCGTCGTGAGTTGAGTGAAATAGTCCAATCAAGGATGGATATTCTGAAAGAACTCGATGCGCTGGACCATCCAAAGAGATCCATCTGGTATCATTATCCTTGAGAAGCTTGTTCTCATTAGTTATTCCATCAGCAAAGTGTTGACATTCCATAAATCGCTTGGGACTTTGAGAGAAGTGTGAGTAGAGCTCGCTGATTAATTTTCTTACTGAAGCATACTTGCTCACAATTCCAAAAGCTAGATTCATTCTGTGAGCCATGTAGTGAATTGCAGTAATGTACGGTACAAATGAATTTTCAATCTTTGTACAAAGACCATTCCTATGACCTTGCATTACTGAAGCTCCATCTTCTCCAACACACACCAATTTTTTGGCAACAATCATTTCATACATACCTCCATATTCAATTAAACTTCTCTTTACTAGTTGAAATAAATTTTCCATTCTTGCACTCTCCTTCATTTTAGCAACAGCTAGTAGATGAGGTTGGTGGGCATGATTCTGTACAGTATAAACATGCATACATACCCATGAAGTATTGTCTACTTCTGTAACTTCGTCTAAAAAAAATGCAATAAAGTTTGATTCTATTATTTTTTCCTTTACATCTTTTTTTCAACCTCAACAAGGCCGCTTGCCCATTCCCATCCACTATTTACTGACTAGTGTCTATTAGGATAGTTAGGAACTTTCAAAAAGTGTAATCAACCACTAATTGATGGGAAATCTGTCATAGCATGCCCTCTCCTCAAAATATTAAAAAAATGCTTAATTGAACAACTTTTTTTAGTTATTCTATTTGCATTACTTTTCCAAAACTAGCTTCAATAGAACCTTTAACTTTAGTAGGCTTCATCTATATTTTCTCATTAAAATAATACTCTTTGGCATTCCTCACATGCTTACATTCCTCCTTTGTTTTCTATCTTATCACTAATTTTTCAACTCCGTCTATAATTTGTTTTTCATAAAATTTACCCATATGCTTTTCTATAGTGTTAAATTTTATCTACAACCTAATTTCCTTGTTATGTTTCCAAGTGCAAATCTTACACCTACATTCTATTGGAGGCTCGCCGTCAATTGGATTCTCCACTAGTTCAATGAATGGATACTTTGATGCCCAATTAATTTGAAAATTCCTCACTGACATATTTCACTTCCGATCCTTTTTTTTATTATGATTGATCCTTTTCTTATCTCACTCTTTTTGTCCCCTTCTGTGCATTATCATCAATGGTATTATCACCCAGACCGATTATATCATTCTAACTAAGTTTGGAATCTACCAGATAATCCTCTTCAAGGTCATCCTAATCTGAGATATCAGGTCCATTGCTATCTTCAACATGCAGTATAGGTTGCAAATTTTGTACTTGTACTTGTGATGATGTACCTTTCTGATTTTCACCACAATCTTTTCCAAAGAAAAAGTACGAAGACAACATTATCCTTTTTGTTGGCCTCTCATGACCTTCTCCATATTCAAGTTTCCTACCCTTCTTCCTATTCGAAATCTCCAATGAAATAAAGGCTACCAAATAAATATCAATTTGTTGAAGAAGAAATAATAGACTATAAAGTATAAGATATGTTTTATTGGCCCTATGACCTACAATCTATATGTCTGAGGTTTGAATCTCCCGGCTGACCACTTGGCACTGACGGGTTCCCACTAAATAAGAATGAACTCAACAGTGTAAATGAATATAGATAAATTCATGATAATATTATAACACATAAAAAATATGATTGCTCACCTTTAGGTCACTAGCAATCACCAATGTAGTCAACAACCATGATTTTCCTTGGTCTGAAACTTCGCTATTGATAAGAGTTCAAAGCCTAGAACCCACAAGATTGTGTAGAGATAGATCTGATCTTTGAATGTATTTATACCAATCCTTATATGGTAAATTTTACGGGAATTTTGTATAGTATAAATATATTTGGCGAATCCCACGTAACTAACATGACTTATGTAATTTTCAAGGCGATGATGGGTCATCCAAATAACTGGCAAATATAATATAGTTGGTGAAAGTTGGGGTGAATGGAGATAGGCATCTGCAAAATGCTGGGTGAATTGGGTCCTTTTGGCTAACAAATATTCATATGCCTATAGGCAAATTATGGTCGTCTATTAAGGTAACCTCAGAGAGTGCAGGCAAAAAAATTAAATTTACCTTGTGTCCATCGTATATTATATTGGCAAAATCCTCGCATAGAAACATTTAATTTCATAAAACATATGGTGATCGGGCCATGAATTTGACAAAAATTGATAATGTTTTGGTGACATGCCCACCCCCAGTCAGTACAAAATATTCTCCATTTCCCAGTTCCCCGACTTGAAACATTCACCATTGGTGAATATTTGCCACTAAAGTAATCTCTTATCTAGAGTTGAGTTCAAATGGGAAAATTTAACTAGAGATGCATGCATTTTTGTAGGATTGGGATGGTAGGGACGTTGGTGCCCCATGTGTAGGGGATGCTAGAGCGAATAAACATGATGAAAATTTTGAATGTTTTGACATGTATCCTTCTTTGCATGTTAAAATGCAATCCTACAATGAATCAGCATATGAGTGTTTTTATTTTAATTTACTTGGGGGTTCATTGTGCTTGTTGGGACTTCAAAAAATTTGGTTTAATTTTGAAGACCTAGGCTCAAAATTTTATAGTTTGCATTCGGGATCGCCTTTTCAAAGCAAGCCTTTGTAGCTCATTTGGTGACCTCATATTTTTGCACTGGAGGAATGTCATGTATAATCCCTTTGGGGGATTGTTATACACCTTGTAGAGATACCATGTGTTTATTTTCAGCTTCCTCAGATTAGTTATGATGCATTTGTAAAGTCTCCTTCGGAGGTCTTGTAGTTAGGGTTGTTGTTTGCACTTGTTTGCACTTTTTTGAGTAGCCATGTTTGAGGCATAATAGCTTTGTGCTTGGTGATCATCAAGCCAAATAGAGAGTTGTTCATGATTCTATGCAAATTTCTCAAGCCCCATTATGAGTGGCTAATTCCCATTAATTTGTTTCACAAGTTTCCCAAGTTGAATCCATTTGCAAAAGGTTCAGTTCTGTAACTAAACATTGTCAAACAATAGTTTGAAGGCCACTTTAAAAATTAATATTTTGCATCCATTTGACTTGCACTATAAATCAATTGTACTATGTGATTCTCTAAAAAATTATCTACCATGTCCCATATTTATAGCTCCCCAACTCATCATTTGATCAGTTTTTGAGATCCATTCCAAACACACTTTTCCAAGGTTTCAACATCTGCATATTCAAATTTATCAATGAAGCTTAGGGTTTATAATTTTCACATATGACCTAATCAATTCAAACCCTCTTGCACAGTTATTTAGAGTGTATTCATCTACTAGTATTCCAAGTGGTGGCTCATGAAGTGATGATTTGACATTTTTTCAAATCAGGGTTTAAAGGCTACTCAGGTTGATTTAGCAGTTGCAGTTTCAGACAAGCCTAATTAAGCAACTTTGGGAGTGAATAACTTTTTCCTCGGATTTAGAATCAACGATCCTTTAGATTTATTGGATTCTATGTTGTACAATCTCTCAGTGTGCCTACATGCAAGCCCTAATCGGGTGTTTTGATCAATTTTTAAAGCCTGTTTTAGAGGCTAATTAGTTGTTTTGGGAAAGTTTCAAAGTTGAAAATTTTGAACTCAATTTCTCAGATCCTGGACACTTTAGATCAGTGAATCAAAACATTTCCACCAGTTCAGTTGTTTGGAAACAATTTTTTTTTTAGTCAGGTCTACTTGTGGCCCAACTAAGGAAGGATTGGTTGGTGCTTTTAAAATACAAAATATATTGTTTGAATCTTCTAATTCAAATAGTATTGCATATGAGACTACCTCAAGCTAAAATAAAAGAGAGATCAGTTAAAACAACTTTTGTTTTAATTTTCATTCATGGAGACGTATTATTTAAATCATGTGATTTAAATAATCTTATATTTAGTACAATTGTTCAAAATGGTTATATCTTTAAAAATATGATTTAAATTGAAGTTGGGCCCACATCTATATTTTCAAAATGAAAGGTGTGGAGGATAAAACAAGATACTAATTAAGTCATTTTAAATAATGACTTGATTATGTGAATGATCATATTCACAATATTGTCGTGTGAAAATAGTTAGTGTTTTTAAAGAAAAGAGAAAGGGAGGCGTGTGCATGTGCTTGATAAAAAATGGCAAGCCCATGCATTGCTTAAACATCTTTACCAAATCTTTATTGTGCCTGTGATAAGCTTCAAGTGGGGAAGGGGTTTCTCCTTTTACCCATACTATTTTGTGAAGGCAGAGTCGGCAGTGCGGGCGAAGGTTGGATGGAGAGATGAGGGCCCTTCCGTTATCCCATGCTCTTCTAACAAGTGATCAAGATTAAAATAATTGTTATAGTTATTAAAATAATTATTTTCAATGAAGATTTAGAAAGCTATGAAGGACACCTCTATGACATTTGAAACTTGTTTTTTGGCCTTGCTCTGTCAATCAACATTAATGCCTCAGTTGTTTCCTTCAACCAACAAGCATGAAGATTGGATTTTCCTACTTGATTCACATCACCAAAAAGATTCTACCTCTTGATCCGTCTCAAGCTACATTTCTTCTATCATTAATTCATGATTTATGGGCTCCTTATTGCTACATTTCTTCTATCATTAATTCATGATTTATGGGTTCCTTATTTAAAGTTGACCTTCTCATCACCTACCACGTCAATGGACACTTCACCGACCTCTGGATGCTTGCCACCTGGTATCCACATGTCATTCTTGTTGACATCCACCTCTCTTCAATCTACTAAGTGGGTTTAGATTCATTAACCGACCAAGACATACTATCGGTGTTTGCTCACCGGTTCACTAACCCTACCTATACATGTCACCTTGCTGGTTATCCTTCGTACCTGCTTTCCTCTATTTTGTGAGTGGGTCAACCTTACTTGTCATCAAACACAACGATTCATCCACTAAGTCTATTTACCAATGATATTACACCTTCCTTCATACCAGTATTATCATTGTGTAAAGCATGTCATTAATGAACATTCTGATAATCATGCCTATCGGTGGATTACACTCTTCTCTATTGTCTTTTGTTTGCTTACTGGTGGTCATGTTTACTTATCAGTGAACATCCATTCTAGTAACATCTCCTTCATGCATCTTGCATTAACCTTGCATACCGGTAACCATCCATACTGGTAACATGCTATACTTACCGGTTGACATTAATGACAATATAATGTCAACAATATCCCCCTTTGGCATTGACTTCAACATACTTTGCATTTCTTCAATGGGCTCATTCTCCCACTTTGAAAACAATGACAAAGGGGACAAACTCTATAAAGTACATATCTCCCCCTTTGTCAAATCTTCCCCTTTTCCCATCAACTAGTTCAAGAGTCAAAAAGGTATGGCAGTGTACTCCCCTTGGACCATAGATCTCCATGCACATTTAATTGCATGAAGCGAGTGAAAAAACTCCCAACTTGTGTCTTAGATACTCCAATGTGCTTACCGGTAGAGGCTTGGTGAAGATATCAGCCACTTGTTGACATATAGGGACATACTCTAGACCTATAGGGACATACTCTAGACCTTAACTTCCTGATCTACCACCTTCTCCTAAAGAAAATGATATTTGATGGCAATATACTTTGTCCTTGAGTGCATAACTGAGATCTTTGAAATGTTAATTGCACTGGAATTGTCATACTAGAGGCAAATGGGGTCAAACATCTCTACCTGAATATCCTTGAGGGTCTGCTTCATCTATAGCACCTGAGAACAACATGTGGCAGCAACAATATATTCTGCCTCAGCAGTAGATAGAGAAACTGAATCCTCCTTCTTGTTGTTCCATGAGACCAACTGGTTACCTAGGAAGAATGCACCACCACTTGTTTTCTTTCGCTCATCAATGTAGCCTACCCAATCAGCATCAATGTAGGCATGTAAGGTAAAATCCCCTTTCTTCGTATACCATAGCCCATAATCAAGTGTCCCTTGTAGATACTGAAATATCCTTTTGACTACATTCACATGTGACTATTTGGGTGCAGCTTGAAATCTAGCCACCATGCATATTGCCTGCACTATATCTGATCTAGAAGCAGTAAGATATAACAAACTGCTAATCATTGATCTATACATTGTTTGATCCACTACTGGTGATTCATCATCCTTCCTTAGCTTGGATCCGGTCACCGTGTGAGTACTTACCGGTTTGTTATCTTCTATTTGGAACTTCTTCAACATATCTTTGGCATACTTGGTTTGAGAGATAAATGTCCCTTTACCTTGTTGTGAAATCTGCAAACAAAGAAAGTTGGATAACTCTCCAAGCATTGACATCTCAAGCTCTGACTACATCTAATCAACAAACTCTTTACACAAGGTATCCTTGTCGACTCAAAAAATGATGGCATCCACATATATGACCACAATAATCATGTGGCTTCCATATGCTTTAATGTACAAATTACTATATACACTCCCTTTTCTGAACCCTTGCTCCTTTAGATACATATCTAACCTTGAGTACCATGCTCTTGGAGCCTACTTCAAACCATATAGTATTCTCTTCAACCGACACACAAAGGTTTCATTATCATGTAGCACAAAATCTTCTGGTTGTTCCATGTATACTTCCTCTTATATATTTCCATTTAGGAAAGTATATTTGACATCCATTTGATAAAATTAATAACCCTTGTCGATAGAGAAAGCAAGAAACATCCTAATAGCTTCTAGCCTAGCCACTTGTGCAAATGTTTCTTTAAAATCAATGCCTTCTACTTGAGAATATCCTTTGCACACTAACCTTGCTTTGTGCCTCACAATCTTCCCTTCTTCATTCATCATGTTCTGGTATACCCACTTTGTTCCAATAACATTTTTATCAACCAGTCTAGGGACTAATTCCCAAGTCTTATTCTTTTCAATCTGCTATAGTTCCTCTTCCATTAAATCCATCCATTTCTAACTTTTGTTGGCCTCATTGAATGTCTTAGGTTCCATTTCAGTCATGAGGTAGAAATTCACTTGTTCATCATTTCGGGAAAGTCTTCTTCTAGTCTGCATACCATCACTCTTATTACCTAAAATCTTCTCTTTTGGGTGGTTTTTTTGCACCTACCGGTTAGGGACCTTATTAGATTCTTCTTTTGGTTCATTGTTTGACTGAATTATTATACCATTTGACTTGAGTATTTCTTCCTTTAAGTATATCTTCATCTACTCTCACATTCACTCTCTCAATGACTATTCTTAGTCTTTTGTTGTAGCATTTGTAGACCTTACTATGGGTTGAGTAACAAAGGAAAATACCTTCATCACTCCTAGAATCAAAGCTGCCCAAGCCATCCTTATTTCTTTTAATGAAGCATTTAATCCCAATCACCTTGAAGTACTCAACTAATGGTTTCCAGTCATACAATAGTTCATAAGGTGTCATCTTGTTGTTTGTTCTGAGTTGAACTTGGTTCAAAGTATATGTTGTAGTATGAACTATTTCCTTCCAATACATATCCAGTAAGTTTGCCTCATTAAACATAGTTTTAGACATCTCCTTGACTGTCTTGTTCTTCCTTTCTACCACACCATTTTGTTGTGGTGTCCTGGGGAATGAGTATTGTCTTCTGATTCCATGTCTTTCACAGGAGTCCTCAAACTCATTCAATGTGAACTCTCCAACCCTGTTGGATCTTAGACATTCTAGCTTGCATCCACTTTCCTTCTCTACCATCTTCTAGAAGATCTTGAATCTATCAAACTCTTTTGATTTATCATGAAGGAAAGTGACCCATGTAATTCTTGAGTATTCATAAATGAAGAGCATAAAGTATCACTTACCAACAAAATCTCTTGTCCTAGTTGGACCACATAGATCAGTATGCACCAGTTCTAGTGGTCTTGAAGCTCACCTTAGTCTACTTTCCTCTTACACATTCATCACAAAATTTGCTTTCCATTTTGATGATTGGTTGTATGTTTCTCACAGGGCCCTTTTTGCTTACTGTAACTAGATTATCAAAACTTATGTGGTCTAATATCCTATGCCACAGCCAACTCTAATCCACTTGTCCCATCATGCATTGGGACTCATAGCATTCCTTCATATTGTACACATTTCCATCTATTCTTTTACCTTCTTCTACAATTTGACTAGTACTCTCTTTTCTTATCTGGCAACCGATAGAATCAAAAGTGAATTTCTAACTGTTATCACACATTTGACTTACACTTAGTAAATTGTACTTTAAACCTTCTATATAATATACATCACGGGCCTTCAATTTTCCATCTATATTTAGAGTACCTTTTCATTTTATCTTGATGGAGGAGTTGTCTCCAAATCTTACTGAGCCTCCTTTCCAATCTTCAAGCTTAATAAACTTCTTTTTGTCACAAGTCATGTGATTGGAACAACCACTGTCTACAACCCACCAGTTCCTTCTTTCTACATGCAGGGCACTCTACACAATCAAACTTTCTTCCTTATTCTTATCTTTTCTGACCCAAACTAGTTTGTCTTCCTTCTTTTTGTCTTTTGCAATTTCATGTTTCAGTTTAACTACTAGTTCTTGATTTGGTACTGACTTATTTGGCTTGGTTGTCCTGAGTTTGCAATGATTTTCAATGTGCCCAAACTTATGACAATTATAACACTTTATATTGACATTAAATGATGAATCTGTAAAACTATTGTAGGAAACTGATTGACTTCTCCTACATTCAAAACTCCTATGACCAAATCCATTACACTAGTAGCAAACAACATCCATACCCCGAAGTGCAGAAAGAGAATTTCTACTTTCAAAATTAACACGAGGTTTATTCATCAATCTACAATCAACAACTGTATGTCCAAACTTATTACACTGGTAGCAATAACCATGGTAATTGGGTACATACCAATCTTTTTTTTTGAATAGTCAAACCTTTGTCTCACTAGATGTCTTGCTCTCATTCTATTGATTCTTGTGAATCCTTCACTATCCACCTTGGGATTTTTTTTCTAATTTGCATACTGGTACAATGTGTGAGCCTTCCAATTTTGAGAATACCAATTCACAGGCTGATTTCTTGTAGCCTCAGCATAGGTCTTCTTGTTGGTATCTTTGTTGACTATAAAGATTTGCTTTTCTTTACTTTCACTTGAGGAAGATAATTGTATCTCCTTACCATATGTGTCTTGGCTATTTGAATATTGTCCTTCTTCAAATCGTAAACCACCGATAGCTTTGAATGCTTCTTTTTAATCAACATCTTGTCTAAAGCTTCAGTGCTTCCCTCATACTTCCTCCTCATCTTTAGTTCATCCTTTCTCTTTTCAAGTTCCTTTCTGAGCTTTATAATTTGTACTTCTTGATTTTGATGTAACTTATCCTTTTTCATCAATATAGAGGATGCAACTTTACATATCCTCTTAGCTTCTTCTAACTAGAGTTTCAAGTCAGAAACTATTTGATTGGACTCATCCGAGGATTTCTTCAACAGATCTTGTTCTTTTGTTGTAGCAAGCTTGACCTTCTTGAGTTCTCTTCTTGTCTTACTTAACTCCTCAAGAGCACTTATGAGTTCATCTTCTAGATCCACTTCAGCTTCAATGTCTTCATCTTCAACAACTGGTTCATCTAGTGTCATAAAGAGATTAACTTCTCTTTCATCCTCAAGACAATTATCTTCTAATGTGCTTTCTTCATATGTGGCATCATCCTCGAAGGTGTATAAGCTATTTTTCTTCTGGTAGCTTATTCTTCTTTGTCAGTAGAATTTCTTCTCTTTGTCTTTATGGGTAGATCTGCCAAAGTTTCTTTGTTCATCTCTACCGATTTCATTATAGGTACATTTTGTAGGAAAGTGTCCAATTTTACCATAGTTGAAACATTTGATTTGCAAATTTCCTTTATACTTACCGGATCCTCTCTTGATCTTTCTAACCAAGTTTCCTACCTTTGCATCCGAGTCTTCACTAGATCATTTATGAGCAACCTCTTCCTTGCCCTTTTTGATGGAATTGAAGGCAAGCTCTTTCCTCGAAGATCCTTCTCTAGTTGTCCTCATCTCATAAGCAATTAAGGAGCCAAATAAATCATTCATTGTGAAGGTTTTCATATCCTTGGATTCCTCTATAGCGGAGACCTTAGTATCATACTTAGATGTGAGTGATCTAAGTACCTTTTTGACAATAAATTCATCAACAATTTCTTCTTCAAATCCCCAAATGGTGTTCATAGTTTCATCTACCCTATGAAGATAGTTTGCAATCTTTTCTTCATCTTTCATCTTCAAGCCTTCAAGATGACCTCTTAGTGATTGTAGCTTGGCCTCTTTGACTTTGGCATCTCCTTCAAATAATCTATACATTTTATCCCAAGTCTCCTTGACATATGAGAATTGCATAACCTTAACAAACTAATTATCTGACAGCCCACTAAGAATAGCATGTTTAGCCTTTGCATTATTCTCATACTCCTTGTTAGTATCCAAGTTAGTGGGAGGAAGACTGGGAACAATATACCCATTCTTTATAGACATCCAAACATAAAATCCTAGAGAGGACATATATGTTTTCATTCTTTTGCACCAAACTACATATTTGGTTCCATCAAACATGGGAGCTTTAAAAGGGGAGGACTCATTTATTGCCATTGTGTTCTAAGACCAGAATCTACCCAAGCTAAAGAAAGCTTATCTGACTGGGAACCTAGGCTCTGATACCAATTGTTGAACATAATGTACCACTAAGAGGGGGGTAAATCAGTGGTTCCCAATATTCTAAACCTTCCAAACCAAACTCTTGATACCAGTTATAAAATTAGACACAAAGAGGATATATCAGTGAGATAAGGAAAGTGATCAAATGCAAACAAACAAGGATACATAACACATAACATTGGATATACAAGGAAAACCCAATATGGCAAAAACCTCAGTGAGAAATGTTGTTAGAGTGTACTGCTCCAATCTAGCCTCATAATAAACACGGTTACAATGTTTAGGGCACCAACCCAAGGAGCACCAACCCCTGCATAGAGTTTCACCTCAGTGATTACAATAACATATATTAAAACAATAGTAATCACCTTGTTACAAATGAGTTTTGTAATGCTTGCAATCAAAATACTTCACTGGTTTAACTCTTCTCTATCGGTTCTCCTCTACTCAGTTCTCTATTTGTTCACTGACCTTTGTTTATACCCTTTCTTGCATCATTCTATCTTGCATAACTTCTACCACTACACTCTCTTTTTTCCTTTACCTTTAGAAGCTTTCTTCCTGAATCTCCCTTGCCAGTTCATATAATTTTTATCCTCTTCGTTAGCTTGTCGGTTGCTCTCACCTTAACGGTAAAAGATTTGATAAACCCTCTTACCAGTTCAACTTTTCTATTACTCAGCTCCAACACTTGGATTCTCTTTATCTTTTCTCTCATTATTCCCTACTCTCTTAGTTACTCTATCTTTTCTGGCATCTAGCATCCCAATCTTTCATCTTCGGTCTACATATTTATACTTGGCTTTCCCACCAAGACTAGAGTTCAAATGGTGGCACGCTACGGATCAAAACTGATTAGATCTCATTTCCATAATTGATGATTCTCCATAGATCAAACATCACCACCATTTCTAATGACATATGTACATGGTTTCTATATTTAGAAACCTGTAACTTGTTTTTCGGCCTTTCTTTGTCAATCACCATTAATGCCTCAATTGTTTCGTTCGACCAACAAGCATGAAGATCAGATTCTCTTGCTTGATTTACATCACCAAAAAGCTTTTGCATCTTGATCCATCTCGAGCTTCACTTCTTCTGTCATTAACCCATGATTTACGGGTTCCTTATTTAAAGTCGACCTTCTCATCACCCACCACATCGATGGACACTTCACCGACCTTTGGATGCTTGCCACCTTGTATCCACATGTAATTCTTGTCGACATCCACCTTTGTTCAGTCCATTGAGTTGGTTTAGATTCATTCACTAACCCTGTCTGTACATGTCACATTGTCGGTTATCCTTCATGCATGCTTTCCTATTTTTTGTTGGTGGGTCAAGCTGACTTGTCATCAAACACACTGATTCATCCACTAAGTCTATTTACCAGTGATATTACACTTGCCTTCATATCAGTATTATCCTTGAGTACAACGTGTCATTAATGCACATCTTGATAATCATACCTACCAGTGGATTACATTCTTCTCGATTTTCTTTTCCTTTCTTACCGGTGGTCATGTTTACTTACTGGTGAGAATACATGCCTATAATATCTCCTTCATGCATCCTACATTCACCTTGCATACTGGTAACTATCCATACCAGTATTATGCTATACTTACAGCTTGACATCAATGACAATACAATGCCAACACTAAGAATGCCTACATAATCCCGATGGTGGTTGTGAGAGATAGTATATTGGCTCAGTGACCTAACCTTTAACTTTTTCTCTATATCAAGGCAATAATCCTTGTCTTGTGTCAACTTGATTGGTTCAACATATAAGAAAAATTTGATAATCTGATTTGTGTTTGTGTGTGTAAGAGATTGTGTGCCATGTCTTTTGTATTTATTATTAATTATAAACATTACGCTTATGGTTGTATTTTAATAAGTAATAAAATAATATATGAATGTAAATATTTGTTTATAAACATTATAGCTTTATTATTAATAAGTTAATCAACCAATTATAATTAATTAATCTAAATTATTAAATAATATAAAATAAATAATTTAAAAATCTTAAACATTAATTAATGGTAAGTTAATTGAATGATTTATTTACCATTTATGAATGGTTGGTTTTCGAACTGTTGGGGAGGTTTTAATCTCCCAAAATCTTTCTTAGTGGGGGTCGTGGGTTTCTTAAAAAAAATGGAGAAAATTTGGAAAGGAGATGAGAGGAAGACTGGTGCAGGAGAGTTGGATCGGATCGGTAGATTAAACTCCTTCAGTGTTTGATTTTTGCGTTACTAGGTTGGATTTGTTCTTTCCTATGCAATGTTGTTGAATGTAGTTTTCAGTTGATTTGCTTGTCTTCTTCTGTATTTCTCTTTCCTATAATGTGTTTGTTAATCTTTCGATGCAAACTCATGTTTTATTAAATAGATTTGTAAGTCCATATTCCTCTAGTTCTGCCTTGGCTGTAATCTCATTATGTTTACTTTCTTATTGTCTTTACTTCGGTTCTGATTTATATATATATTTTATGTATTTGTTTATGGAGTGTTAAGGGTTTTATTATTTTTTTTCTCTAGACTTTTGTTTGTGCTGGGGGAGGGGGCCGCTACCCATTCTGCATGGGTTTTTCCATGAAGCATAAGGAGAGCATCTCCCCCACCCACCTTCATGGGGGGATTTCTCCACCCACTTGTGCGGGGAGGACCCGCATGGATTGAGGTACGACCTCCACGCAAGGTGGTAGACTCTCATCTGCATCGTCCAGCCAGTCTTTTCATCCAGAAAACACAAATGTATTCACTCAGCCCATTAAATTTTGGGGTTTTGGCTAAAATTTTGTGATATTATAATGTTGGATGCCAATTAACAGATTTTAGGGTTTTTCTTTTCATTTATAGGTATAGATTTTGCAATGGATTTCACCCGGCCAATAAACTTTGCGCCCAACCAATCAGATTTTGGTATTTGGGTTATATTATATTGTTATAGTGCAATATTTTGTTTGGATTTTAGTTAATTTTAGGGTTTGTGGCCATGAATATTAATTAATTGTACAGTTTTGAGTTGTGAATAGTTTATTATAAATTTATAGTTATCGTTTCAGGTATTAGATATTAGGGTTTGGATGCAATAATTAAATACAAATATTCGTATTGCATGGTCCTTGGCTGTAAATTATTTCTCGTGCCTTATAGTTTGGATTTGGTTTTAGGTTTGAGGGAATTAATCTGCACGATTGATGATTTTTAAAATGATAAAAGTCTGAATGTCGTAATTGGACAATGAAATTTAGTTTATTATTTATTGTGTTCCTTGGGAGATTATTCTTTGGGTGAAGTATTTTTACTGTCTCGACTATGCAAAGGATTCATTCTTAATTGTCTACTTACTCGGGCAAACATTTCCAAAATATGGCCTGAGTGAAATACTATTTGAATAATAATTTATTCCATTATTTTGACTGTGATAAACCAATTATTTATTTATTTCATTATGTATTTATGTGGTTAAGTACCTTATTATGTTTGGGAATGAAAATTTAAAGAAATAAAGATTAATTAAATATATATTAATGTTGTGTAAATTGGTGATAATTAATTAATCCAATGATATTAAATTAATAATATTTACATGTTATTATTTAATAATTAATAATGTTTGTTATATATTTATGGTTTTGTTATTTGGTTAGTTTAATTTGAAGTTTTTCCCCTTTTCAACTTAAGTTATTGTAATTGAAGTAGGTTTGAGTTCTGTATACTAATGTGACTCTATGTGTCTTTTGCTGGAACATTGAAGTTTATTAGTTTCAAGGTTGTTTCAACACTTATTTGGACCTATGTTATATTTATGTTCCTTTAATCGAAACCTTATATATAATTTGATAACAATTATTCTTATTTAAATTGTTTTGCTATTCGAATGTAATCCTTAAATCTATAAGGTTAATATAATTGATATTGGAAATGTTTCTTTATTGTCATTAATTAATATTCAAACCCTTGACCAATAATATAAATAGTAATATAAACTAGTAGGTGTTAGGGTTTTGCAACTTTTCAATTGTTTTGGGTCGGGTGCCTTTCAGGGGCTCCAAAGGTTGAGTTTTTGATCTTAGGTCCTATTTTTTAGTATTAATAGGTTCAAACTTTCTATGTGACCTGATATATGGATGTCTTTGGTGGTTTATCAGCCTTTTGGTCTTATCTCATTACTTTCCTTGTGGGATTGAGTCCTATTGTGCTACTTGATGGAATATATTGTATTTGATGCTTTCGGATGTAATGATGTTTCAAATCTCTGGTATGAGACTTATTGAAATTATAATATGATGTTCATTTGATGGTGATCCATGTTTCATTTTTTTCTTTGATTGGGTTTGCATAGGTATAGTGTCATAAGGGAGAGTGGCTCTCCACGAGTTGCGATCCTAAGTGATTGCTAGGACAACCAATTAGGATAGTTGTTTTAATAAGTGATAACCTTAATTAATGAATATAGCGGGGGCTTTGGGTACATTTTCACATTAATCAAGATAATGGTGATGGCCCACTCATGGCCTAGAGTGCTTCTTTAGGCTCAGGATGAGTTTGGGAAGGCTAGGAATGGCCAGATCAACTTCTTTGTCCTCGTGAAAGGTATGTTGCTTCCACATGAGACTTGGATGGGGGCCGGCAGGTAGGAGAGACAACAAGGACAACCCAAAATAGGTGTCAGTGTCCTTGGAGACTAGCCAGGATAACCCATACCAAGCTATGTGATGACACTTTTCCCTTGTGAGCACTAGTGTCCTACCTCTATATTCTTGCACATAATTCTTTTGTATTTATTCTTGTTGTGTGCTTCATCCTCATGTACTTTGTTGTTCATCCTTATCCTATGGCATTGAGTTGTGACCTTGTATTATTTTATTTTTTGCTTATGTGAACGTGGGCCATATGTCTATGTCCTAGAATAGGGGGTGGTCCTTCAGGTTCCACAATGTCAGGTGGTAGTTACATTCTTCCATCAATTATTTTGATGTGTTTGTTGCGTGGATTGGAATGGATTCATTTTCCAGTCAATTCTCTTTATTATGGCTCTCTTTGTGGATCCAAGATAGTTTCATGCTTTCACTATACTATGGTTATGCCATACCAATTTTAATTGTAATATTGTATACGCCTTCAAGGAAATTTATGTAATTATGATGTAATTGTGATGTTAATATTTTATAGTTTGAATTAAGTATATGTTAATCATTCATCATTTTATGATCTGTGGGAACATTTGGAATTGGATCTTAAAATGAACCTAGTTTTTAAGATTAAATGAATGCAATCAATTTGTCAATTTATTGAAATTAAATGCAAATGAATCTTTAATTATGTTAACTTTCTCATTAATGCTTAATGAATGTATTAAATTGATAACTATGATTAGATGTAGTTTCCTTAATATTTTATGGGTTGTTAAATAACATTGTTGAGGAACCTTAGAGGATAGTATTATTTCTTCCATATGTCCATTTGCGTTTATTAATATGCCTCTAGTTAGAGTATTGTATTAGATCACACAATAAAATATTTTAAAAATATATATTTCACCTCATAGTTGTGATAGTTAGGTTAGATACTCTGAGGATCTTTGGTTGGGTGTTACAATTTTGTTGTTCAAAAAGTGCATAGTCTATTCTCATTTCTCTACAAAAGAGTTCAGAGCTTTCCACACTATTCGAGGGCTATTCACATATCTCTACAAGATTATTTCTATGTAAAGAAAAGCTTTTCCTTGCGTTGTATTAGAAATAGATATTCCCTAGATGAGGGCTATTTGTCCATCTCTACAAAGAGTCTAGAATTTCCAATGTCTATTTGAAATTCATTTAGATTAATATTCACATATTTTATTGTGTATGTTATACTATTTTTATTAAATTAATACAAAATTAAATAGTATCAAATATTTTTTAATGTCTTGGTCAAGATTAATGATTTACAAGGAATCAATCAAAGAGTAAACCCATCAAGGTGGAATTTATTTAAAAATAAAATGGAAAAGGATCTCAATAAATTCTATTGAATAATTCTTTTAGTAAATTCTTATTTATAAAAATAAATTTAAATAAAATTAGTAGAGATATTTTAAATATATCTATTAAAAAAATTGAGAGATACAAATTATAACTATTTTATATACATAAAAGTTATTTTTATTTTAGTACAACTTGATTTAACCTAGTGTTGGAGAACTTGTGCTCTTGAAAGAGAGGTTATAAGTTCAAATCCTAGAATGGGGTAGGGTATGTACACCTTATCAACTTCGGCCCATTACTGATCAAAAGAAAATAAAAAATTATTTTAGTTTGAATTGTTCCATTTAGGTTAATATATATGGCATAATAATTCTATCTTAATTAGTTTACAATTAATGAATGCCAATACGCATTCTACAATGACAATAAGGGAAGGAGTGTAATCGCTTGAATCTGTTAAGTTAATAAAAACTCTTAAATTTGACAACCATTTACATTTCAAACTATTAATATTAATTATAAACATAATATTTTAAAATAAACATCACATATAAACAAAGATATGCATGCATCAAAATTATAAGTTATAGATGTATAAATATAAAAGCAAAACAAACTTATTTAAAAATAATTAATCTACTCTTTCATAGCAACAATTTATATCACATTTAAAAAAATAAATATTACTACACATATTAAGAGTTATTAGCTCATTTAAAAAATATATATTTGATAATTTTTAATTTTGCTAATCGAATGTTGGTAATTGACACTCATTTGGTTGAGTTGTGTTGTCATTGATGGCAACATACATTATTTTGGGTTGGACACTTAATCGGTACTCATGATTTGAAAACCGATGTTCAAGTCATTTGACAAACAAGGGACACCGGCAAACTAGGAAGTGGTATATGAGGCCGACATAGGAGATTGATCTGGCAGGTCTACACAGCAACAATCAGCAACATCGGTCACAAATTTTAATGTATTTATTTTTGTCTAAGCCAACATGTAAATAAATTGTAATATCATTGTAAGCTGCCATAAGACATTCATGTTTATGTTTGGGAAGGATATTTAAGTCAATCCCTTTAGGTTATTTTGGATATACATACAAAGAGAAGGAATATGTAGTGGTGTGATATTGTGCGAGCAATGTTGATCGACTAAATGTAAATATAATATTCTCTGTTCGGTCTTGCTTATTGTTTTAGAGGTTTGGGGTGCGAAGTAAGTTACTCATAAAGGAGGACATAGTGAAAATTGGTATAGATAGTGCTTGAACCAAAAATCATCCAACATAGCAGATGCATTCTTTGAGTTCAGAATTTTGTTTGTAAACCAGTATTTGGTGTGTGTAGTCAATGAGGCTCCTTTTATGATGAGTAGTGTGCTTTAGGCTATTGGTCTTCATGCATGTGCAAGCCCCTATTGTAATATTTATTTATTTGGCCAATGGAAAGATATTGTGGGTCACGAATACCATCATGGTTTTTCCTCTTTGAGGTTTTCCACGTATAAATCTCTATATTATGGTGTATTTTATTTTGATGGCATCATTTGTACTTATTTTTATATTCTTTTATTGCTACCAGTTACTAAATTACTTTGTGAATAAGGTTAAAATTGACCTCATCGGTAGAATACTAATTCATCCCCTCGTCTCAGTGTTCTTGGATTCCAACAATTAGTATTAGAGCCTACTACGTTGGAGTAAGTCTAACAGCCTAAGGAAGATCTTAAATCTAGAATCCTTTGAGATGAGTAAGGAGAAACATATTGAAGTAGCACTTGAGATTATGAAGTTGAAAGGATGAAGAACTCAAAGTTGCAAGATGAATTGAATTGTAAAAAGAAATCCATTCTTATCTTAGAGGAGACACTATCATCTACTCAAGCTAGAAGGAAGAAACTTTTACAAAATCAAGATGATAAAGAAAATAATGCCTTTAATGAACAATGTCAAAAGCTGAATCAGGATAATAGTGTCATGAAGAATGAAATGCAAGCCCTAACAATGGGGATGTCCAAGGATATTAAAGACTGAAAGAAGAATTGAAAAAATCTTGGCAAATCTCTAAAAGACAGATCTCGAGGATGCATTAGGCTGGCACATGAGAGTGATATGTTGAGAACTGAGATGGTGCAAACCTAGAATAATGAGAAATAATTGGAAAGATTTATAACAGTCCTAAGGGGAAATCTGAATACTGCAAATGAATACAAAGATAATTTTAAGGATAGTTTTGTGAAGCTTGATGAGATATTGAAGGATCAAAGGTGCAAGGGAGACACTATAGGTATTGGATTTGAGCATGTAGATAGTTGTAGTACTATAAATGAAGTTGAATAACCCGATCAGAAGGAGAATCCACCTATTAACCAGAACCATAAATCACTAGTAAGGCAACCCAATGCACACAAATTCAATGGTAGATATTTTGTTTGTAGTAAATTTGGTCATATGGAAAGACATTGTAGAAATAGAGAAAATCAAGACAAGAATGTTGTTCTTGATTAGTGTTCAAATTATAAGAAATATGGTCATAGGACAAAAGATTGTAGAATGAATGTGAAATGTCATGCATGTAAAAAGTTTGGAAATATGGACAATCAATGCAGGTCAAGGAATGATCAAGGATACAGTAAAACCAATTCAGAAAAATAATGTCACTTGCTATGTATGCACCAAAATAAGACATATTTCTAAATTTTGCATAAGCAAGAACAATCTGGTAGGAAATGATGAGAAAGGAAAATAGAAGGTTCATGATATCTGGAAGGATCATGAGATGAAATGGGTTAGGAAATCTGAAGATCAATCGACAGAGTAGAAGGTTTCTGCACCGAAATGAAAAACATCTGGTAACTAAGGCATTAGCCTTAGGGGGAGGCCAATTAATGATAGATCTTTCGTTACACCTGGTAACGAGCTGAAATCTTGTTTTAGATCTTGGAGAAGTTTGTCTGAAGCTTTTCTGGTACTGAGATTATGGATTTTGAATCTAGTATGATAAGCCAACATGCATTTATGTCAAATTAAAATTTGGGTTTTCACAGAATAAGAGGGAAATGCTGGTTCATTTCTGATCACACAGCATTCAAAGGGATGTAGAGCGAAGCAGAGGGATTTCAAGGCGATTCAAGGCAATCAATAGAATTTGTAAGCAAATTTTAGTACATTTAGAGAGGATTTTCAAGAGTTTTCATCGATGAAGGTTGTGATCTATTTTATTAGTTTCTGAGCTATCTTTTGTTTGCAATGGATTCTTGAATTGCTCCTGCTCTGATAGGTTTGTATACCCCTATTTTTTTTGATATCAAGGATTGTCTATGCCTGATTTTCAAGCAATGTCCTCAGATAGTGAAGGTTTATGATTCAGTAGGTGCATTTTCTAGGGTTCCAGATGGAGTTTTGTATATTGAAGATGTTCATGCATATATCCACTCCACTTTGGAGGATTTAGCTTCCAGTGAAATCAAAATAATGTACATGAAAAATTTGCTGGATAGGAAGGGATCGATGAAACCTAAATTCCAAATTCTAAAGGATCAGGGTTTCATAGATGGTTTGGAGATGCCAAAATTTGAAGGTGAAATGATCTTGTATGTGCTGAGCCATATCCACAAGGAATTCATGTGGCTATACCGACCTTATAAAATTACTAAGGAGGCTATTCATGCAATCACCAGTTTGCCCCAAACTATTCTGACTTCTGGAAAGAAGAACATATCCAACAATGAGGTGGAGGTGTTAACTGGTGTAACCTTTTACAACTAGTCAATGACAATAAGCACTATCAGAGACAAAGTTGTTCAATTTGCAAGCATGATCATTGGCTACAAGGTAACCCAATCAACTAGTTGAACTTTTTTTTGTAGTTCATGCATTCAATATGCTCATCTATTGGTCAAAGAAAATGATAGGTATGATCTTTGTCAATCGATGTATGAAAAAATTATTTCAAACCTAGGGAAGATTAAGGGTAAGAAGAAAGGTGTTTTCTAGTATGGAAACCTTGTTATTTGCCTGATGTTTTTCTTTTTGAATGAGTTACTGGGATCCAGTAAAACACAATGGGCATTTGATATGCTAGTAGGGAAGCAAATAAAATATGTTATAAGAGTCTTGGGATAGGACAAGGACAGAGACTCCATTTTGTGGGGTTATTTCAAATCTTTTCAGAAGACAATGAAGAAGAGAGAGAAAGAGAGTGCGTAAGCATATTGTGCACTCTGCCATGGCTCCATGCATTAAACCAGTTGATAAGTACTCTACATAAATTTGTTTTATGCTTAAGAAGGATGAAACATTGATGGAGGCAGTATAGCCATGAAATATCTAGATCACTTAGATGTGTTATAAGGTTGATGCTGAGATCTTGGACTTATATGCCAAGACTATTATTGATGCCCCTATTGATGGTGCTAATAAAACCTTTGAGATAGAAAAGCAAAAGGAATCTGAATTTCAAATAGGTTTTAGGAAGAAGAAGAGGGAAGGAAAAATTAAGAAGGTTCTTGAAGATGTGGAAAATTTGTACTCTGAAATAAAACATATCATTGGACTAGAAGAAGGGTCATCTCTGGCAGTAGTTTGGACTCCACTGGTAGTAATAGCCGACAAGGGTGTATTGAAGAGGAAGAAACCAAAAACTTATATTACCCCTATTGAATCTAGTTCTGATATTGATGTTGTTCTCTCAAAGATTCTGAAGATTTACATCAGAATACAAAGGAAGAAGCTTGAGGAAGCAAGGAAACAAAAAGTCAAGGTCACTCCTTCGACAACCTCAAAGAAAATTTTGAAGGAGAGGAAACCCACAGAGAAGATGAAACCAGTTAAAGAGTCTTCTTCTACTCCCGACAAGAAGAAATCAAATATAGATATGACTCTCAAATCCAGTAAGAGTATTAAAGTCATTCCTACTCTATGAGTTGCTAAATTGATAGATCAAATAACTAAAGATGGAATTTTGAGTAATATCCAACATTACTATATACAAATGGATGGTAAGGAAAAAATAGAGATTAAGGAAGTAGTTTTGTTATACTTAGATATATATAAGAAGGCATTACTTGAGATTGAAAATCAACTATCGAGATATTTGTACAATAAGCTAGATGCTAGGAGATTGTTTTTAGTTGAAGAGGATAAAAATATAAAGATGCGGGAGTTATTGATGATTTGTTGTGAAATAACTAATGAGGAGTTGTAGTAGTGTCGGCATGTGAGTCTAATGGTAGGTAGAGTAAATGAAATAGTTAAGGAGACCCATGAGGCATGCATAAAATTATTTGTACATAAACCCAATTTCTTTATTCCACTTGTATTCCCTCCTAAAATTGGTATTCAATATATCTTAGTTGATGGTAAGAGGAAAGGTATATTGGGTTTGGATCCACCGGTTTTAGAATAGAAACTAACAGATGATATTGCTCTGGCAGTATCACCTGCACATAATATAGAGAAACCTATAGTTAAGACCGAAGATGTCCATGATAAGAAGGATACATTGGAACTAAACATTCCAGATGTAGAGGTTATTGATGTAGATATAGAAAATAAACAGGCTGAGGATATTGAACTTCTGGAAACAAATGTACATACAAAAGAGGTTAAGGTTGAGCAGGTTACTAGTCAGCAGGTTGGAGAGTATAGTAATTCATTGTTGGCGAGTATAGTAATTCATTGTTGGCCCTTGGCTCATTTGGTCAAGTTGATCTTGGATAGAGGAATATTGAATAACTGAATAATTTTGAATCGATGTATCTTGCAGCTCAGAAGTTAAGGAAGGAAGGAACATAAGACAAGAAAGTCACTGAGCATGCCATTTTGTTTCTGCAACATCTAGTTCCAAGATACACTAGTTTGGTAGCTAGCCCCTTTGGTAAGCTTAAGAGTTTGACTAACACATTGCAAAAGAGTTTCAAACTCTTCAACATATATCAAAATGACAGTTAATAGAGAGATACAATGTAGCTAGGAAGGTCCCCTATGACAATATGATCATATCAGACAAGGTGAAGATAACACAATAACTAACAAATATTGATGACGCTCTTAATCAGTGTAGTTGTATATATAGGTCGTGTACTAACAAAGTCAACTTATAGCTGACCTGGAGGTAAAAATAAAAGCGGCAAAGGCCCTGTTGGAACATCTCACTAACAATTTTGATGGTACTCAATCATTGACCTGCACTATTGATGATCTTTGGTTACAAAATATGAGGTATCAGCCTTAGAGAAAGGTATGTATAGGTTAATATAGTGAGATATGGAATTGATAGGATTGGTAAGTCCCCAATTGAACATTTTGCTACTTCATAAGCGGGAAAGTTTACAATTGATAAATAAACCAACACCGACAGACCTAATTGAAGAAGAACTTCATGCATACATTATTAATGGGTTTGTATCTATTTTGGGAACATTGAAAACTAATTGGGATACTTAGGATTTTTGAAGGGTTCCTCGGTTGTATTCAAGTACATCTAGATCCGGTAGACACGTTTGGATTTCATTATTTCATTGATTTTTTGCATCCTTTGTCATTGATGTCAAAGGGGGGGTAATTGTTCTAAAAAATGTTAAGGGACATAAGAAGTAATGTATATCTCAAGGGGATCTCAGGGGGATCAGGGTCAAGGTTGGTTTTGGGAGGAAACAGGATAGCACATCAATGATCCACTTTTTCACATGAGTGTTGCCATCAATGAGAAAGGGGGAGATTGTTGGCAATTGACACTCATCTAGTTTAGTTGTGTTTTCATGATGTAAATACACATCATTTTTGGTTGGAAACTTAATTGGTACTCACCGATACTCGTGATTCAATAACTGGTATTCAAGTCATCCACGAGACAAGTGATACCAGCAAAGTAGGAATTGGTATATGAGGTCAACATAGGAGATTAATCCAGCAGGTATACACATCAACAATCAACAGGATCAATCACAAAGTTTAATGTATTTATTTTTGTCTATGGCAACATGTAAATAAATTATAATATCATTGTAATCTGACATAAGACATTCATGTTTATGTTTGGGAAGAGTATTTAAGTCAGTCTGGTTAAGTTATTTGGATATACATACAGAGAGAAGGAATATATAGTGGTGTGATATTGTGCGAGCAATGTTGGTCAACTAAATACGAATATAATATTTTGTAGTCAGTCTTGGTTATTGGTCTAGAGGTTTTGGATGCGAAGTAAGTTACCAGTAAAGGAGGACACAGTGAAAACTGGTACATACATTCATTGAACCATAACTCATCCAGCATAGCAGATACATTCTCTGAGTTTAGATTTTTATTTGTAAACCAATATTTGGTGTTTGTAGTTAGTGAAGCTCCTTTTGTTATGAGTAGTATGCTCTAGGCTATTGGTCTTCTTCCATGTGCAGGCCCCTATTGTAATATTTATTCATTTGGCCTGTGGATATATATTGTGGGTCACCAATCCCACTATGGTTTTTCCTCTTTGAGGTTTTCCATGCATAAATATCTGTGTTATATTCTTTTATAGTTACCAATTACTGAATTATTTTGTTACTAAATTTAAAATTGATCTCATTGGTATAACACTAATTCACCCCCCCCTCAAAGTGTTCTTGGATTCCAACATCCAAACACCCATAGAAAGCACCATAAAGACTCTTGTCATATTTCTTCCACCTTGCATTAAAACAACCTACACACCCAGATCACTCATCTTGCTTATTGAAAGTAACCTTCATGACAAACTAAGGATATGTAAGATACCATGAAAATCCTTCATGTTGCCATTAGGGAACCCGATCTTAACTCTTTCATGACCAACAACCTTTAGGTGAGACTCATCATCAAAATACAAATTCCTACTATTAAACTATTCGTAATTCAAAAACCAACCTTTGTGAGAGGTCATGTGGAAATATGCACCTAAATCTATCAATAAAATATCTTTCATTGCATGTGTTTTTAAGGTTGAAACAAAAGCATCCACTTCATCATGAGAGAATTTATTAGTGTGAAAATTAGTTAAATCATTTCTACCTTTCTTTTTTTGAACTCCTTTTTGCAATATTTTCATAAATTACCAAATTCACCACAGTTCCAACATTTTGCCTTGGACTTCATGCCAATAGACTTAGATCTCCTTGGAGAATTGGATTTACCCTTGTTTTCCATTCTCTTTCCTTTATCCATAGTTCTACCATGAGAAACTAGAGCCTCCTTAGCCATCTCAAAATATTTCCTTTGCAACTCCTCAAATAAAATTGAAGAAACCACATCCTCCCTCTTGAAAGTACTTGTGTTTCAAATGTCTATAAAAGGGTGATCCCATTAATCTAGAAAAGAACATGATCGAAGAATACATTTATCTTGATCATGAATCTTTTCACTGGTAGAATTCAGTTTAGAAACAAGCATGTTGAATGCACTCATTTGATTTGCAATAGAACCTCCTTCCTTCATCCTCAACTAATATAGCCGAGCTTTCTCAACAATAACTTATTTACCCAATATTTCCTTGATAAGTATCACCAAGATTTTTCCAAAGTGTAGTTGTATTATTCTCGACATGGACATTCAAGAGCACTAAATCATTTAGACAGACCCTTATCGAACACTTGACTTTCTAATCCATTTTATCCCATTCATTCTACAGTGTATTTTTACATTTCATTGAACAAACCACAACCCACAGATCTTTATCCATGATCATGTTCTCCATTTTAAGTTTCCACAACTCTAAATTTCTTCCATTCAATTTATCCATTTGTAATCTACTAGATTCACTTTCTATATCAAAGATAAAAGAAAGTTATGAAATCATCCTTTGTAAAACTCCTAATGAAACTAGACTAGCATGAAAAAAACCATAAACTCAACAACAATAGAAAACTTATCCATGCTCTAATACAAATTGAAAGGAAGCCCAAGTGTGGAATATTGCTTTCAAGTGTTAAATCTAATAGGGGAGATGATAGAAAAAATTTCTTACAAACTCTGAAATTATTGTAGATTATATGAACACATATAAAATCAAATTTCAACAAATAAAATCACAACACCAGCTATATGCCAGAAAAACCTTTTGGGAAAGACCCAGACTCCAAAAGTAAAAATTAATTGTATTATTAGGAAAACGAACCATTACAATACAAATCCTAAAGACAATGCTCTTTAGGAGTAAATACTACAACAAAGTATTCTAGAGATTATCTGGCACACCAAAGATTTTTGGAATATATCCAATCTATCATATAAAATATATAAAGAAGCCACATATTTATATATCTCAACGCAAGAGGAAAGTTCCCATGGTTTCCAAAACTAGATCCAATACCAAAGAGGTATGTGGTATCATAAATGTCACCTTGCCATATGCAATACCTACCTCACACCAGTTTTCACAGTTGAACTCCATCACAAATACCAATTGGCAAATAATTTCTTTCCATCAAGGATCTCCTATTGTGCTACCACAAAGCTCACCTACAGTCTTCTCTGCACAAGACATTATGCCACTCTGATACCATATGTGAATAAGATAAAAATAAAGCACAAAGTTCAAATTTGATTTTAACAAGATAGGTTTCAGATTGATGCAAACTGTCTATTATAAAATTATTATTTTTTCATAAAACTACAAAAAATACCTTCCAAGAAATTAACTTGCTAGACTCTAATAAATTATTTAATTAATTTATTAATATGAACTATATAAATAAAAAATTAACCTAGATTAATATAATATTATTCAACGGCATTGACAATCAGCAATCATACAACTTCATCATCATCACTTCAACAACTATAACACTTCTTTATCCAAATGATCTCCATATCATCAATGATAACACCACAAGGACAACATTTATTTTCATGTATCAAGTTGACATCAATGAAAACACATATTGGCAACATGAAGTTGCGACTTTGGGTTCTAAAATTTAGAAGGGAGCCAAAAAAATAGGAAGAGAAAAATAGATCGGTAGCTTAGGGGAAAGGAAAAGATAGATCAGTAGATCTTGTATATATCATTTCTATAGGATGAGAGGCTACTCAAGAGAAGATGATCAACAACTAAGACTTCCTCTATTAGAGCCCTATGTGGTCTCTTTTTTAGCTATTTTTTGTATGGTTGGTTGCTATGTTGGATAATGTCCTACTTCTTGGTATTTTTGGAATATTTTAATTTTTTCTATACTTATTATAATGGTAACTAGTATGTCTAGTTCCTAGTTGGTTTTGTTTGCTTGTCTACCCAACCTACCTAGTTTTTTGTATCTACTATGAAAATAACTATATAGATTGGGGGCCCTTCTACTACTTATCTTAATAATAAAGAAAAAAAATACCAACACCATCTTATATAACTACTCATGCCTCCTATTTGTGGGCATTGTTAGCTTACTTTAATTCACAAATCCTTGCTAGGCCAAAGTAGCTTATTATAAATAATATTATGAACTAATTACCAAGTGAGATATTATCTAAGACATAACTAGTTGTCACATATCATGATGTATTCAATGGAATATAGGAATATAATGCTTTCAATCAGATAAATGTTCTCAATGAAGATCAATTGTCGATACTTGTTCAAGAAATCACCATCTCTCTATGTTGTAGCTTTGATAGGTAGACTATTTGACTTGATGAGATGATTTGTAATTATCCTATTCCTCATCTTCTTTGAATATATTTGAATAATTTACTTCAGATCCAAGATTATTATCTCTTCATCAAGTTTGATGAACACTAGTTATGCTTGAATTTAATGTCCAAATTCATTCTTTTGGCAAGATATATGAAATATTTGATGCATTTTTCTTCTTGGAGGTAACTATAGCTTGTATGTCATTCTCAAAATCATTAGCAAAACATGATATGGACTATAATAAATTTTGCAATATATTTTTGTATCATTTATCTCAATTTTCAAAATTCTACATATTAGTCTATAGTGATTTGGCACCATTGAATGAGGCATATAAAATTAATAAAAAAAATTCCTTAGAAAACTCTTTGAGTTAATAAACTTCATTAATAAATAAATTGTTATTTTCTAAAACATAAATTCAAATTTTAATTTTTTTTATATAAACATATATAGTATATATTTTGAAATGTAATACCCTTTTCCCATTATTTACTAGAAGTAAAACAATAATTTCTAATCAATAGAAAATGGAGGAATAAATAACATCCAAATACCAATAGAAGTGTTATTTATTTTTTTATTTCTCATTGATTTAATTTTGATTAATAAAAGTAGGATAGGCATGTACCATTACGTAAGTACAAAGCGACACCTAGGGTGCATGAGGGATTCACAACTAGCTAAAATCCATCAAATAACACAAAAGAAAAACCCAGCGGGGCAAACCAAAAACCTGCAAAGCAAGTAGAAATCCAGGAGAAACAAAAAGACCAGCACAACCAACCATGAAAAGCAAAAAGAGATGGCCAACTACATGGGGGAATTTTTATCCTACCAATCTCGGAATAAGCATAAAAATTTATCAATGAATGACACTTTTTTGAGAGAACCAATCATAGAGCTAGATGACACTAAGGCAAAATTAGGGGTGGTTTTAACAAGGTACTTTGTGGGGCCTGAACCCATTATCAAGGCCTAGGTCTATTTTTCATTTTTTCTCCCTTTTCTTATTAAAATTGAATTCCATGGTTTTGATAGCCTAAATAATGCGTTATGCATGTTTGTTGCATTCTTGGAGGCTTGATTGGCCTCCTCGATTTTAATTTTTAAATTAAGAGCCTCCTAGGAACACTTAATTTCTTTCACCTCAAATTTAGTCATTGTCATCTTATGCTTGACATTCAGGTCTTCAATCCTCCAATTTACCTTATCCCACTTCTTGGTAAGGCCAACAAATTAATTAGTATATCTCCAAACTCTATCATCATCAACATCCTCCAGCTAGGTATTAGCCCTAACTTCTACCTCAACTGCCGCCTCCAATCTATTACTTTTCCTTATTGCCATATTCATCTGCCCAAAAATCCATTTTAACAAATCGTCCCACCTTTTACACATCATCATGAATGTCCTCCACAATGGATCATAATCAAGCTCTGGGGCTTAGTATATCCAAAGGGGGGAGGGTTTGTGGGAGGAGGGCTAGGGTTAACATCATCATTAACATTAGTGGTAGGGGATCAATCTGAGCCTATATTTTAGAGGAATCCAGTTCATCAAAGGAGATCAAATCAGACCCTGAGTCCTCAATGATTTACACATGCTTGTGTGCCTCAATTTGGGATACTATATCAAGGTCTTTTTTAGAGGTAGTCATGGCTTTGAATTTGGCCATGCATGCAAGGTTCTTTCTTGTGGGCATTTTAGAGCTTGAATGAGACACTCCACCTAAGTCTGATGGGGTGACAGTGAGATTAAGATATAAGCTAGGGTCATAGGTGGACCCGATTTCAATTGTGGGGATGCCATCCAAATGAAAATTATAAAGCCTACGTATAAGATCCTGATGAAGGGGAGGTTTAGCCTTAATAGAAGCCTTAGAAATAGATTGAGATAAACAAGACAAGACGTAGTAAGAAAAGCTTATTCTTACCTCTTCGCATAGGTAGTTCAACATAGAAAGAGATGAAGGTGGAGTCTCCTCTTTCTACCATCCAGGGTGAAATATTTCATGAAAAGAAGGGCAGTCTCCTTGTAGATACTAGGGAGCTTTTCTTTGTTGTAGCTGCTTTGGATTTTGGAGACAAAAAACGAGTCGAAATCTTCCTTAGAACCATCCTTAGGCTTCTTAGGGAAGGAGATGCCATCAAGGACCAAACTAGTTACTTTTACAATGGTCTCCTCAAAAATAATAAAGGAAAACATTCCAATCTTAACGACGCCATTATCCCAGGCTTGAACAAAAGCTATAGATAGTTTGCGATCATGGCCACTCATCCCGTCCACATAGGAATCGAGATTTCCTTGAATCACCTTACTCCAAAGTTAACCATTATGTTTAAACTAAGAGCATTCATCCGGTTCAACCTAGTTCAAATCACCTACCATCTCCTAAATCCTAGAAGCCAAATCGAGAAAGCGACAGGTTTGATAGCAACAGTGATGGGTACCAGCAAAATTAAATACTTGCCGCCTTATCTAGCAATGAAAGGAAAAGGAAAGAATATAAAGTACTAAAATGGTAATCTTGGGATTACACATCATTAATGAGTAGGTCATTCAAATTCTCATTAATTCAATTAGAAAAGTGATTTTAAAACATTTTCTGAAGATCAAATGTATAGTTGTGGTTTTTTTAGAAGCTATTTTCACAAAACTAGTACTCTAAGGCTTTACTTTGACATGTGCTTTTATTATATTTTGTATTTGTCCTTGATTCAATTAGAAAAGTGAAATTGAAACATTTTTGGAAGACCAAATGTACTATTGTATTTGTTTAGCAACTATTTTCACAAAATTGGTATTGTGAGCCTTTACATTGACATATGTTTTTGGCTTGCATTTTTTTTCTAGTTGTAATAGTTATTTGAGAAAAATGTAATTGTCATGGATTAGCTACTACAAATTCAAAATAAACTCAATTTGTTTCAGCTTGACTTATGTAAAGCAATTCAGTTTAATTCTTGTTCAAGAATATGAAATTCAAAATAAACTCAATTTGTTTCAGCTTGACTTATGTAAAGTAATTCAGTTTAATTCTTGTTCAAGAATATGAACCTTGGTATCATGTAAAGTATCTTAGTTCAAATCTTGTTCAATTCTTTGAACCTTATTATTATTGAAATTATATTGTAAATATCTTTGAAATACAAGCTTATAACTTATACTCTTAAAATTATAAAAAATAATAATAAAATAAAATAATTTACTTATAACCCATATATTTGAATGAAGATACCATTAACATCACAATACAACCTAATAAAATCCAATTCATCCTATTGAATGTATTAAACGATAAGAAAGTGCTATTGTGTGCCTTAGGCATATAGATAGATACTTATTTACACATAAACTTCAAACGCAATGTAAATTAATCTAGCTCTGAATTTATTGTTAGGGATTCATGTGGTACTATAAAGGCTTTGCTGCTACATCAGATGGAGACAGTTAACCCGAGTTATTATTCTCGAAGAACAATTAATTATGCGCACACGATTAAAAATGGTTACAAACCGTGTGTATAAGCGATTTAATAAATCAATTATGTGAGTACCAATTTGGAACCAATGAATTTTGAACCAGTCAATTACAACGTGCTTACTGAAAAGGTTGCAATCATTTCCTATTCGTCTGAACAGATAACGTATTGTATGGTTTGGAACCAAAAATTTCATTAAAGCACTCCAAAATTGACCTTGATTGTTTGACCAATAAATCTTTCATGATTCACTCGATCTATTCTTTAAATACTGAGATTAGTAAAAGGAATTGTCTTTTGCGCTGTAGATATGTTAACTATTTAATATACGCATGTCATTACAGTCCTTTCTTATTCCTTGCTTACTCAAAATTAGTAAATTAAATGAAAATATATATGTAAAATATGGCTAGGTGTTTCCACTCACTACTATTATAGAATACCAGTCCTGCTTGTTAAGTTCAGTAGTTTCCTCGCGTCCAACTAAAGCATTATTTATTCATAATTGACTACAAAACAAACATCGACTTCAAACGCGAAAGAGTATGTTTAATAAATTATATATTCATAAACATTACTGCAAAGACAAGACCTATCTGTTTGGCTTTGGAATCTCTATAAATTGAAACTTGTGATCTTACAATTTCGTGAAATCAACACCATGCCTCTCAAAATAGACCTCCGTGTGTTGTTTTTAGCATTCATACTTCTCTTCTTCTTTTTGTTCTTCTATGATTAGCAATAATTTTCTTTCGTCCATGCTTTCTCTCTGCTCAAGCCTGCGCTGGCCCAGATTTCAACATTACCTTTAATAGCAGTCCATTGCTACGTTGTGACATTAGCATCCTCAAAAATTGCTTGGACACCTTGCAATCTTGTTTCAACTTTCGTTCAACAGCTGCGGCTGTACTTTTGCAATATCTTCCTCCTCCCAGCGAAACAATCAACTCTCACATATGCAAACTTCTCTTAGACTGACACACCCATGATCTCCTTTCTAGGCAATGATTTGTCAAAAACAATCATTCTTTGACTTCAGCTACGGCCTTAAACCCCCTCATCAATTTTCCAACGATCTGTAAATTCCACTATCTCAATCTTTTCTAACACTCTGCTATCCTTTGGAACTTTCTATAGCTTCAATACAATCTGCGCCTTTCAAACAAGAGACAACATCCATCGTGGCTTGACTGGGTGATTAGCAAGAGGCTCAGTAGACAGACTCTTCATTTGAGCTAACCTGAAAACAACATAAAACTTGAACAGTTGTTAAGAACAAGACCCTCAAGTCTAATAAAGAGACTAAGACCAAAGGCCAACTAATGTATACAACCCTTCAACAGCTATTAATCCAAACCCGACTTCCTTCAATATTTTGACAGGCTTCTATATAAACACACTTGTCATTTCTTTGACTTGGCAACAATGTTTGGCAGCAGAACTGCCTGATACTTCAGAACAGAACACACACAAATGCAGAACAGAAGAGAGCAAAGGATTTGAACTATCTGACAGTCTACACAGCTCACAGAAGGCAGCCATTACAAAGTTACATACTCAGTCACACAACCCACACAATCTTCCAGCTCTCAAGGCTCTTGCATGACTGACCGCATACAATTTGCTCTCAAACTAAGGGACTCTTCTTTCGGACTGACACTCACCAATCTTTTCCTTGGGCTCTGATACCAGATGAAGGAAACAGGGAGAAGAGCAGATGCAAAAATATAAACATTTCTATTTATTTAACACAAAACATTATATCGATTGACTGAACTGCAGCTCAACATTAAACAACATTACATTCAGACTTATATCAGACTCAACTTCTAACAGAGACTCAACTGCTAACATTTAACAGCTCTATGGAGCTGGACTCTACTCTGAGAGAGTGCATACAAAATGCAGAGCTATGAAATATATAGACCTTCTACATAGCACGGAGGAGAGAGGGGCATACATAAAATAATATATTTTGAACTGCCCAAAAAAAATGTGATTTGACAAAAAGACAGGTTGAAGAGTACATGATAATCCATCCAAATCCAAGAAAGGTCTGCTTCAATCTCTGTTTGTGACAAGCCTGCAGATATGATGTACATACAGAGGATATGACATGATAAGTTACGTGAAAGTAGTTGGGATTATATCTCCAACGTGTTTGTAGGGACACTCTAATTAAATCACACATATTAAGTCTAGAGAATGTAATCAACTGTGAATGTTTAACATTTTTAAACATAAAAATCAATTAAACATTAAAAAAAAAAAACTCAAATCTGTATGATTTAAGCATTACATGTCCGTAGATCATTAAGTCTTTTACAATTTTTTATGTTTTAAATGCAGATTCAGAAAGCTATGGATCTGTGAAACGGACCGTGACATGGCCTCAGACTGTACCCGTACCTATATGTAAATATCCTAAATTTTCGTTAGATTTTGTATATGGCTATCGTTTTGTAGTCTAAAACTGAATTTGTTGAACTGTGCAGCGAAAGACCCTGGTTGGTGTTCTCCACGGCCGCCACATCTTGGCTACGATTAAGGGATGCTGTCAAAATAATTGTTGCTCGAGAATTAACAGTCAAATGTGTTGTCGAACCAATGATTAGTCTGTGGAAGAGGGCTGGCTATTCACACATCTCTACAAAAGACTCCTGAGCTACATTTCATTGAATTTGGGTTTAGAATTTTACTCTACTAATTTTAACATTCACGTATGCGAGCTTCATCGTCAACTACTTTATAAATGCTTAATAAAAACAATAAATATGATCTCGTGAAGAGGATAGAAAATAAAGAGAGAGATCATGAGGGATAAAAATGATGAAGGGAACTGACCTCCTCATCCTGTTGTTCTTGTTGTTTATCGACTTTAATATTCATTAATTGTAGCCTGTTGCCTTCGAAATGAAAACAGCTCGCCTGCTAATGTGTTTCAACGGTTGAGAAGCATAGGAAGAGAATGAGTTCAAGTGGTAAACGACATTTTGCCACATGCAATCAGTTTTGTTTAGAGTTAAAAGATGAGAATTTGCAAGATAACTATGATGATTGTTTTGAATGGAAGAAGATATGCTTCTGATTTTCTGTGGTTTGTTATCATAGAAAATGCAAAAATGAAATATATATATATATGTGTGTGTTAATGATAGAAAAATGATCGAGTTCTATAATGAAATAAGGTTATTTTTTTATAATTTATTTGAGAGTGAAGATTCTAAAAATTTGGTACTCATTTAACAGGAAATGATTAGGCGGAAGTATGTTGGATATGTTCCATTCTTTATTATAAATTTCTAGAAATATTTTTAATGGTGAAATGTCCTATTCTTTAATTTTCAGAGATTGATATTTTGTAAAATGTATTCATATTGTTGTCTTCTAAATAACCAAAATCTTATACAATATATCACTTTCATCTTCAAAAATAAGATACCATTGTATTAATATGATTCGAATAAATATTATATAAATCAAATAAAATGTTTATAAATTACATTTCAAATCCTCTATACATCATTGTGGTGGGGGGATTATGGAAAGAAACATTCACTATGTAAGTTTTATAAAGATAATGAAGTTACAATTTATCTAAATCAAATAATTATGTTTCTTATGTGCTTCACTTATTTATTTATTATTAAATAGCGATAAATTTAATAAGATGTCAATATTATAATTATAGCATGTAATCAATTTATTAAGAGTTTAAAGATGAGTTTACAAAATAAATAATTTGATATGCTTCTTGTCTTATACTTTGCTTATGTTAGAAGAGGCAAATCAAGAATATCATATTTGTATTTTAAAAAATATAATTATTGATATTATAGATTAAACACATCCTTAACATAGTTAAACTTTCCTAAGAATAGGATCACATTACAAACACTAAGATTACCAGAAATACAACAAATAGCTCCCCTGCACTGGTCATGCGAAGATTGTTTTTATAACGGTTATTATTTCTCTACAATAAATGCACGTAATTTTGAAAAACATATAAGTATAGAGTTGATGGATAATAATTCATTATACGTTATCGTCAACAGAACCATAAGTTGCAATTTTCAATGGAAAAAACGATGCAAGAAAGTCGATTTTGGCAACCATTGTCTTTTTTTATAGACTAGACGACAACACAGGACTACAAGTTGCCATTTCCAACGACTATACGGATTCCACTTACAAATGAGTAGACTGGGTTTTGTCAACAAAAATTTCGTTACGCTGGATACGATATATGCATTGACCTGGTCAATAATATTTTGTTGAAGAATGCTAGGAGGTGCACGTGTAAACACCCATGTTTATTGCACCATTGCAATTTGAAGGTGCAGCGAAGCCAGATAACTATAGTTGACAGTTCTGTGAAAGCACGAGCATAACAACCAAAGCAATTGTTTTAAAAGGATAGTTTTCATTGTCATTGACGAGTTCTAACCATTCTTCTAGAGGATAGGCACATCTTCAAACCCATTCTTTCAATTTTCCAGAACTACTTCTAATATCAAATTGTTAATCACTTTTAATCCGCCGATTGATGATTTGAAAGCTCTAAACTTCAACTTGAGTGCTCAGACAGTCTAGTGAATAAACCCTCTTTGTTATACATGAACCTAGCAAAACCTTAGTTCTCCTCATAAGTTATGCAACCCAATGCATTAAAGATAAATAAAAATGGCCAGTAACTTATTATGAATAAATTTAGGTATAACATTGCTATGAACATGAAGACTAACAGTAATAATAGCGATTTAATTAATTCCGAAGAGATGGAAACAAGTTCCATGATTACGGAATTTAACAATCGTAACAATGGGAATACCATGAATATGGATAATGCAAAGGATCCTAACAAAAATTAATAAAAGTAAAGTACGTTTTATGGTTAAGAATATTGTCTCTGAATTTGAATCAAAGAACAAAATTATTGGTAACCTACATGGTACAAGTAGGAATGTAGACCCCCTCCTCCATAATATGGAGAATGACAATGTATATGCAATCAGGCTATCAAAGATCAAGAAGGTGTGATGGACCCAAAATTGGTAACTTGGAGGTTACTAATAATCATAGTGAAAAATAGAAAACATAATCTTAAGGAAACTTTATGATTGTACCCAGTCAAAGTTACAATGATACCTTGGGTCAAATAAATGCATAGATGGAGAAGTTGATCATAACATTAAGATATCTAGGTTTGGGATAGTTCAAAGTGAAAAGGATTACGATAAGGAAATTGATCTAGCTACAAATCACATTACGACTCTTGTAAGAGTCAGTGAGTCATTGGATAATGAAAAGACAACATATAGATGGATGGTCAATAGGTTTTTCTCCCACTCACCCTAAAGGGACAAGAAAAGGAAAAATCATTCCAACTAGTACAAGAAAATTTAACCTCCATAAAAAAAAAGAGGAAGAAGATGTGCTTTGTGATCTTAGAGCCTATCTCTAAAAGATAACAAGCTAAGGACAAAATTGTTAAATGGTTTGATAGCTTTAGAAATGCAATAAAAGCACCTCCAACAAGTAATTGGCATAGATATGAATTGCAAGAGCAATTAAAAACACTTTTGGTAAAAAATGAAATATAAACTAAATTTATTTAACCCTCTTGAAGGATTGAAGAATGGGAAAAACAACATATAGTATACTTCAGGCAATTCTCACAAATGAGGGAGGAGAATTTATTATAGGCTAGATAGATACTATTCTAATAAGGATTACTTCAATTATTACCCTGATAGTGATGGAGGTAAACTCGATGTATATCCCTACTCGCTATATGACCATCACCCTATTATAGAAAGAATCTTATTGAGTAAAGGAAATCTTTTGGAAAAAAAGGAAAGATGACTACTTCATTCTCAACATGAACCTATTAAAATCTGAATATTTTCAACCAGTTTTAGTTATACTTAAGGAGATCACAAAATGCAAGCTTGGTGATATGAATGCTACAAAGAAATTGAAATATAATGTAAATGGGTGGAAGGCTATTCAAAACCATTCACTAGTACATTCGGAGCTGATTTTCGACGGTCGATTGTCGGAATTGCGACTAATTTTCGTCGGAGTGCCGACCAAAGTAGTCATCGAAAACTCATCGTCGGATTGGCCGATGATGCCCTCCCCATCGAAAATACGACAATCCCATGGACTCTGTCGACGGTGGGCATGAACGTACTTGCGATCAAAAAAGTCATCAAAATCAGTAGATTTTGTCACAAAGACAACAACGATTTGGAACTTCGCACTGACGGTGATGGTGTTTGTCCGATGACGACTGTCCAACTATGAAGTGCCATCGCATGTACAACATCCTCGTCGAAAGTTTGTGTGGTTTGAGTCAAAAGTGCGATGACTCTAGAACATTTCACCGATGAGAACGTTGTATGTCCGCCAATTACATCGTCAGTTGAAAGCTTGGTCTTTGTCGTAATTTTGATGGTGATAATTTTTATCAATTTTTTTTTATTATTGTCCAATCATTGATATGTACAGCAAATGATATTCTATCTCCACCACCTGCCATTAGGGGCATAGGTTTGAGGCTAATATGAGGCATATGGTTTCAAGCTAATATGATCAGGTGCACCATGGTTGAGATGGTCCAACTCCCTTGTCTCACTCTATGACTAAGCTCATGCCATATCTAAATCAAAGACATCTCAAATACATAGTCGGTGGAAAGATGCAAAATGCCATTTTCATACATAAACAAAACATACATAATTGGGCACAATCACCAAGAGAATGGTAAAAAGTGTGTTTGAGATCATTGTCCTAATTGTGGTGTGGTCACGAAGAGATCACCATAAATTTGTCAACCTTGATCTCTTTGTGACCACACCACAATTAGGACAATGATCTCAAACACACTTTTTACTGTTCTCTTGGTGATTGTGCCCAATTGTGTATGTCTTGCTTATGTATGAAAATGGCATTTTGCAGCTTTCCACCGATGATGTATTTGAGATATCTTTGATTTAGATATGGCATGAGCTTAGTCGTAGAGTGAGACTAGGGAGTTGGACCATCTCAACCATGGTGCGCCTGCATATGTATATAGTTTTGTATGTTCGTTAAAGATTTTCATTTAATTTTGAGCATTTTGGTTAGCAAATCAGGGGTGAACTTTACATTCTTGTTGTTATCCAATTCACTTACTTTAGCTCTATTTGTTTCTTCAGATTTGGAGTCTAGAGATCCTCCCTAAGCAGAGATTGTTGGTTTTGTCTCCCCTGCTTTGGTTGGAGAGTTTCTTGCTATCTCTGGTAGTTTGCCCTTAGAGTTCAACTTCTCTATTGGTTGGAATGCTATTTTCCCTACCTTCTTCTCCAAGTGCTCCTCCTCTTGTTTGTTTTTGAAATGGGGACATCTTCAAAATACTGGGACTTGGATGGGACGTTGCCCTGCCGCCCCAGTGCAATCCAATGCCATCATCTTTGAGACATCTATTGATTTTCCCAGGTTTTATTGGATGTATTTTAATGTATATATCTGATTCAATCTGATACTTGCATTCTTGGAATTCTATGTGTTCTCAAATTGAATAACATTATACTATATATATTCCTTTGGAGAGGCATGTCCTTGAACATACATGTCTCTCCTTTAATTATAATAATTTAATCAAATATTATAATGTTTCATCAATCAACTATTAATTTAGAATAATATAATAGATTATTGAATATTAAATTTAATATGATTAATAATAATATAATAATATAACATAATAATATATTATTATTAACCAACATATATTATATGTATTCTACATGATCATTTGACTGAAGCTACAAACATTAACACTCCCTCTTAGCTAGGGAGGATGATCAGATAGAATGTGTAGTGATCTCCAATGTCAACACTATGGCCCTCACCATAGATACACAAAACATAATTAACACTCCCTCTTAGTCTCAGAAGAATAGGCCTAATACATATCACTTTAACTGAGCTCGACACTAATCTCATGAGAATCTCATCACCTAGGTGTGAAGTATCAATGTGTGATACTAAGGATATACTCACTTTGATATCCATGTTATGGTATGTGCACTGACATTAATACACTTAAATAATGTCTACCATAACTTATCATATTACTGATATTCAATTTGTATGATTTTCATATTATATGATCTTCCAAACATTTGTAAGATCGTCACCTTACAATGTTTAAATACAAGTGTTTATTAACTAGAGAATCGTCATCCTTTAGTAATGAACACAGGAAAGATTATAAATTTCATATACTCATTTATATGAACAAGAAGTTTACATAACTAAACATCTTTATATATATCAATAATTATATTTTAACCATACCAAGAAGCCTCCTAAAGTGATCAATTTTCACTCTTGCTAGAGGTTTGGTGAGAATATCAACTATCTGATCTCCTGTATTGATAAAATCAATGCAAATGCATTAAGTCTAGATTAATTATGGAATAGAGAAAATATTATCTCACTATGATATCAAGAAGTATGGTATAAACAAGAATATCAAGGCACAAGATATTCACCATAACTCAAAAATATCATCTCATGATATTGGGAGTATTTGCATCAACCATATGATGCTCATCACAGGGGGCCATAGTCTCAAGGTGTGAATTTGCCTCCGTCGGTGATTCTATTCACAAGCTCTTGCGTGGATTGCCTCTATCGACGATTCTATCTATAAGCTCTTGTGTGGATTGCCTCACTCAGTGATTCTATCCATGAGCTCTCACGTGGATTGCCTCAGTCAGTGATTCTATCCACAAGCTCTTACACGAATTGCCTTAGTCGGCAATTATATCCATGAGCTCTCAGGTGGATTGTCTTAGTCAGTGATTCTATCCACAAGATCTTGTTATTGTAAGATCGTCACCTTCCAATAACCTCAAAAATACAAGTGAAAATCAATTGGAAGTTGTCACTTCCTTATGATTTACACAGGGCCCATAAGGCATTAAATGATTTCATTAGTATAATAATCAATTGAATCAAGTTTTACCTCATAAGTATTTCACCTTCAATAGTGAAAATCCCTCTCAATCACTATGATTGAAATTTTCACAAGTTGACTGAACCATCTGCTCCCTCTGAAGCTCAAGTTCTTGTATCAACCTCTTGTCCTCTTTTGAAATGTCAGACTCCCTTTGCATCTGGTCTCAATCATCAATTCATTTATAAGCATCAATTTATTTCTCCCTTTCATTCAATTTTATTGTGCTTTCATCCTAAAGGTTTGTCAGAGAGAGATTACAAATAGCTCATAAACTAAATTATCTTGAACATAAATAACAATGATAGAAGCATACAAGATTTTACTAGCCAATATTATAGCATAAATTACAAACTCAATAATTTATGTGCCTTAATAAAACATGGAATATTTATCTTAAGTTTAAAACATTTCCTTTCATAAGGCAAGCCCATATAATAAATATCATGCATGAATCATCTCTCATCATAATTCCTTTTGAATGATGTAGAACATTTTCATAATTTTGATCAACACTTCCATTATGATCTGCCACACATAGTCATTAATAAATTTTGCAATTTACCAAAATTCATCCAATATCTTTAGTGAGATGTTAGAAAATCCAATTACAAACATTTCCTTCAAGTTATAGCCAGATCCAATGGTTAAAACAAAAGTTATGACATTTTTCCCTAAACTACTAACCCTAGGTAGGGTTTCAAGTGACTTGCACAAAAGTCATCATATCTTGCACAAAACTGAATCAAATTTGATGAGATAAACATATTTGAAAACTAGAAACACATATCTTTCCATCCATATATTATAGTCCTAATTTTTAGGCCAACCAAGGGCTGTACAATGGTATATTTCAGACTGAAAATTCTAAAAAAACTGAATTCTCCAACCCTCTCCAACCTCCAAATTAAACTTCACAGTCCTAAGCTCTGATACCATGTTGATTTTCTCAGGTTTTATTGGATGTATTTTAATGTATATATCTGATTCAATCTGATACTTGCACTCTTGGAATTCTATGTGTTCTCAAATTGAATAACATTATACTATATATATTCCTTTGGAGAGGCATGTCCTTGAACGGACATGTCTCTCCTTTAATTATAATAATTTAATCAAATATTATAATGTTTCATCAATCAACTATTAATTTAGAATAATATAATAGGTTATTCAATATTAAATTTAATATGATTAATAATAATATAATAATATAACTATTGGTATTTTGGTATGGTTTTGTCAGTGATGTCAACAACTACTAAATACACCTACTTTGGAGATCCAGCAACATTCACCGGCAAGCAGTAATCGTTGCAACAGTTACTGGTATATGGTCAACCAGAAAGATATAATGTTCACCGATACCTAGAATGACATGGAAGACACTTGGTAATGTCGAAGACATCATGTGGACACTTTATTCTGAAGTAATAATCATTGGTATATTCATATTTGCATATTTGCTTTTACTGGCAAAAAGGTCTAGGTTATCTAGGGTTACACCGATAGGTCTATCCTTTCCAGATCAGCATGGCATGCTATGGAGATGATTTATTATTTTTGTAAATGCATTAAGCTGACATAATTAATTGGTTATTGCATCGGATATTATATTATTTGTAAAATGTTTTTATTGCAATATCTTGTAGAGCCGACCTACTAAAATTGGTCTTAGGGTATGGTATAAGTGTAAGATCTTATTTGTAAGATCAAAGAGTCGAATGCAAAAAATGATTTAAGTAAAGGTATATGTGAGATAAAGCAGAGGCATACACAAAGACATCATTTGAAGGTGAAGTTAGGTTTTTGTAGAAGCATGTCAGCATTACACCAATATTGAATCTAGCATATGAAGATGCTATTTTGTGCAGTACATTCTTATTGGATTTAACCATCCAACTGTAGTTAGTGTGACTCCCATTTGTGATTGAGCAGTGAGCTCTAGGTTGTTGGCCTTTCTGCATGTGCAGACCCCTTTTTGTACACTTACTATCTGCAGCAGTATCATCTGATTGTGGGTAAGGTTTCCCACCATGGTTTTTCCCCTTATAGGGTTTCCACGTACAAATATTGGTGTCATGTGTTGTGGATGACTTTGTGTTTATGTTTCATGCATTAATTTTTACCTGTATAGCAATTCACTGTTAACACTGTCTACCGACATACTAAATAGGTTTATCGGTCTTAAGTATTAAGTTGGTTAATAAGTTTTTGACTTGAATTTATTAGACAACTTATTCACCCCCCCCCTCTAAGTTGTCTCCGGGACCTAACACTTGGTATCAGAGCCTAGTCCTCCTTTTGCAAAAGTTTAACAACTTGAGGAGATCCAATGTCTACTAATTATTTCAGGAAGGATAGTCCTAAACTTGATGGAACCAACTATGGAATATGGAAGATCAGAATGGAGACACATCTAAATTGCATCGGTAAAGACATCTGGGAAGTTACCAAGAATGGTTATGCTACTACTGTAGCTAGTCAGACTACTCCAACTACCTTAGCCAAAGATGAAGAAAATGATTGCAAAGCAAGAGAAGCACTCTTGAGCGCATTATTAGATCAACAAATCATGGGATTATTAGATAGGTCTACTACTAAACATATTTGGGATTATTTGGAAACAATGAATGGAGGAGATTCCACAGTCAAAATTGCAAAGCTTGAAAGCTTTCGAGTCAGGTATGAACATCTGAAAATGGAAGAAGATGAAAGGATTTCTGCTTTTATGGAAAGAGTAAATGAAATTGTTTTGGGTATCAAATGTTGTGGAGGAACCTTGAGTGAGGATGAGATTGTTTCAAAAATTTTAAGAGGTTTGCCGCCAGCATATAAAATGAAGGTTACTACTATAAATGAGTTGAGAACAATGCCTAATACATTAGTAACTAGGGATACGTTAATTGGAAAACTTTCAGCTTTTGAAATTGAGGAATTTGGTCCTGTTGCTACTATAAAGACTGATTTGGCCTTTAAAGCATCAACATCATCTGCTCCATCTTTTGACAAATCAGACTGGAGAGCCTTTTATGCAAGAGAACTTGAAGAAACCAGGAAGGAGAATGAAGAGCTTGAAGAACTTGAAGCACTATTTGCAAGGAAAATGCGAAAAGGTCCAATTGGAAGTAAGTATGAAGGTAAAGCACCCTTTAAATGTTTTAACTGCAATAAGATTGGTCATATGGCTTCAAGATGCCCTGATAGACATGCTAGACTAAGAGAAAAAGCTAGAAGAACATACAAGCCTAATCCTGAATATCAGAGATACAGATTTAAGAAGAACAAATATAAATCTTGTTACATTGTTGATGAAGGTGTGACTGATGATTCTAATGAGGATCTAGCAGACAATGGATGGGTTTTTGTTGCTATAACATAAGATCAACTGGCACCTACTACTCAACCGGTAGAACAAGCCCTAGCAGCTAAAGTTGAATCAAATGATGAATGGATTATTGACTCAGGATTCTCACATCACATGACTGGAGACAAAGGTAAATTCTTGAACTTTCAAGAATACAATGGAGGTTTAGTAAGATTTGGAGATGACAAAGCCTGTTCAATCAAAGGTAAGGGTTCAATATCTCTTGATGGTAAACATAACACTGACAATGTCTACTATGTTGAAGGATTAAAGAATAATCTTTTAAGTGTTGGTCAATTAGTTGAGAAAGGTTTTCAGTTACAATTTAAAAATGGAAAATGCAAAATCATGAATAAAACTGGTTTGGAAATTGCAACCGGTAATCAGACTAGAGGTAATATCTTTCATTTGAATAACAATGAAAAGGCATGCTTAATTGCACATATAGATGAAAGTTGGTTATGGCATAAAAGACTATGTCATGTAAATTTTGATTGCATGGTAAAAATCAGTACTTCTAAGGCAGTTAGAGATCTACCTAAAATTGTGAAACCTCAGAATACAATTTGAAAGGAATGTCAATTTGGAAAACAAGTTAGAGCTAGTTTCAAAAGTATTCCAGAAAAATCCAATAATGCTCTTGATTTAATTCACACTGATTTATGTTGTCCAGCTATAACTAAAAGCTTACAAGGTGATAGATATTTCATGCTAATTATTGACGATTATTCTAGAATGTGTTGGGTTACTTTTCTCAGAGAAAAATTAGAAGCACTTGGGAAGTTCAAACTATTTAAAGCATTGGTTGAAAATGAGACCGGTAAGAAAATCAAATGTTTAAGATCAGATCAAGGAGGAGAATTCACATCTAAAGATTTTAATACATTCTGTGAAGTGAATGGAATCAAAAGACAGTTATCAACACCTCGGACACCACAACAAAATGGAGTTGTTGAAAGGAAAAACACAACTATCTTGGATGTAGCAAGAAGTATGTTATCAGAAGCAAATCTACCACATGTGTTCTAGAGAGAGGCAGTAAGCACTACTATCTATATATTCAACAAAGTTCACATCAAAGGTGAAACCGGTAAGACCCCTCATGAACTATGGTTTGGTAATATTCCTACTCTTAAGTATTTCAAAAATTTTGGAAGTAAATGTTATATTAGAAGAGATGAATATATTGGCAAATTTGATCCTAGAAGTGATGAAGGAATATTTCTTGGTTATTCATCTAAAAGAAAGGCATATAGATGTTTCAATAAAAGATTATAGAAAATTGTTGAGAGTAAAAATGTAAAGATTGATGAACAATTTAGAGGAACTTCAAGATATATAGACTCTGAACCGGAAACAGAAATTATGACAAATGAACCTACAATGAATCCACCGATACAGAATGATGATCTAGTTACTTCGGTAACATCAGAGGATTCCATAGTAATTGAAGAACAACACAGTACGACACCCCGGTATGTAAGACTGAATCATTCTGAAGATCAGATAATTGGAAACAAATTTAAAGGAGTTATGGCAAGAGGAAGATTGGCAAATGAAGAGGTATGTCTTATTTCTCAAATTAAACCATTATCTATCAATGAGGCATGTGAAGATAAATTTTGGATTAAAGCTATGGAAGAAGAATTAGGACAAATTGAGAAAAATAATACTTGGACATTAGTTCCTTGGCCTAAAGATAAAAATGTAATTGGAACCAAATGGGTATTTAGAAACAAACTTAATGAAAATGGTAAGGTTGTTAGAAATAAAGCAAGACTAGTGTGTAAGGGATATTCTCAAAAAGAAGGAGTTGATTACAATGAAACCTTTCCACCGGTAGCCATAATTAAGGCAGTTAGATTATTCTTGGCTTTTGTAGCCTCACAAGGATTACAAATTTTATCAAATGGATATTAAATGTGCATTTTTGAATGGAGATCTTGAAGAGGAAGTTTATATTGAACAACCTGATGGATTTTCTTTGACAGATGACAATGATATGGTTTGCAGATTAAGAAAAGCTCTGTATGGACTGAAACAAGCCCCAAGAGGTTGGTATGCAAGATTGGATAAGTATCTTTTAAAGATTGGTTTTACTAAAGGAAATGCAGATAGCAATTTATATTAGAAAGTAACTATTGATGACATCTTGATTATTGAAGTATTTGTTGATGATATAATCTTTGGAGGAAAAGATGGATTATGCAAAGAATTTTCTCTTGAAATGCAGCAAGAATTTGAAATGTCTATGATTGGAGAAATAAAATTCTTTTTAGGATTGCAAATTTTACAGACTGATAAAGGTATATTTTTGAGTCAATCCAACTACTTGAAAGAACTACTAAAGAAATTTGGAATGGAGAACTCTAAACCGGTAAGCATGCCTATGACTACAAATGACAAATTATCTCAAAGGGATGAATATACACTTGTTAATCCAACTAGATACAAATCTATGATAGGAGGTTTACTATATTTGACACAAACCAGACCTGATATTATGAATGCAGTATGTATAGTTTCTAGATTTCAGAGTAATCCTAGGGAAAATCATGAATCAACAGTGAAAAGGATTTTTCGATACTTACAAGGCACATCAAATCTTAGATTATGGTATCCTAAAGATGAAAATTTTGATCTATGTGCATATACAGATGCAAATTGGGTAGGAGATGTGGATGATAGAAAAAGCACCACTAGAGGAGCATTCTTTCTCGGAAAGAGATTAGTTTCTTGGTTAAGTAAGAAACAAAGTTGTACATCTTTATCAACAGCAGAATCAAAATATGTTGTAGCAGCAACAAATTGTACACAAGTAATTTGGCTTAAGCAAATGTTGAAAGACATAAAGGTAAAATGCAAGGAACCTATTACTATATACTATGATAACGCTGCAGCAATTGATATATCTAAAAATCCGGTATTACATTCTAAAACAAAACATGTTTCTATCAAACTAAATTTTCTAAGGGAAAAAGTTGAAGAAAAAAAGATAAAACTGGTCTATGTGAATACTAAAGAACAACTTGCAGATATTTTCACAAAACCTTTGCCTAAGGAAACTTTTGAGTATCTCAGAGATCAGCTCGGAGTCATACCACCACTGGTAGAGACTTAGACAGTTGATGATTGTCATCAATCGACAGAATTAAATGGACAAATCTTTATTCTGGTATTTGATGAGGAAGCTACTTCAAAGGGGGAGTAGTTGGTATATTGAATTGGTTGGTATTTTGTATGAACTTGACCTTTTGTGACTTTGGCATTTGATGTCAAAGGGGGAGAGATATGTATGGAAAAACACATTATCTTTTTGGTAAGGAAAAGAGATTTTAGGGGAGAGATTTTGAAAAACACATTTAAGAAGAAATTGGTGTGGAAGGTTGTTACTCCCAGGGGAGAAATGGAGATTGTTAGTTTTTGTATTTGGCATTTTTGTTTTGGCACTGTGATGGTTTTTCCATCTTGTGTTGCCATCAATGCCAAAGGGGGAGATTGTTGGTATTTTGGTATGGTTTTGTCATTGATGTCAACACCTACTAAATACACCTACTTTGGAGATCCAGCAACATTCACCGGGAAGAATTAATCGTTGCAACAGTTACTAGTATATGGTCAACTGACAGGATATAATGTTCACCAGTACCTGGAATGACATGGAAGACACTTGGTAATGTCAAAGACATCATGTGGACACTTTATTCTGAAGTAATAATCATTGGTATATTCATATTTGCATATTTTCTTTTACCGGCAAAAAGGTCCAGGTTATCTAGGGTTACACCGGTAGGTTTATCTTTTCAAGATCAGCATGGCACACTATGGAGATGATTTATTATTGTTCTAAATGCATTCAGCCGATATAATTAATCGGTTATTGCATTGGATATTATATTATTTGTAAAATGTTTTTATTGTAATATCTTGTAGAGCCGACCTACTAAAATTGGTCTTAGGGTATGGTATAAATGTAAGATCTTATTTGTAAGATCAAAGAGTGGAATGCAAAAAATTATTTAAGTAAATGTATATGTGAGATAAAGCAGAGGCATACATGAAGAAATCATTTGAAGGTGAAGTTAGGTTTTTGTAGAAGCATGTCAGCATTACACTGGTACTAAATCCAGCATCTGAAGATGCTATTTTGTGTAGTACATTCTTATTGGATTTAACCATCCAACTGTAGTCAGTGTGACTCCCATTTGTGATTGAGCAGTGAGCTCTAGGCTATTGGCCTTTTTGCATGTGCAAACCCCTTTTTGTACACTTACTATTTGCAGTAGTATCATTTGATTGTGGGTAAGGTTTCACACTATGGTTTTTCCCCTTACAGGGTTTCCACGTACAAATATTGGTGTCATGTGTTGTGGATGACTTTGTGTCTATGTTTCATGCATTAATTTTTACCGATATAGCAATTTACTATTAACACTGTCTACCAGCATACTAAACTAGTTTACCAGTATTAACTATTAATTATTAATTTGGTTAATAAGTTTTTGATTTGAATTTATTAGACAACTGATTCACCCCCCCCTCTTAGTTGTCTCTGGGACCTAACAATAACATAATAATATATTATTATTAACCAACATATATTATATGTATTCTACATGATCATTCGACTGAAGCTACAAACATTAACAACATCTCTAGGACATCCTTGAGATGTTTGAGGGACTCCGAAGAGCCTCCTGACCATCCCAACAACCCATAAGTGATTTTAAAAAAATAGAACTTTTTTTCAAACTCCATGCCCAAGGTCAAACTGTCATAGCCTATGGGCCCCACCCAAACCCCACCAACTTTATAAAACTACCTCCTATTTTTGTTTCAACTCATAAAAACAAAGGGCGAGAAGCTGACAACTATGAATGTGAGAGTGAGAGTTGCAGGTGCTAGGTGAAAAGTGATAGTGCAGAGCAAGAGGGTTGAGGGGAACTAAGAAGAGAAGTGATGCCAAGTTGCCAATTTGTAATGGTCTACCCCTGTTTTGAAACCAATTTCTTTTGCACCTTTCCAACTATACTTCTTGACAAACAATTTACTTGAATGCTCTACTACTAATTTTCAGTTTGACTTTCTTGATTTTGTGAATGCCAATGTTTGTTTGTTGATACTTTTGAGATGGCATTTTGGCAAACAGCATGCATGCATTGAAAGGGTTTCAATTTGGAATTGATAGTGAAGATATCACTTTATAATAATCAAGATTTGCATTAAGTGAAATGATTTTAATCAACTAAAGAGCAATATTCATGACTTACAAGTAATAAAAAAACTTACAAGGATGAGGCATATTCATTACTTACAAGTATAAAAAAACTTACAAGGATGAGGCATATTCATAACTTTTACAGTCTCGCCTTGGATATCAACACTAGAAGCAACTCATATTGTTCGTGTACAGAAAAGACAATAAGGGAGTTCATTATACCCAGCAACTTGTGGTGTTGTTGTTTATGTTGGCTCTGTTGGACCCTACAATTAAGATTCAATATACATTATTCAATAAGATTAACTGTGTAACATAATGAAATATTGAAAAGTGTGTTATCTTGTTGAGCTTCCCTTGGTTTCGAGAATAGTTTAGCTTTCTCTACTTAACATGGCCAACCACGTGAAGGTGGAAGCTCATTTTTCCCCTCTCCCCCCCTAACATCACTCTAAATTCCCTATTAACATCTTATAACATTCATTCATTTATTATTTCTACCATTAATAAAATATAGCATTCATTCATTAATATCACATAACGTTCATTAACACACAACATTGATTAACATTAATTAACATGCAACATTCATCAATATTAATTAACACATATCATCTATAGCCATTAATTAGCACATAATTACATTCACTAACACATAAAAATCAGTCATTATCAAATAAGTTAGATTACAATCGTTTCTTTTTTTATTTTTTCTTTGAAGATATGAAAAGACTAAGTGGAACATCGGTTTCTTCATCATTACCCCCCTCTGCATATGTTCTGCCAACTGCTTGTGATCTCGATGTATGCCTAGTCCTATACTGAGGACGAGGACATTGAAGCGAAGTGGGGTCCTCTGCAATAACAAAGAAATGGGTTCGATTCAAAAAAAATAAAATTATTGTTACAAGTATTTCATTAATTTAGAGAACATAATTGTTGTGCTCTTTACCTGATGGGGCCACATCATTTTGTGTAGCCTCAACCTCAACATGTTGAACACCCTCTAGATCACTTGGAGTTAAAATACTAAAGGTTACATTAATGTTGAACACCAATTGCAATTATATTTGTTTAAAGCAATAACAGTAGTCCTCTTTACCTGAGTGTGGAACATCACGTTCTTGATGTTGTGTACCCAGATCATGCTCCATTTTCTCACCACCGACTACATGCTCTAAAATATTAACAAAAAAGGTTACATTAATTACTACTCTAATTACAAATTAATATGTTTAATTGTATTAATAGCTAAATAAATAAATTTGAATAGAAAATGAATACCTCCACTACTGGGATGCACATTTGGACCTTCATGTGAAGGTGGTGTTTCATGATTAGTAGGCTGCATTCTAATGACATGCACATTGTTATCATTGCTTTCTTATTTAAAACAAATATAGTCACTTTATATTGGAACTCAACATCAATTAGATTATTGGTAAAGTATTCAATTTGAAACAACTTCCATTTAGCATATTTACTTGTGTGATGGATGCGCTCGAATGTTGTGTATGCCCACTCAATTCTCATAGCCGATCAACCACGATTGAATAGTCTTACTGGTAGGCAATTCTCTTGTCATCTTCTATGGGTGCTCTATTGAATTTAGAGCCATACATTTTTGCTTGGTATCATGAATTTTGCTTGCATTGTTTGATAAAAAAAATGTTCACAATTTATTAATATTTTGATGTAATATTTCATTTAAATGAGATACTTACAATTCATGCAGCAAGTTTCATGTAACCACTAGAGCCTAGTTTGCGTTGCCCGTTCTTTTCTTGCCTTGTCTTGGTTGCCTTTGACGTGTCACTCGGTCTATAAAAGGTTTGAAATATGTTAGATTATATAAATATAAAGAGTGATTAATTAGTATATAATAACATTATTAATAGTATCCCGTACCTTCTTCTAGTGTCTAGTGGTGTATTTCCCCTTTTCCTTTCAATTCTCTCCTTGGCATCCAAAATTAGGTCCTTCCACTCCCTCTCTGGAATCATGGGGGGATGCTCATACTTTAGGTTCCTCTCCAAATGAGTCCTATATTTGTCCCTCACATACTTTAGATATGTGCCTACTTTTTCAAGGAGCTTGGTTTTGTCAAAGGTGTCATTTCAAAACCACTCAACCATTTGGTTTGTCAATTCATCTTTTAACCTTTTTTCTTGGTCAGTCCACCTTTTAAAGCAAAAACAAACCTATTAGATTCAGAAATGAACTGAAGCTACATTTATTACACTTCAAGAAATGGATAAAAGGAAAATTATTCTAGCAATGATATGAAATCAAAATAGTGGATTAGGGTTAGTTCACATATGATGTACGACCTTTAACATAAGGTGGGCCCAAATATCTGCAATGTAATGTCACTAAGATGTTTAACACAAAAATCGATGTTTATTGGAGGAAGTTCCTTAGGCACCCATTGTTTCTATAGATGTTTGTACCTCAGTGGTACCTCAATGTCGCCTTTGGTCTCATCATTATAAGAACATGACCCCCCTTGAGCAAGGAAAAATTTCATCTATTTATTGAATTTTCTTCTAATCTTTTGTCTTCTTGTTGATCTCCCTATTGTAGACCTACTACACATGTCACTTTCATTTTCTATTCCTGCATTTTCCTCACTCGAAGAAGATAGATCTGACAAATACCTATTTGGGGGTACTTGCACTCTATGAAATGAGAGAGTTAATTGGTAATGAGAGAGAAATTTTTCAAATGAGGGTAATGTTGATGAAGAAGTCAGCCCTAAAGTTGATTTTGGGATAAAAATTGGAATAAGTCCAACCGGGGCCTCAAGTGTTGATAACTGTATTAGATTTGCTGCTAATGTCGAGGTTTGAAAAACTAAGGAAGATTGTTTTCCAAGTAATTTAAAAAAAATAAACTGTTTCTATAGGGTGTATTGACTAGTTATACCTGTCCATCCATTAGATTGTGCAGCATCATCGTCAAAGGGGTTCAGGGTCTTGTACAATGTAATTCAATTATCTTATGTTAGCTAAAAATTACATAGTACACAACATGAACAACATGAACTTTGTAGACAAAAAGAGTGTTAAATAATAAAAAGATGTCATCAAAATCATTGTAATTTTTTTAATTCCTTACGTTTACTTTATGTAGACTATTCAGGATCCTCAACTAAATGGTTGACAATTTTTGTAGTCAACGAACTGTTCCCACCAAGGGTGACAACATCACACAAGGACTATACCTGAAATCAACACCATCAATTGAGCATCATAAGCATTACTACATTGGTAAGTTGATAAAAAATAAATACATACATATCATAAGCATTAGAAGCATCACATGATGTGTCATCATATATGTAATTTAGCATCATAATTAGCATCACATATCATGTGGCATAATAAACATGTAATCCATCACATATGTATCATAAATCACCATCCATCACATAGGTAATAAAAAATCCAATTTCCATAAATAAACACAGTTTAAAAAATGTCATATAAATAGTCACTCTCCCTATTTCCATCTCCATATTAAAAGGTGCATCATGAATTAATTATGTAATGGCATTAGAATTCAAAACCTAATGAATTAATTATGTAAAAAATATTCTATCAAGAAGTCAATATTAAATAGATAATATACTAATCGCATACCTCATACATTTCATTCTTCATCATCATGAACATCAAGGTCATCATCATCATCATCATCATCATCATCATCATAATCATCATCATCATCATCATCATCATCATCATCATCATCATCATCATCAATGTCTTCACCATCATCATCACCATCATCACCATCACCATCACCATCACCATCACCATCACCATCACCATCACAATCACCATCATCACGATCATCATCATCATCATCATCGTCATCATCATCATCATCATCATCTTCTTCTTCTTCTTCTTCTTCTTCTTCTTCTTCTTCATCATCATCATCATCATTGAGAAACTGTCGATCGTGATCATCATCCACTTCATCTTCTACTTCTTCGGTATCTTCTTCATCGGTATCTTCTTCTTCCATCACATTATACTTTATCGGCCTTCCTCTTTTGGATCATGTCTAACAAAAAATGACCAACCCAGTTTATGTGGAACCTCTGAGTAAAATACTTGCTCACATTGGCTTGGAAGAACATAGGGCTCATCCCCAACTAGTTCAAATGACCTTGTATTTAGCATTATAAAACCATTATCATGTTCAATAATAGTTCTATCATTATCATTTTTATTCAATCGTAGCCTGTACCATTTGACGATGAACAAAACCAATTTGAAGGAATTAAAATCACACTCAAGTATATTATCCAAAATGCCATAGTATTGATTTTGAGACTGTTGAGGATGTATGTCATTTCTTGATGAAATATTTGTCACCTCAAAGACTACAGTGATGCCAGAATCGCAAGTTTTCTTCATGTCATCCAACTTTTTTATGCGAAATTTATGACCATTGCAACACATAGTATTGTGGTGTTTGACCTGCGATATGTCAAACATGTAAAATTTATTGCATTGTGAGTTTATAAACATATGGGTGATTAATAAATTTATACGTACCTGTTTATCTCTTAAACCATATGCTAAATCAATTTCTCTTTGCCTAACATTGGAATCTCCATTATGATGTGCTTCTTTAACCAATGAAGCCACACCTTCCCATGTTAACATGCCTCCAAAATGTTGACAATGTTCAATCCATACCATCATCCAGTCAAGATTGTTTGGAAAATAGAAATGTAGTGCATCCCACTCTCAACCAACTATACAAAAAATAAATAGACGTCTTACAATTGATTTATTTTGAAGAGTAAGAATTAATTAACTACAATAACATCTTATAATTACCTCTCACTTTCCTCAATGTACCCTTCCCCGTCAAGTACTCCCCTTTGAATTTGTTAATGGTGTTGGGATCCCAAATGCGATCCACGTGGATCTTTGTTGAAAACTTAGGAAGATATTCAGAAATGTACACCATACTCTGGTATACCATATATCCCTCCACCATAGAACCCTCAGGATGTGCTCTTTGTCGAACCAAAGCCTTTGACAATTTCAAGTGCCTCTCAACCATCCACATTGACCTAGTGTGTACAGGTTCACATAATTTAATCTCCTCAACTTAGTGTATGAGGTAGTGTTCTTGTGCATTAAAAAAAGTAGGAGGTAGACACTTTTGCATTTCACACATTAAATGAGGAATTTTTCTCTTCCAATATTTTATATCATCTTTATGGATTTCTTTACATGACAACCACCTACAAGGTATTCAAGATGCAAAAAAATATATTACATCACAAGTAAAACAAATTACAAATATAATATATATACAACGAACTGAACAAATATCACTACTTACCTCATGTATTTTCCAAAATCATATATGACTTTCTTGACATTATTGTCGAAGTCATCTGGGAGAGATAGAGGTAGAACGTACTGCAACAATTATAAAATTATCTTTTCATCTTTTTGTAACATAATACAATGAAAAGTACACATAAGCGTAGTACTTAAATACATACTAAAAACAAAAGAACATGAATTACCTCAATGAAGGTATGCCAATCATGCATTTTCATCCCTAGTCCAAATTCACTTTTCTTTGATATGAGATTGTTTATGTTTGCAGCAAATCCTATGGGAAATCAAATTTTTCGTATGACTTCTTTTATAGAATTGATTTGCTGGTTCATTAATAACCAAGGAAGCTCACTTATATTAATCTAGTCTCCATGGCTATTTGATTGAATGACATTTATCATTGCATGATTAGAATCCTGAATGTCACTACATATTTTGACAGTTTTTTTGTTTGTCATGCCTTCCATCCAATATTTTCCATATTGTCTCTGTTATATTCTTTCCAATACGCATACTATCAAACAAATGGACAATTTGTAACTGCTTGTAGTAGGGAAACCTACTAAATTGTTGGGGATAACTTTTTAGTCCCTTAGGAAGGTGGCCATTTATGCCATCATGACCTTCATGATCGGCAATCACATCACTAGTAAACAAAACAAAATAGAAAAGATGTTTTATGACAAACCAATAGATGGAATGGCATTACCTTGACGATTAATTCTATTATATTCCAACTTCCATAGGTGAGTTTTCATTCTTTGTGGTTTTGATGTATTCTCTTCTTTCCCATTGAAAAGATGTTTTTCAGTATTTCGGTACTTATGATTTTTGTGGAGAAAGTGCCTATACTCATCAAACACCTACTTTCCTAAACTTTTTGAATGATGAAATTTCATCTTTGGACCACAAACAGGACGTGCAAATTTTCCCTTTGTTTGAATACCTACAAGATAATGTATAATTGGATTAAATATGATAATTTTTTGAATTATAATGTTCATGCACAACTTAAACACTATAACATACCACAAAAATGTGTTAGCCTAGGGGCATCGTGTATTGTCGATAGAAGTATCGCATGGAATTGAAATTGTCTTTGTTCTATTGGTCTAGAGACGTCATACACAGTGAGACCATTCCATAACTCCAACAACTCATCTATAAGAGGCTCTCTATATACATTCATATCTTTAACTTGGTACTTACCTAATCAAATGAACAAAAACATTACATAATTATTATGACCATTTTACTACATCATTTATAATTAAATTTAGACGACCATATTTAAATGATAAAATACCTGGAACAATCATTGCCAATATTATGTGCTCCCTCTTTATTGACATCCATGGAGGAATGGTATTGTTGATAACAAAAATAGGCCACACTGAGTAAATAGATCTCATCTCTCCAAATGGATTGACATCGTCTACTGCTAATGAAAGCTTGAGATTATGAGGTTCTTCTTTAAAGTGTGGCCACTTTTCCTCTATGTCCATAAATGTTGAACCATCCACAAGAATTTGAATAACGTCATCTTGACTTCTATTGCATGCATGGTAATCCATAAATTGTGCCAAGCTAGTGCACTTGAATAATCGTTGCATAAGTGGAATAATGGGAATATAGCGAAGAACCTTGCGAGGAACCCTTTTTGTTATTTGATCTGTTTGATATCTACTGATATGACATTCAGGGCATTAAGTTAGAAATTCATGTTGTTTGTGATATATAATATGATCATTGGGACAAGCATATATTGCTTGATACTCCATTCCAATATCTTTCATAATGGCAGATAATTCTCGGTATGAGCGAGGTAGAATATTTGATGGTGGTAACAAAAACTCACCTATCAATCTACAAAAAAAAAATATAATTTTTAAATATAAAGAATATTAATGGTACAACATTATTCACAATTTATTATGGCATATATGACATACCTTAACATACGTGACATTGTTATGTTGGATAAACCATTCATAACCTTCAAGTTCACCAACAACAATACAACGGAGAGAAGAGTCTCCTTCAAGCCTTCATAAAGGGTCTTAGATGCCTTCTTAAGTAGAGGGACATCATGAACAACATCAAGGTCATCTTTATCATCATGATCAGATGCATGAGTACTAAATGAGTTATGGATCAATATATTTGTACCATCATCTTCAATTGTGTTTTCTGGCTCATGATCGTCATCTTCCATGGGTTCATTATCTTCAGCTTTGATATTCACACCTCCATGTTCATCCACTTCGAAAACCATATTCTTAGGGTTGTGTTGATCCATACCATGTGCTCTAGGGTGCTCGACCTATATAAAATTGATAAACATAAATAAACCATGATCATGATCTTATCATCACTTGATTTATTATGTATATAAATTGTTAAAACGATATAATGAAAAACTTACCAATAGATGATAATCATGTCCACCTTCAATGTGACCATGCTACCTACAATGTTTCTTTGTTGTTTTGATTAGAAGTCTTCTAGTCTTTAACCCCTTACAAAGACAATAACATTTTCCATCACCATTTCTTTTTTAAGTTAGACCACAATCTAGCAATTGTCTCCTTATTTTGTTGTTCGTTGATATTGTCCGACATGGTCTTTCTTCACAGGAAAGAAAATTGGGCTATAGAACTAGTTATATAGAAGTTGAAATGTTAGTTATGAAATCACATTTCAGTATAATATACTGGATCAAATTACTTGAAAATAGAAATTATCATCATTGAACCAAAACCAAAACTTACTCAATGCAATCACCAAAACACCAAACAACTTTGTGCAACACCAAAAAATAGGAATATGTTGATATCAATGACAACAACATATCCTAGCAGTAGCAATATCCAACACACTATTCTTCTCTGTGACAATGTCCTTTTAAGCTCTTTTGGTGATAGCATTGAAGGCTTAATCTTAAAGAACAAGGGACCAATCTTAAGATGAAAGGACCGCTCTTCCTCATATTTTGAAAATTACCTTCATGATCATCTTGCATAATTACTATGGATGATTTCTCCTTGAAGCCCTTTTAGACCTATATTTCTATTCAACCCATGATAGTCAAATAGACTATTATTTACTTAATATGGGCAACAATATTTTGATCTTTATATCTATTCTCATGATTGCAGAATTTGTGATAGTGTCATGATATTGTGAGCATTGTCTTTTGACCATTCATAGAGATATCTTATGAAAAAGTTCATCGTGATGTATGTTCTTTATTGAGGCTGCAAACTTTATTTTGAAGTTGGGTATGACTGAGACTCTTTATCACAGAGCTATCTTTGTCTTTCATGAAACCATGACATGACTTTTATGACCTTTAAAAGGCTATTTTCTACTAGATGCACATGTTGTCACTATCCCTTCAATACTATCATAGGCTTCTTTGACTATCCTTGAAGTATACTAAGGCTACTTTGATGAATTTTTACAATGTTGGTCATGACTATTAAATGTTATGAAGACCCTATTTTGATCACACTTCTTTGTCACAACATTCCTTTTGGTTTCTCTTACTATCAAAGGCTTAGAATCACTATTTACGTAGATTATGTCAAGTTCCTTGATGCTTATATCCTTCTTCAACATGAGCTTGCATTGTTCTCTCTCAAGGAATTCTCTTCAAATTATTGAAACAACTATGGGTTGCTTGCTCTATCTGTTATCACTCTAACTAGAAATTTTAGTCTTTGTTTGTGATTCTTTGTCTCACTATTATTATAGTTTTATGCACTATGATACTCGCTTTGGCATCTTTGACAATGACTGCTACCATAATTTTATCCCTTTTAAAAGTCAAAAGATTTTTTCTTGAGATATCCTTCAATTCGTCTTCAGTCTCTCAAGAAGCTCATTGACATTGTCATGAACAAGGTCTTCAGTGACCATTCCATGGCTATTCTTAGCATTGATCCTATATGCATAACTTGTGATGGGTCACTACTCTTAAGGCACATGAATATGTCACTACTCTTAAGGCACACAAATATTTTTCATCTCTGCACTTGTTGAAAATGTGGCATTGTTCATGTGCTATGATTGTAGTTCTAGGGTAGGTTGTATTGATCATTGTTTGGAAGCCTCCACTTCATATTATTGGCTACCCTTGTGTCCCTTTTCATTGTGACTTTCACTGATATACTACCCTTTCTTATACATTTAATTGTCTTTATGATCTTATGACTGTAAAGAAGCTTTGGGACTAAAAATGTTCATTGCATTATGAGTCCTATGGTTGTAGCTACTCATGATGTCTTATTATGATGACTTCTATATGTCATGATCTCTATGTTTGGATGACATCTATGTGTTTGGAAATTTATTATTGTTGAATGTGGCATCAACAATCTGTATATTAATGATGAGATCTTTGCAAACCTAAGGACTGTATGTCTTAGTGTCTTTATGTGTTAAAATAACAACATTCTTGACATTTATTATTCAATGCCCTACATAGACTGATTTGGCTTAGAAAATGAAGGATTTATTTGGCTTTGTCCCTTTGTGCTACTACATAGACTGCATCTTTGTGTTCTCTTAAATGTGATTTAGGACAATCTTTTTTACATCCTTTCTTCTCATTCTTTGTGATTGTTGTCAACTATCCATAAGCACTATTCTATCTTTATATCACTAGAATGGTGACCTTCGATTGTATAGAAAAGTTTATTTTCCTTTATCTCTACCCTTGGTTGATGCAAAACTCTTCTCTAATGCTTCTTTTCTCCTTATAAATAAGCCCTTTTATTTATACCTTCTTATTTTGTGGCCTCTTATTGATTCATTGTGGCTATTGATTTACTCCCTTATTAGACAGGGGTGTCTTAAGATTGGTCTCTAATTTTGGACCTATAATTTCTCTTTTGATAATACTATGAACACCTTATTATAATAACACTATAAGAATCATATGAGTGAATAACACTATAACAATCATATTTTTCAAATACTCATGTAAACTCTCAGTGATACCACCAAGACCAATAGAAGTAAATAAATTGATAGAAAACTATGAATTTTTGGGATTGTCCTTTGGAAAAATTGAATCAAAAGACTCCTGCATTGTTGGATAGTTCAATGTTTCATTAAGCAATAATATACCAAGCTGCTTTGCCAGCTCCTGGAAGAGAATCTTTATAAAATTACGGGAAGAGGAAGTAGTATCTTCCTTTGTCAGATGTATATAAGCAAGACAAAGCCATGAAAGAGCAACTATGCCAAGTAAGTGGGCAAAAAGCTTTGCAACATTACGTAGTTTATTTGTTTCCAGTCTGTGTATCATAGAATATTGTTGTACAAAACACTTATAAAAAAATTCTTGATAAATTTTAATCATCATACATAATCTTTGGCCAAGAAGACCATAATAATGAAGGTATGTTCTCTCTTGATTGCAGAATTCTAACAAAATGATGCATAATTCCATCTCTTGACCAGGTTCAAGCTTGATCTTTAGTATCTTATGACCAGCTTCCTGAAAATCAACACTTGACCTTTACATCTTTCAAAAATCCCATAGAGACCTTTGGGTGAAAGGTCTTGCAACAAAGAACCACATTCTTTCATGAACCCAACAACAACCTCTACACTATCATCTATGGGGTTCTCTAGTAAAAGGGTGAGAAGTTCCAAGGCAATGATCTCATGTGCAACTTGTTAATTCACTAAATGAGCTATGAATTTGGCTGCTACTATCAACATGTGCTTGTCATTGCATTTGTATGCCCTCTTAAGCTGCAAAATAATTCTTCACAAAAGTAGATTGCCAAATTCAGGAAATTTTGTATTTACCACAGTAACCAATGCAACAAAAAAATCTATAAATCCAGGGGATGCCATTTGGGATTTCATACAAGACCTAGAAAATAGACCCCTCCCACAGATGAGATTCTCTACAAACAACTCTGGAATGATGTTCTTGATGTTAGATGTATTTACCTTGTTTACTAACCCATTGATACTCTTCTGAAGGGCATCCCATGTCATGCATTGGTATTCCACACTGCTCTTGTCTTCCACATCTTTCTTCATTTGAGTTAGCTTAAATGGGGGAATGTAAACACCCCCACTTCTTCTAACACCCTTCTCAGCTCCTCTTATAGCACCTTTGCCATTCCTATTCTGAGATGGAGTAGACACGACACTAGAATTTTTCACTTCCACTGCCTCTCTGTCCCTCTTATTTCCAGAAGCCCCTTTACCACTTAATTCATGCTTATTTCTATACATAAACCCATCAGGAAGCATGAGTTTTTACATATAAGCTCGCCCAAATATTTTACAGTTATTTTTCGTCAAGATTCCCTTGGGAGCTAGCAGATCCTACTTCCATACTTTAATTCTGTTTTCTCAAAGGACAATCCTAAAAATCCATGCATTGCAAATAAATTTTTACACCTTTGTTGCTTGTGGTGGCGTCACATAGAGTTTACATCAATAAATGAAGAACATGCCAATGCTTTTAATGCAGTAGTAGAAGTCTATCTCTTATTCCATATCTCTAGTGAAACCCCCATGATCTTTTATTGGAGTAGAATTTTTTATATTCTAGAAAGGGTCTTGTCCTTTGTTGATGGGATATTTTTCTACCTCAAGAAATAACTGTTCTTTTCTCCAACAAGAAGTGGAACTAAATGAAGATCTAGCACCATGAAATGAATCCTCAAAAGGATTACTATAGTTAGTTTTGGTAGATAATGATCTGGGTAAAATGCTGGCATTTTTGATGATTATGTTGCAATTGTCATTGACGGACACACACTTGCCTTGAGATCACTTTTTGTATGATTAAGTTATGCCCAACCAGTATTTGTTCCAAACCAGTATTATGTATTATAGTCTTTAGACTATCGGTGTTTTGCAGAAAGTGTTTACCGATCCCAAGCGGTATAAAGACCTCAAGCGGTTCGAGGATCTCAAGCAGAGCGAAGGATCTAAAGCGACAGCTATCATTTTTTCCCAATCTTCATTTTTGACAAACCAGTAATTGGTAAAGTTGTATGAACCGGTATTACTCTGTGAAGAGTTACCACCCGGTAATTGGTAAAGCTGTATGAACTGGTAATACTCTGTGATGAGTTACCAACCGGTAATTTTGTGATGTGTTATCATCCACTGATTCTTTGATGGTGCTGACACTTAGGCAGTGATTTTGTGCCGTGTTACCAAAATAAGTCCAGATGTAGATAACCTAAGAAATTGTAATGTAATCCTATTGGACCAATATGAAATCAATTTCGTTTATAATGATATCATGTCTACGGTTTTCAAGTGTTAATAGGTTTTTAGGTGTTGATAAGGGTTTCTATGTATGTGATCATAGAGAGAAGATTTGATTTGTATGAAGAAAAGAGTGTGGAGATATTTGAGATTGAAGTAATGCTGAGATGAATTAACAGTGAGCTATCAAGGATCTAACCAAGCATAGTGTGCTATCTGCTAGATCATTCACTTGTTGATTACTTACATCTTCAACAAGTCTGAAACCCTTAACCGGGTAGGCCCAGAAAAGCCTTTGTAAATCCTCTAATAAGGTGGTTCACAACTGTGGATCTGAAATCCTCTAGCAAGGTAGTTTTTAATCGGACTTATCTCTTAACAAAGATCTATATTCCTAACAAGATCTATTTTGGTAAAGAACATTATATGACCTTAATCGGTCTGGTACTATTCTGCAGATAGTCACTTGTGAGTTTCATCTCACCATGGTTTTTCCCATTTGGGTTTCGATGTTAAAATATCTTGTGTTATGGTGTTTGCACTTCTATGGGTGATTACATTATTTGTTGTTTCGTTTGCAGTTGTGTTAACCGGTTTGTTAGCAAAACTGTTATACCGTTTTACTGCTAGACTATTTAAGTATTTGAGTTTAGTATTTTTTGGTATACTAATTCACCCCCCCTCTTAGTATTCATCATAAAATACTAATTTGGCTTTAGGAAACATTATGTACTAGCTTAGCATACTCTAAAAAGTTTGGTACGACATGCTACATCCAATTAAGTCTCCATGGGTATCTCTATTGTGTTTATGATCTTTAGATTTATGATCTCTATAATATAACTAATATGCGATATCTAGATTTATGATCTCTATAATATAACAATCCCATAATTATATTTCCACGCATCTATACCACAACACAAACATCATGCTAGTGTTCAACCATAGCAATTGACTTCCTAATTATAGAATGTGAAATATGCACATAACTATGAATAAAGATTAAGAAAAACAAAGAAAGATGCTTATTGCAAACATAAATGACTAATGGACAAGAATTGAATTCATTGTAGATAGTTTTGAATATCAAATTCACTTATTTGTGTGCATTTAGTAACTCATGTACTTCTGGCCAACCATTTATCTCTTTCATAAATTAAACATTTATTAATAACATTAATAAATGGCTAAGTAATTATGTTTTAGTTGAAATTATAAATAAAATATTTTATTTCAGGACAACTCACACTATTCCCTATCATATTTTAGACTCTCAGTTTTGTTAGTAGTGGTTTGATGTCTTTGGAGCTGAACATTGGATTTCTTTAGTTACGTTTGCCAACATACTCCCAGCCTATGCCAAAATGGGAGCTTTGGAATAGAGTATGGACATCCATCAAAGCATAAAAGATAGAGGAATTTTGTCAGATGTAGTTGCAACTGCTCTTTTAGACATGTATGCAAAATGTGGAAGCATAGACAAGGCACGGGAACTATTTGACAAATTGCCTCAAAGAAATGTGGTTTCCTGGACTACAATGATTGCCGGATATGCACAAAATGGATTTGTTGAGAAGGCTTTAGAAACTTTCAAGCAAATGCAATTGGTAGGTGTAAAGCCAAATTCCATGACCATTTCTACTATCCTCCCTGCTTGTGCCAAAATGGGAGATTTGGAACAAGGTATGGACATTCATAGAAGCATAAAGGATAGAGGAATTTTGGCAGATGTTGTAGTTGCAACTGCCCTGGTAGACATGTATGCAAAATATGGAAAAATAGACAAGGCACATGAACTATTTGATAGGATGCCTGAAAGAAATGTTATCTCATGGACTGCAATGATTGCTAGATATACACAAAATAGATTTGTCGAAAAGGCTTTAGACACTTTCAATAAAATGAAATTGGTAGGCATAAAGCCAAATTCCACAACCTTTGCCAGCATCCTCCCTACTTGTGCAAAAATGGGACCTTTGGAATAGGGTATGGACATCCATCAAAGCACAATGGATAGAGGAATTTTGTTAGGTGTTTTACTTGCAGATGCCCTTCTTGACATGTATGCAAAATGTGGAAACATGGACAAGGCTCGTGAATTGTTTGATACGATGCTGCAAAGAGATTATGAGATTGGCCAATTTCGATTAAAAACTAGGGCAATTTGACAAAAAAGGAATCTCTTTAATGGTATATTTTTTGAACATGAAATTAAGGTAAAGAATCTACCTCCTGCACGGGATTGTAAGAAATGCCACATATGCCTTCGACATGAGTTTCATGTTGCTCAGAGTTGAAGTCACCACGGACGCCTATGCGGGATTGCAATGCTCAAATAATGAATTGTCCCCTTCTTTTTTTAAGTAATGGCTGTTGTCGTCAGAATTACGATGAACTCGAGCAATTTTTTGAAAAAAAGAAAATTTTCATTGCTAATGCCTTCTTCGTTGAAACCAAATGGCAAATTATCATTGGAATTATGACAAATTGGGGCATTTAAAAAAAAAAAAAAAAAATTTGGTCAAAATATACCTTCTCCGTCAAAAACCTATGTCGGAAATCTAGTCCAAATGTATTAGTGATTGGTAAAAAGAGATCCATGGATATAAGGAAAGAGAAAAATAAGTTTGTCAACAAAGATTGTTGAGACTTGAAAATTATTTACAGGAAGACCCATTTAATGAGGAATTGTGTAAAGAACTCGCCATAACAAAGAACTCAATAAGAAAATTACATGCAAACAAAATTCATGGCATTAAATTAAGAGATAAATAAAATTGGATGATTAATTGTGACATAGGCACTATGTTCTTTGTTTGATACATTAAAGATAAATTCATTAAGGAAAAAATCAACACTTTTTCAGGAAGATAACTTTCTCGCAATCAAGAAAATATCGAAATAAAGTTATTCCTCTTTTATAATAATCTCTTTAAATCTTAAGGAGATAATGTTGATACCTACTATGTCAAGCGTGCATCAAAATAATTATTCCACACAAAATATTCAATGAGGATGCCATTAGAATAAGATAATAAATTTCTAAATAACAAATTAGAAATTCTATAATGACTCTAAATAATGACTAGTCCCCTAGGGTTGATGGATTGCCTATATAATTTTAAAATATATATATTGAGTAGTTGTGTGATGATTTGTTTCAATTATATAAGGAAGATCTCAATAAAGGATACTTCAATAACAATATCATTAAAATAATTAATAAATTACTCCCCAAAGAAGGAGAAAAATAAATGACTAAGAATTGGAGGCCAATCACCATGATGAACGTGTCATAAAAGATTTAGAAAAAAGTAAAGTTATGATATTAATTGATATTCTTTCCAAATTTATCAATAGTACTCAAACTGATTTTAACAAAGGTAGATATGTCTTAGAAACTTTGTTACTAGTTAGGAAGTTATACAATATGCATGTTAATCTAATAGAAAATTAACTATGTTCCTATTAGATTTTGAAAAGGCATATGATAGGGTTGAATGATCTTTTTGAGAATGAAACATGAGGAATTTGGATTCCTTGAGTTTTTTAACAAGTTTAACACTATTATGTGTTGATGTTACTCAAGTGTATGTGAATGCCTTTCTATCTAAGGTGTTTACAATGGAGAGATCAATTAAAAAAGGTTTCTTGTATCTATTTAAAATTCCCTCCGATTTTGTACAATACCTTTTGAGAGAATAAGGTATTACCCTAGGATTAAGGTCCTATCATTTACTGACAAGAGCAATTTGCTAAATATTCAATTTATTAAGGACAACGCAATGTTTATAGATAATTAAGAAATTGATGTTGACAATATAACTTAAAAATATTTCTTTGGTAAGGACATAAGTGTAGAGGTATCCAACACAAAATTCATCAATCTTGGATGGACTAATACACCTCATGAGTTTCTTAGAAGGTATGAAATTTAGCAAAGGCACCACATAAGCAAGTTAGATACCTTTGAATACCCTTTTCAATTAGCTTGATCTAAAGGACAACTTGCTATGGATTAAAAATTAAATTGACAAAGAGCTTGATGGATGAAATAGACAATGCCCATCCTTAGAAAGTAGAATAAAAATTTGTGAAAAGAATCTATCTTCCCATAGCTTGTAATATACTTTCGTATGAATTTTAATTAGTTAATAAGTCAATGAGATTGAAAAGAGTATAAGAAATTTCCTATGGTCAAATGGGAAACAGAAAAGGAAAAAGAACTTTATCAAATGGGACTAGTGTTTTTGAGATAAAAACCAAGGGCACATCTGCATTAAGGATCCAAGAAAAGATGAAATTATTCTTGTAGTGAATAAATCATTAGGTCTCTACATAGTGACAAACCATGGAAAGTTTTCATGGTTAACATTAAACTTAATATTCCCAAGCATGCTAAAACCTGGAAAGCTTTTACCATCTACTGATCTCCTTATTAGAAAATATTCAATAACTCCTACAGGTTATGATGTCTTTAGAAGTGTTTGGAAATATTGGGAGCTTATTAAGGACAAATTTATGAATTTTGAATTCATTAATAATAATAATGTTCAAATTTGAAGGAGACCCTTTGGTGAAATGGCGAGGCTTCTTTCTTTTAGAAAAAAACAACCAAGGTTCAAACCCAATGGGGTCACTCTCTTCCATGTCAACAATTAAGAGTTGCTTATCTTGGTCTTAACACACAAAAATTTGATTTTTTTTCATTCCTAGTTCATTATTTTTTACTTTTAGTAAAGTTATCATTGTAGCCTTAATAATTTTTTAAAATAAATTTCAATGGGTTCCCCTAGAGAAGTGGACTTTATTATTGGAATATTGTTTTATTTAAGGAAATTATTAAACTCAGAAAGGTAAAATCTTGAATATTTTTCTATGTGTCCTAATATGTTTGGTGAAGTTTGTATATTTTGAATATATTTTTAATTCACTAATCCATCTTTGGAAACATTCTTTTTTAACCCAAAGATGGGGTTCATCACTTGAGGAAGAGGGATTATCCTTGTTGTCTTTATACATATTCACAAGATCAATGTGATATATTTCAATGGTTATTCCTTTTTCTATGATCTCATCAAACGTGTCAAAAATTTGAATTTCTAAGTGGAAAGTCATTTCTTGATTTAACTTTTGTATAAATATATTAAGAAGTTTCATTTTACAAATATGATATGGCTATTTTCTTCCTACATTTCTACAACATTATAAGGAGTGAAATGATTCTCCATTTCTTGGTTCTGCACTACATAGGTATTCAATAGAATCCTCACACTCAATTATGTATGAGAATCTTTAAATAATTTGTTTTTGAAATCATCAAATGTTTTGATCCCATGAGGGAGATGTGAAAACTACTCAATATATTCACCTTGAAAAAATCATAGAAAGAGGAGCATTAGGTAGGTATCATTGTTAGAAACCTCTATAAATGCTAAGTAATATTGCCTTACATGTTCACATGAATAATCCTTCTCTTGATATTTGTCAAACACATCTATGTAAATATTTTGGAGAAAAGGCGTCATGGATATGGATCTAATAAATGGGATAAGGGAATATGTCCTCAAGTGTGTAACTCTTCTTAATAGGTCCCATTTTCACCTTGACTATATATTATTGCAAGCTCTCAATTAAAGATTCGATGTTATTAATGGGTACAAATGGAGGTGTATTGGTTGGAATATATGTGGAAATAGGTGGTTGACTTTATTGGATTTATGTGGAGATATATTGTTGATTTTGTGCAATGTTTGGTATAAAAATATGAATTAAAATAACATGGAAAAATTAAATATGAGATCCAAATTAATAAGCAACAATCACTCAATAAAGCCTAAGAATATGGATAAAATTAAATTATAAACAATAATACCATAGAAAATACCTTAGATTGATCGAATGCTCATTTGATATTTTTTTAATTCTTAATGTGTGGGTTTCTCTTCAAATAGCATGACCATTATAATACAAAAATAGGACATCAATAGCTTGGTACTTGATACTTGATACTTGATACTTGCTACTTGCTACTTGCTACTTGCTACTTGCTACTTGCTACTTTCTACTTGCTACTTGGTACTTGATACTTGACACTTGATTATGATTGATGTTAATGTATGGTCTTGACAATAATTGTAAGAACTTTAATCATATTGTCTAGTCTAAAATGATTGTGTGAAGTATTTTATTAATGTACCTCACTTAAGAGTTTAATCAATGGTGGAGATTAATTAGGAAGATCAGTGAATGAGAAAATTCAAGATAGGGTAGTACCTAAAATTAGCACACTGATGAGGTGGAGGAAGTAAAAGAACTCAAACTCATAAAAGGGACAAATAATTATTAATTTTTGTTATTCTTTGTGTGAAAAAATAAATAAATAATTTTAAATTTATTTAATTTGGAAATTTTAGCTAATTAAATAATTTTAAAAATTATTTAATTATTACATATACAAATAAAATATTAGCTCAATTAAATAATTAAAAATTATATAATTCATACAAATAAAAAATAAGGTGAGATTTTGATGAAATAACAAAATGAAAATATATTTATAATTATATATAATTAATATATAAATATAAATATTTTCTATAAATGATTGAAATCAAATGTTTAAATAGGAATTTATATATATAATATTAATAAATTTAATTATTTATCAATGCCTACACTTGAAACAACATCTCTATTTTCTCATACATATTTTAGAATTCCTAATGACTTTTAATAAACTTAAAAAATTATTTTAAAAATATGCATAGTTTAATTACATTCTAGTTTAAACTAATAGATAGATATAATTACAAATGGCATATATTTCAATTATTGCAATTTGAAAAGAGTGATAAAGAGTGATTCTAGTGCAAAAATTAATTGTGATTATGAAATGTATTTTTTCATTTAATATAATATTTTCATAAATATATAATCTTTTTACTAAAATTTGATTTACATAACAATAAAAATATTGTAGATTTTATGTAAGAAGCCATTAGTTGAGATATTTTAAATATATCTGTTTAAAAGAAGTTAAGACATGTTGTTTGGTGTTTATTGTTTCTAGATAGATTTATTTAAGACATTATTCTATTGATCATTCCTGCTTGTTAAGGTCAGTTGTTTCCTGGCGTTCAACTAAAGCATTCTTTTTTCATAGTTGACCACGTAAAAGAGACATCAAATTCAAACGCGGAAGAGAATTGAATAAAACATTTCTGGAAAGACCAGACCTACCTCCTTGCCTCTTGAATCTCTATAAATTGAAACTTGTGATTTTAGAGTTTCGTCTCAACTGTGTTATCAACACCCACCATGCCTCTCAAAATGGACCTCCGTGTGTTGTTATTAGCATTCATACTTCTCTTCTTCTTCTTCTTCTTCTGTGATTCCGTTGAAGCCCGATATCTCTCACAACACGAGAGTATCCCTACGTTTTCACATGCTTATCAAAGTTTAGGTATGTCTAACATAGTCCTATTTATATCTCGAGTGGACTTTAGAAAAATAAAATTTTACTGGTATATGTGGAGGTTATATATATATATAGATGGTAAGAGTTCAAACAGAGGCCCTACATAAACCACTGTTGTAAACAGCTCGTTAGTTTTTCATATATACAGATTAGACATTATTGAAGCGTTTGTTATACTTTAGACTAAAACAATTGTTCTAAATGCAGATTCAGAACGCTATGGATCTGTAAAACGAACCGTGACATTGGCTTGGGCTCTACCTGTATGTAAATACTCTTTTTCTCATTAGATTTTGTACATGGCTATTGTTTTGTATTCTAAATCTGAATTTCATGAACTGTGTAGCAAAAAATCCTAGTTGGTGTACTCCATGCCCACCACCTGGAGGAGAGCCGGGGTGCATGCTGTCAAAATAATTGTTGTGCAAGAAATGACAGGGAAACGTGCTGTCAAACGAATGGATACTCTGTGGACTATAAAAAATCCTTTCTTTTTTTATATTCATTGCCATTCGCATATCTCTGCAAAAGACTCTTGAGCTACATTTCATGGAATTTGAGTTTCGAATTTTGATGAACTAATTTTTAGTCGTCAATTATTTTGTAAAAAAATTGTTCATAAAAGTTATTAAAAATAATAAATACGATATTGTGAAGAGAATAAAAATAAAAAACAAAGATGATGAGGGATGTAACATTCTTGAAATTTATGATGGGATAAATCTGATGAAGGGGACTGTTATCAGTTTTGGTGTTCATAATATTTTTTTGTTCAGGATACTTTCATATCGATATTTAGAGATTTAATTTCATGTCCATCTATTTTTTTAATATGTTTATTATTATTAAATTTATCAGAATGCTGATACCTATTAACTAAATATTTGGAGAACTTCAAATTCTATAAAACGAGAAATTTTTTCCATTAATTGTAGCCCGTTGCCTTCGAAATGAAGAACAGCTCGCCTTTCAATTGTTGAAAAGCACACGGAAAAAAATGGATGCAAGTTATAACTAAGTTTTTGCAACTTGTTTCTTCTACTTCACGTGGCTATAAGATTAAAGACTATTATTAGTTCCTGCCTGCAGATAGCGGAGGCTTTCTCCACTAACTGGTGATTAAACTCACTAAAAGGAACCAATCAATAATAGCTCTTTTTCAAATATTCCTTCATGTCCTTATGTTCACATTTTAAAGTTGCACATTTTTTATCTTAAATATCAAAGGCAAGTTTTTTGGCTCCTGCAGAGTGGAGTTTGTGGCCGTTTGCAGAGGGCTGCTCGGATTTCGACAAGAGAGAACGCACGATTGCAGAGGCATACACGGATTCAGAGGAGTCTACAGAAGCAGGGTTGCAGGTAACATTTGGCTGTTACGGTTATAGCTGTCTCTGCATGCTGGTTTAAAGTGGAAGATCAGGCATAGGGTCAGCCCTAATTAAAAATGGGGCAAAACCTTTTCAAAATGCAGCGGTGGTTAGCAGAGATTGTGCTGGTTACTAGGGACGCACCAAATGTGAAATTCAGAGCAATAGTTGTAACAACCTGGTATTGGCTCAGCTATCAAATAAACAATGGCCGGAGATTAGTGACGTTCCCTGAATTTTCATGCTCTCCTAGAAAATGTCGTTACAGAAAGAAGATATATTTTGCTTGGAACAGGCTCCGTGCAACTCATCAACACTGCCATTCATAGCCTTTCACTCACAAATGCTTCAAATCTAGCAATAGTTGTAGTTGTTGGGTCCTTTTGCAGCGTAATATTTCAAATCTCTTTTATGAAAAAAGCCTAATTTTCAATAATTTAGGGATTTTCTTTCTTTTTTGTGTCTAGATTCAAGTCGACACAAAAATGTAGACAATGATTCGGTAAAGTTCAAAAATTTGAATTTTAAGAGGGGAATCCATAAAGTATTTCTTTCGAAATTTCAACATATGGGACATCTTTGTTTGGTATGCAGGGCTACAAAGTACATACGATCTTATTTGACTCTGGACAATTTGTGGACAGGAGACAGGAGGGTTTTTACAAAATGAATAAAATGCTTCAATTCAACGGCATTCATCAAATTTGTAACATCTCTAAACAATCCATACACTCTTCTGGATTAGGCTGTTTTTAAAGGCAAGAATGTAAAGACGGTTTACGATCATGTGTGTATTGGCCTCAGTTCATTGCAATTTCTTGCCTGAAAGATGAGGATATAATGCTTTCGACACTTTCCAAACTTATTGGACACGCAAGTAGCAGACTAGGGTAAATTATTTCATTCATCACATTTTTTGCAATTTCGTAACATATTGTTTAGTGTAGTGTTTTTTCTTTGCACGTAAATACACTGCAAAAATGTGCAGTAACCAGCAAAAATTTCTAAGGATTTCTAGTTAAGGGGTATCTCTTTCCTTAATTCTCCCATGCATTTGATAGGGCACAGCTTGGAATTGTTACACTTGCATCTTCTTGGACATTTGGAGATATTGCATGCACCAAATTAAAGGTTTTGGTTAATTCTTTATATTATTCATTTTTCGTTGCAGATATGCAAGCATTTCCTTTTAGGGTTGTGATTATGGTTCCACATAAACCCTCATAAGGTTCTAACTTTGGCTGAAGTGGTCCCGATTGCTTTGAACGATTCTATAATCTTTGCATTTGTTTATTTCAAATCTACATATATCCTCCTTTTTTTTTATGCTAGTTTTTGGAAAATTTGTTTGTTCACTTTATGTAACGTTGCTAAAGACCCTCCTAGCACATTATAAAGGTCACATAGAGTTTACAGAGGGCACATCTTTGAATATGTTGTTGGAAGGAAGTTGGGATGCTACCAAAGCTTCTGAAACCAACTGGATTGAAAGGTTCGACAATTGGAACTGGCTATGGCTCTCGAATTGGAAGGTATGCTATCTGAATTATTTACTAGTCTCCCAAGTAGAAAAGTATAACCTTAATTATACTATTTACAATGATTTACTGAAAGATTACTTACAAAATTTCACTTCTCCCTGAACTTTATTTATAAGGAAATCAGTATATGATAGAGGGAGGGGACATGTAAAGCCATGTCATTATCCCTTAGTTAATCTCACAAAAAAAGTGAATTACACTACAGTTGCACAAATTTCCAGTCAAAATTATTGTATGGGACAGTGTATATGCACTTAGAGCTTTATGGAATGTCCTCAAAGATCTCCATTGAATATGCACATTACACGATTGAAAACTTGTGCAACATTAGTGAATTCCCTAAATAAAAAGAAATCTGTCTACATTACTTTTGGGATCATATCTTGTGCACATTATCCAATTTAATATGTTTTACTTAAGCTAGCTCCACATAGAAGCATTAATTCTACCAGCTAGTCTTATAACCTACCATTGAATTCTTTCTTTCGTCTTACAAACTTACAAAACTCATAATAATCTATAACCCCGCATGCATGTCTGCTCTTGTAACACACAGTGGATCCACATTTTCAATCACTTCTGAGTTTTGTTAGCTCGTCATGGAATTTTTAATTATAAATTCAAAATGCGATTATTGTCCAGGCCTTCCTTAATTCATCTACGCTTGTGCATTTAAATGGTGGTGTTCAACCCATCACTCTTGTAAAGCAAAATTCTGAAGGGAAGATGAAAGAAAGAATTCAATGGTAGTTCAAAAGACTGCTTGGTAGAATAAGTGCATCTGTGTGGAGTTCAGGTGTACTTGTTCTTCTTTACTGTATCTTAATTTATCAGATGATTGTTATAATCATAACCTCATTTGAAATAACATTTTTGATAGTTGTTGACTGGTTTGGTAGACCTATAATATTCTTAAATGTGTATTTGTCCTATGTCAAGGTTGTGTTTGCAATTTTTTTGAGTTGTAGGAGAGCAAAATAATTGCAAATACATACTCAGTAATAGATTTTACTTTATCTTTTTAACAAAGAAAGATTTGGTGAGTCCAGACATATTGTTTGTTTATATTCCTTCAGAATGGTATACTGTTATATATTATCTACTCAAATGAGTTTTTCCACCTCATCAAAGATGGAATGTAATAGATATAAGATATATGTACCAGTCTCTCATGTGGAATAGTATAACCTTAATTATACTATTTGTATTGATTTACTGAAAGATTACTTAGTCTTTGTATAGGGTAACAACAATCTGAGAGATGCAGACAGAGATAGGGCTTAGCTCAAGTATAAGGAAATAAAGAGAAATGTTGGTATAAGCAGGACATTATTGAGGTATTGTGCATATTTACACTTTAGCCCTATTTAATTACAGTCTTTTGTAGAGCAGATGGAAACAAACATTTTTCAACATAGGCTAGATGATGTAGGAGATGAAATTGAGATTATGTGTCCGGAAGCCATTCATTTTAAGCTATTCAGTCTTTTAATTTATGTGGTGAATTGGTTTGCCAAAGTACACTTTAGCACTTCTAAATTTTTACATATCTCCATTTCAACTGCCATGTCAAAAGGCTACCAACCTTTTTGAAAAATTTGTTCAAGTCTCTATTGGGTGTCTCTACCATTTCATCTGAACACTGGGTGGCACAATATTCAAATGGTCTTAAGAAGGAGTGTTTCCAATGGCATCGCCTCCTTTCTTTCATGGAGAAGGGTTTCTTTTCCAAGAGGTCAGTCATTGCTTCAAATTTTCAACTTGAATGCTCTAGCTAGTCAATGTGAAGCAGTTGGATGCATGCCATTTATTCTAGCTTTAGTTTGTGCAATACTAAGGTGTAAAACATATTGTTCTGCCTTTAGCCTACCCTTTCTTTAAATATATCTCTTTTGGAAAATTAATTAAATTCATTATTTGATATCATCAAAAGTGGGATAATGAAGAGGAAAACAATGTATCTGGATTGAATTATTAATTCCAATCATTGACAGATTGGTATTTGCATATTTTCAACTACTTTGCTACATTGCATGACTATTTCCTTATACTTTGTATCATTTAGGGTTTGATATGTGTGATGTTTCAAATACTAGGGTTAGATTTCTATCTCTGTAATCAACAACTATCCTTTAATATGTATAATTTTTTGCCCTTTTGAGCAGGCTACAAAGGTGGTTTGCAGTAAACTTCATTTTATCCTATTTGGTCTTGATATTCTTATGGAAGATGCAAGGGAAGTAGTTATGTACCCAAAAGGGCACCGGATTTTGTCTTTGAATATTGGCTTAGTTATTGATGAAGACCTTTGGGCTACAAAGGAAGTTTCTAAATTTGGACACCAAGCTACTTTGTTTTGCTAGAAGTAGATACCCAAGTATGTATATTGCATAGGTTCCAAGAAAAAAGACTCCATACAAGAAAGAAATCCCTTAGAAGAAATTAAGAAGATATGATTTCTTAAAATAACAATACCAAGTTCTTGAGGTTTTGAATTGCTCACAAGGTCATCATATAGAGTTGAACAACATAGAAAGATACACAAGATTATTTCTGCCAGTTATGAGGATAATCAATCACTAAGTGACTCCTCTTTTCACAAAAATATTTCTAATACAAGGCTACAACACCTACTTTCATTGGAAATGGATGAAACAGTAGATATTGCAAGAAGTTGGCCACCACAATAGAAGTGGGAGAAACCTGATCCGTTAGTCCTAGAACAAAGGGCAAGTGCCATAATGGAAAACTTGTGCTCCAGAACCATGTCAGTTATTGAGCTAAATATGCCATATATTTTGTTGTGTATTTTAAAAAAGTGGCCTATTAACATTTTCTATTTCATTAGCCATCTTAGAATGTTAGATCTACCAAATACATTGAATTGTTAAGATTAAGTTTACACAAGATACATTAATCAATCATATTTGATTATGAATGACATCACCATCTTTTTTACTGCCAAAAAATGTTATAGTGATATATTATATTGGATTACTTAGATATACTTGGATATGTTTCATTGATTGTATCTCCTTAGAGTATCATAATTTGGAGTATCATAATTTCATCATAAAATACAAAAATGTCTCATTTTTTTAAGATTTAGTTTGTATAAAACAAGTTTGATGTCTTCCATAGGCAGAAGCTCATAATTATGTATTTTATTAGCCAAACGTCTACAACAGATGCTAACATTATTTATGCTTGACACAAAATAATAGATCAATGTTAAAAATTTTTGTTCCAAATACAATACTCTAGACTCCACGAATAACAAAACAACAATACCAAAACTTTTTTTTTGCCAACTTTTGGCAGGAACTTCGTTGCTTTGGAGCTCTTGTGTTAAATTAGGACAAAACATTTCAATATTGACTGGTTACTTTCTAAATTTGATGAATCTATAGATATTGCAATTTTATTTTTTTAGTTGATAATAATCTATTAATTATTATTTTTATATTTGGGCAAATTTAATATGATATCGATATTATATTTATAGGACACAATTAGATTTATTAAGAGTTAAAGGTGAGAGTTTGCAAAAGAAGTAATATAACGAATGTTGTAAATGAAAGCATGTATGCTTTTTGCTTTGTGCTTTTGTAATATTAGAAGATACAAAAATGAATAATATATATTTATATATTCTTACCAATAAATATATATAGATGTTATTGATAAACTATGGAAATAGAAAAGGAAATGATTCTTTTTATAGTCTACAATAGATATTGTGTTACAAACAAGACCTAAATATTTTATACAAGAGTGAATTATGGTTATATCTTTTAAAATTTGTATAAAAGTGAATATTCTAAAAATTTGGTATCCATTTTAACAGGGAATGATTAATTTGAAATTTTGTGGATATATTAAATTTTATATTATAAATTTGTAGAACTAGGTTTAAGAGTCATATATACTTTTCTTAACATGTTTCACAACAGAATTTGTACTTTCCAATCTTGAAAAATTAATATTTTTAGACATACATTCATATTGTGATCTTCTAAATAATGAAAACCTAATTCAATATATCATTTTCATCATACAAGAATAAGAGATCATTTTATTACAATGATTCAAGTAGTTATTGGAGTTTGATAAGATTAGGTATAAATCAAATACTATGTTTATAAGTTACATTTCAAATCCTCTATGGATTACTTTGCATGGGAAAATATAGAAAATAATATTGACTATGTTAACCTTGGAAAAATAATGAAGTTATAATTTATCTAAATCAAATACTCTTGTGGTGTGTTAGAGGTCTAATTGAAATAATATATTTGATTATAATGAGACCTCCTTATTCCAGACTTTAATATGAGTTAATGCTGCCAAAATAATTGTTGTGAGAGAAGTGACAATTCTATGTGTTGTCAAATTAATAATTAATTTATTTTAAATGATTTTTTCTTGGATCAAAAGAGGGCTATTCCCACCTCTACAAAAGAATATTATGATTCATGGAATTTGAGTTGTTAAGTTTAGGCAACTAATTCTAATAATCATGAGTGTGATCTTCATCGTCAATTAGTTTATAAAAAGTTAATTTCTTTCAAATATTCTTAAAAATGTGATTGAGAGGGTAATCAACATGACTTCATATTTAGAGATGTGATTTTGTATCACTTACTTTTAATAGTATATATAATATTATTAAATTTATAAAAATATTGATAGTTATTTCTATCAATGACTTATTACTGGGAACTAGAGTTAGTGGTAATTAAGTTTTTTCAATATGTGATGTAGGAAATTGAATGAAATTAGTATTTTGTTTAATTTGGAAGGAATTTGAATTTATTAAATTGAAATGTGAGAAAAATGAAATTAATTCAAACTAAGAGAGAAATGAAATTAAATTGAAATGTGACATAAATAAAATGAAATTAGTTAGGAAACTTATTTAATTAAGAGGATATTGTTAGCTAATTAAATAATTTTATTTAACTATGGGAGAATAGTACAAATTGATTTAATTAATAAAAAAAAAAATTTAATTGAAATCAATAGAAGAAATTAATTAAATTCTAGTTATTTTACTAGTATTAGAATGAGAATTATTCAAGGATTTTTTAGTTATTGAATTAGATGGGAATTTGAATTATGAATTTGAAATGGAGGAATAATGTAATTTTAGAAGAATAAAGTTAGATTAATTAAATAATTAAAATTATTTAATTAACAAAGAGGAATAACTCGATAAAATCCATGAAGGAGATGTTTTGGCTTTGGTGCCCTATGTTAGTCCAAGCTATGGGTCCCTTTCTAGGACTGGTGGAGTTCCACCCCCCCCTCTTTGCTTGGTCCTATCTTTTTAGTGGTGCAAGTTTGTCCTTGGTGCCCCACAAAGGGTTGCATACTGTTCTGCATGGCTTTTTCTTTCTCAGGCCTATGGAGGGGGATCCCCTGTCCCTTGCTTTTTCTGTGGGTCTTAGGAAGCAGGTCTCTATGTGGTCTTGGTAGAGGATGGCTGTTTTGGAGGGGTTTCATTGTTTCAGGGGTAAGTAGACCCTTTAGTCTTCTCATATTTTATTCTGGGTTAGGGTTTCCTTTGCTCAATCCCCTTTTCTTTTCCCTATTCTAGATAGTCCTCCTTCTGAGGTGGAGGAGCTTTTTCTTTGCTGGACCATGAGTGTTATATGGGGGCTTTTGGACTGCTGTCTTTTGAGCCTATCTTAAGTGGCCCTTTCTCCTATGGAGGCAGAGATTTAGGGGTTGTGAGCAATCGGGTTTCTGCTTGCTACAAGAGAGTCTTTGAAGCTGAACTTCTACCTTATTGCTATTCCTATCAAGGTGGACCTCTTCCCTATTGAGGTGGGAAGTTGGGGGGAGAAGGTCTTTTGGGTGAGGATGCTACTAGAGTTGTTGGTTGAGGCCAGCTGTGATTACTTTCATGGTTAGGGTTGGGTGTTTTTAACCATGCTTTCCAATTTTTTGGGGGTTTGAGGGAGCCTTGAGAAACCCTCCTTGTGTATGTCATGAAGGTTAGGGGAGCCTTTAAAAACCCGCATGTGTTTTTTGTCTATTCCACAAGCATGCTAGATGCTAACAATTTTAAAGGGCCTGGTCTAGCCAATGATGGATTTTGGTTAAGGGTTAGTCGTATTGTTGGTAAGATGATGACTATGTTACTAGTTATGGGAGCTTGGGAAAACCCTTGTTTGCTAGTTTTGGGAGTTGGTTTAAAACCCTTGATGAAGGTTAGGGGAGCCTTTCAAAACCCCAATATCTTTTAGGTTTAGGGAGCCTTGTAAAACCCTTATTTATGTGTTTGGGACACTCTGTGTCAAGTTTGTGGCTTGGTTGCTGGTTCGCTAATGTTCTTTTGTTTTAGTAGCATTATTATGTGGGTTCTAGATCCTGGTAAAGTCTGAGGTTTTTGTGTCCCTTCAAAACCTCGGGGGTTTGGGTCCCCTCAAAACCTATTTATAGGGTTTATGGTCCTCTTAAAACATGTTTACCCTTAATCAAAAACTTGATAAAATCCATGAGAAGATTAGGCTTGTGCTTGTTATGAGAAGAACTACCATGCAAAATAGTTATGAGGTCATTAGGAAATTGAATGAGAAGGCAATGACTATTAAATAGTTCTCTAAGGGTAATTTGGACCCCCTCTTTATTACCAAGAAGGATGATGAGAATAATGGTGCAACTATGCGATAAGATGTGGATACTAGACCTATTCTTGGCCCATATTCGAGAACTTAAAGATAAGATAAAGGTAAGACTATTCATGCCCATGTTTTTCAGAATGTGCTCAATATCAATGAAAATGTTATCAGAAGGAATGCTAGAATTTGAAAAATGATCAAAATTTGAAAATAGGTTGTTAGGTTATAGTACCCCTAATTGTGAGTTTTGTTTTGTTGTTAGCCAATTATTAGTTTCCTTATGGTTATTTTTTGTGGTGTTGGCTATCATTTTTTATTAAGGGTTTTAGGTCCCTTTAATACCTATTTTACTCTAATAAAAAACAAAGAGGAATAATTGGAAAAATTAGCATTCACAAGCATATGATAATATGAGGTGTCTACACATCTTATGACCCCTATTTTTATTTGAAGGATAAACTAAGTGCAACAAGGCTCTTAAAGTGAAGATAACAAATGTGAATGAAAAATTTCTATCAATAAATTGTTGGACATATGTGTGAGCCAAACATTCTTCCAATGCTAATTTTGTGTTGATTGAAAATTATTTTGTTAGAAAGGTATTAGGCCATTTCTGTAGTGAAATAGGAAGATTTTTCAATACATTCTTAAGTCTCTTAAGACTGAAGGAGATAATTTGTTATCTAGGAGTAATGCGTAACTACTCAAATTGATATTTTTATATCAACACTACTACAATTAAAATTTAGGGATGTCTTGTACCCTATCACAATTTTTTGAAGTTGTGTGGGAGACAAATGAGAGAGAAAAATTCCATCTAAAAGGCAATAAAAAAGAAATCCTTCTTACCATCTACTATTATCAATCAAGAAGACCACATCGAACAATCTCCCACTTGGAGACTGATACTACATGACACCACTATACATGCAACATCCGTTGGATAAAACACTAGGACTCGACTGGTATAAATTCCACAATTATCAATCAAGAAGACCAACAAAAACTGATGAAGAAATAAGCTTCTCTTGTGGAACTGCCTTTGTGAACATATTGGCAGGATTCTCAGTTGTGTGAATCTTCTCAAGCCGTAACTAACCCTCCTCCAAAATAGTCCGGATGAAGAGGTACTTGAGCTGAATGTGTTTTGTCCTTGAATGAAAAGCAGAGTTCTTCGCAAGATGAATGGCACTTTGGCTATCAGTATACAATGGGCTATCCTCTTGTGTCTAACCCAATTCCTCTTGAAAACATTGCAACCAAATCATCTCCTTGCTAGCTTCTGTAGCAACAACATACTCAGCTTTAGTGGTTGAAAGTGCAACAACCTTTTGCAGCCTAGAAATCCAACCGACTGCAGTTCCCCCTATAGTAAAAACATACCCTGTAGTACTCCTCTGTGAATCAATATCACCTGCCAGATCAGAGTCAACAAATCCACTCAAAGCAACATTAGATCCTTTGAAACATAATGCCTTCGTAGTAGTTCCTTTCAAATACTGAAGAATCCATTTCACAGCATTCCAATGTTCCATACCCGGATTACTCATAAACCTGCTCACAACTCCCACTGCATGTGCAATATTTGGCCTTGTGCATACCATTACATACATCAGACTATCAACAACTGATGAATATGGGATGTTAGACATTTTATTAACCACTTCCATGCCTTTGGGCACATCTCCTTAGTCAATTTTGAAATGACTAGCCAAAGGTGTACTAACTGCTTTTGCATCCTGCATGTTAAATCTTTTCAACACCTTCTTTATATACTCACTTTGGGACAAATTCAAGGTTCTATTTTTCCTGTCTCGTGTAATACACATACCGAGAATTTGCTTAGCTACACCCAAATCCTTCATAGCAAATGACCTGGCTAATTTCTGTTTAAGATCATTTATATGTTGCATGTTAGACCCAGCAACAAACATGTCATCAACATAAAGCAACAGGATAATATAACTACCATTATCAAACCTCTTAAAATATACACAATGATCAGAATGACATCTATGATAACCGTGTTCAGCTATGAAACTATCAAATTTTAAATACCATTATCGGGGTGCTTGCTTTAGGCCATACAGACTTTTCTTCAACCTGCACACCAAGTTCTCCTTACCTTTGACCTCATATCCCTGTGGTTGCACATGTAAATTTCCTCCTCCAAATCTCCATAGAGAAAAGTTGTTTTGACATCTAATTGTTCAAGATGTAAATCATTTGCAGCCACAAGACTAAGTATAGTTTTAATTGAAGTCATTTTTACAACTGGAGAAAATATTTCATCATAATCTATACCCTTTTTCTGTGCAAAATCTTTTACCACAAGTCTGGCCTTATATCTTTTCTGACCTCCTTCCTCCTCCTTTAGCCGATAAACCCATTTGTTAGGCAAGTCTCTTTTTTCTGCAGGTAAAGGGACTAAGTCCCAAGTCTTATTTTTCATCAAGGAGTCCTTCTCCTCTTTCATGCTTAGCTCCCACTATTGTTTGGCATCTACTTGCATTGCTTCTTCATATTCTTCTGGTTCACCAGAATCCATTAATAAAATAGAATACAAAGAAGGAGAAAATCTTTCAGGGGGTCTAATTGTCCTCATAGAATGTCTAACACTTGCAGGAGTTTGTGGGACAATCTATTGTTGCTGAGCATTAGGTACCTATGACATTTCATTTTCAGGAATCTCATCCAACACCACATATTCTTGTTTGTCCTATTCATGCTTCTTTTCCTGCATCTGTTCTTTATACATGACATTCTCATTGAATAAAACATCTCTACTTCTAATTATTTTCTTATTTTTGAAATCCCATAACCGATAGCCATATTCATCTATCCCATATCCAATGAAGGTACATTTATGAGATTTAGCATCAAGCTTGTTTCTCTTTTCTTTATCAACATGGACAAAAGCTTTGCAACCAAAAGTTTTTATAAAAAAATAATTTACCTTTCTACCAATCCATGCCTCCTCTGGAATACCACCATCCAAAGGGGTTGAAGGTCCTCTATTTATCAAATAGACAATAGTATGTACAACATCTGCCCAAAAATGTAAGGGCAATCTAGCATGCAATCTCATGCTCCTCGCACGTTCCATGATAGTCCTATTCATTCTCTCTGACACACCATTTTCCTGTGGAGTTCTTGGAATTGTCTTTTGCTTTTGAATCCCATTTAAGGAGCAGTAATCTTCAAATGCTTTGCTGCAATACTCACCTCCATTATCCGATCTGAGACACTTGAACTTTTTTCTTGTCTCATTCTCAACCAAAGCTTTCCATTTCTTAAAAGTTTCAAAAACATCTGATTTTTGTTTTAGGAAATATACCCATGTTTTTCTGGTTGAGTCATCAATAAAAATAACATAATAACAAGAGCCACCAAGAGATGATACTTGAGCCGGTCCCCATACATCTGAATGCACAAGCTCTAACTTCTCACTCTTCTTCTCTTTCCCAACCTTGAGAAATCTGACTCTTTTCTGTTTGCCATAAACATAGTTTTCACAGAACTCTAAATCAATCTTCTTTAGTCTTGGCAATAGATTTTTGGAGTGAAGGATTTTCATCCCTTTCTCACTCATGTGACCAAGCCTATGGTGCCACATTATCGAATCTGTTCTTACAACATCTATTGTTGTTGTCCCTGTAGTAACTTTATCTGTAGCAGCTAAGATAGAGTAAGTGTTACCAGTACACAGATATAATGTGCCTACCTTCGCACCTTTAGCTACTACTAATGATCCTTTACTGACCTTCCAGATACTGTTTGAGAAGGTATCTATGCAACCTTCACTACCTAGTTGCCCTGCAGAAATTAAATTTCTTCTTAAGTTAGGAACATATCTTACCTACTGCAGAAACTAGTCATTTCCATTCTGCAACTTGATCTTTATCTTTCCTTTTCCAAAAATTTGACAAGGCTCATCATCACCCAAATATACTTGTCCAAAATCACCTTGAACATAATCTAGAAAATATTTTCTATGGGGTGTAGTATGAAATGAAGCCCCAAAATCTATTACCCAGGAATCATTAACATTATCCAAACATAAGATTAAAGCATCTTGTAAAGTATTACTTGCAATATTAGCTTCCTTACTGTCATTTTTATTTTTGTCTCCTTCTTTGTTTTTCCGAGACCAACAGTCTTTCTTTAGATGACCAGGATTTCTACAGTACCAGCAATCTTTCTTTCCTCTAGATTGAGAGCATCCTTTCTTTGACTTCCCTCGTGACTTCTCATTCCCAGGGCCTTTTCCTCTTTCTTTTGATCTTCCTCTGTTCTCCACATTCAAAACACTACCCGATGATGTTGGAGTCTCACCTGTGCTTTTCCTTCACATTTCCTCGTTTAGGATAACACCAACAATATCATCAAATACTAAAGTATTTTTACCAGAGATAGAGTTACTTACAGCCATAACCAAGCTATTCCAACTTTCTGGCAAAGCACGTAAAATCAAGAGAGCCCTAACTTCTTCTGCAAAAGTAATTTTTACCAAAGACAATTGACTAGTAATTGTATTAAATTCATTTAAGTGCTCCGCTACAGATCCTCCCTCACTCATGTTCAAATTAAACAGGTGCTTCATAAGAAATACCTTATTCGAAGCTGAGGGTTTCTCATACAACTTAGCCAATGTCACCATCAAATCTATAGTCATTTTTGCTTCTATTATATTGAATTCTACAGACGGTGCAAGGCACAATCGAATGGATCCCAATGCTTTTCTATCTAAAATGTCCCACTCTTCATCTGACATTGTGGTCAGTTTCTTTGCCTTTCCTTCCAATGGCTACCACAAATCCTTTTGATACATGTAATCCTCCATCTGCATTTTCCATAACTGATAATTCTAGCTATTAAACTTTTCGACCTTGAATTTGGAATCCTCCATTTCTCCCACTCAAATTTGAAAGTCCTGCCAATTTATAGAAAACCTCGCTCTAATATCAATAGTTAGGGTTTCAAGCAGATCCGAAGCAAATATGAACTAACAATTATATGCAGATTTAAATACAAAATATAAAGAAATAAAATAGGACATGGATAACACAAAGATTTAACATGGTTCACCCAAAATGGGTTATGTCCACCATACACAGCCGTCTAATCTTTCTTATTATCTAGCAAAAAATAGTACATCAACGTTACAATGCCTTAAGCATCCCAGCTGCTTATAACATGTGTTTTTAGGGCAAAACCAAAGTTATCCTTTTTAGGGTTTTATTACAATGTCGGTTTTCATCAAAAAAATGCCCAAAATTTTTTTTCTCGGGGGCTCTCACCCCCGAACCCCTACTTTTCTTGGGGGCTGCTACACCCGAACCCCTTCTCGGGGCTTGATCAAGCCCTGGACCCTAGTGAGGATACGTGCTGAGTGTACAGTACTTTGCTGATCAGTCGCCAATTTTGACACTTTAGATTTTGTATCTGACTATTGTTTTATAGCCCAAATCTAAATTTCATGAACTATGTAGCGAAAAGTCTTTGTTAGTGTACTCCATGCTCGCAACCTTGTGTTGTCGAACGAATGGCTATTCACACATCTCTGCAAAAGACTCCTGAGCCACATTTCATTGAATTTGAGATTCGAATTAACGATCTTCATGTTTATGGTATTAACGATTTATGAAGCTAGTGAGTAGATGTAGATATGCTATATGCTTCATGCCTTGTACTTTGGTTATGTTAGAAGACGTATCAACCAAGAATATCAATGTTATTTTTTTTTCTCAATGGAAATATTGATGTTATAGATAGAACAACGATATCATATTGATGGAGCTCTATATTAAATTAGGGATATTTTCAATTTTTCATTCCAGAGTGAATATTTATAAAAAAAATTAATCCATTAAAGAGGGAGTAACTAATTGGAAGAAAATTGGTTATGCTCCATTCTTTATCATAAAAAATTGTCTCAACCAAGAATATCAATGTTTATATTCTTTATTCTCAATAGAAATATTGATGTTATAGATAGAACAATGATATCATATTGATGGAGCTCTATATTGAATTAGGGATATTTTCAATTATTTTTTCCAAAGTGAAGATTTATGAAAAAATTATTCCATAAAAGAGGGAGTAACTAACTAGAAGTATAATGGTGCAAGTCAAGGGAATTTTGAGAATCAATTGAAGGGATTTTCAGGGAAATGGTCTTTGGATCTAGGCAATAAGCGAACATTCGCTAGGGTTGTTGGCTTGGCAAATAAGGAGACTGTGGCTAGGGTTTCTGTTTCTTCACAATAGATGGGAAATAAGGTAAATGTGAACCTCAAGGAAGCTAGTCTAGAAAAGGTAAGTAAGATACCTACTGATCCTATTCTATCGGGGGTTTCTTCATCACAGGTTTAGGCTCCTATCCCTTGTATCGATATTTTGGGTTCCTATGTCGACAAGAAAGCGAATTGTTTGCATATGAATACTATTTCTAGGGAAATTTGGGGTGATGAAATTAGTTTGTTAAAGCTTTATCATAAATTGCAGAAAAGATGGGGGGATATGCATTATTTTCAATTATTGTGTGAGATTGCTTTTATTATTATCTTTGATTCTCCTTCTTTCAGAGATGAGGTATTAAGAACTTTGCATCATTGGTTTGGGAAACATTTAATTTCAATTGTGGCTTGGAAACCTTTTTCTGCTCTTTCTTGGTCTAGTTCGAAACTTATTCCTTTCTGGTTTGGTTTACCAAAAATTTCTTTTGAATTTATGGATCGGGATGTTCTTGAGAAAATTGGAAATACTATTGGAACTTTTTTAACATCTAAAATGGACTTTGTGGAGGGGGAGGTTCTAGTAAAAATTTGTGTTCTTATTAACCCTAACAATGTTTTCCCCTGTACTTGTAATATCAAGTCTCATGATGGTATTTGGCACCAGTCAATTGAGAAATTAGATATAGAGCTTCTTAAGTCTCCTTTACTTTTGGATGCTTCATTACTTATGGATTTTAAGAAAAACCAACAGGTTGTTGGCTCTATCCCTAAATCCTTTAATAAAGATAGTTTGTCGGTGGGACATTCAGTTGAAGGATGTGGTAATGTCTCTTCACATAAATTGGTAGAAACAAGTCACATTAATCTTGAAAATAATCCATTGTGTCGTAAATCTGGGAAACCAAATGATCACACTTTGGGTTCAGTCTCACTTTCGTCTTTACTAGACATTTTCTAATAACAAGGGTATAGTGATGGATGGTAATCCCCTGATAAATGGAGTAGATCATTCATTGACAATAGATTGCCCTAAGATGCCAAATAATCACATAAAGGGTAAGGATGATAATTTGTCTTCATGCACTCATAAGGAGGTTTTGGATTCTTCAAAGAATGTGAATTTAGATAAAAATGCAGTGGTTGGTATGGAAACTATTAAACAGGTGCATGCCATAGATTTTTGTAATGATGCTTCTTTAGTTCAAGAAATTAAGAATTTGGTGTCTAATAATTCCCCTCTAAATGTTGAAATTAATATGCCTAGTGAATCTTCCTTAGGGAATAGTAATCCGTTAGAGGTTGTCCCTGTTATTATGCTAGATGAGAATTTGGTTAAGCAAGTAAATGATATTTTTAACAATCATGCACATCAGATGGATGAGGGTATTACTCATAAAGTTGTTTGTTCAATTGAGAATGATTTGGGGGGTATAAACTCGACCCTTCCAATTTTTGCATCTGCTAATCCTTTTGTAGTTTTGGCTACAACAGAGTTGGGTTTTGAAGATAATCCAATTATCCCGGCTTCTCCAAAGTCATGCAAGAGTTTACTAATTGTCCAAACAACTATTTTTTTTTCACCATCAATGGTTTCTCCTAGGAGAGGTAGGCCTCCAAATAATCTTAAGACTCAAATGGAAATTGATGCTGGAATTCAAAAGACTTTGTCCCTTTCTCCTGCTGGTGGGCAACAGAGGTGTTCAGTCTCTCTTGGTAGGCCTAAGAAAACATTCCTAACTCTTGTAAGTGTAAAAGGAAAGAGGAGTAAAAGATCCATGACTAGTTCTCCTATGACAAGATCAGGGGTTGTGAAACATAATTTGCAATGTTTCTTTGGGGAAAGCAAAAATTCTCCGATTAATGGGAAGAGGGGAGCTTCGACCTCCCCTCAAGGACAATGAGAATTATTTCTTGGAATGTTAGGGGCCTAAATTCCCCTAACAAGAGATTCTTAATTAAGTCCCAGATGGACTTAATTAAGTGTGATATTTTTATGTTGCAAGAAACAAAGTTGTCAAAGGAGTCTACTGATTTGGTTTTGATCTTGGAGAAGGTGGAATTTTCTTTCTTCTCCTTCTTGTGGTGCTTTAGGAGGTTTGGCACTTCTTTGGAATAATTATAATATTGAGGTATAGTTAGTGGCATTTGCTACAAATTGGATGTTGACTTTAGTTATAAGCAAGATTTCAAAGGTTAAATTCTGGCTTTTTAAGATTTATGCTCTGTTAGGAATTCAAGGAAAGAGTAAGTTATGGGGTGAATTAAAGAGGATTTCTTCTCCCTTAAGACATGGTTTCTTTATTATCTTTGGGGATAATTTTAATGCTATCACTAATTTAGATGAGAAAAGAGGAGGTGTCTTCCCTAATAAAAAGATTATGGATGACTTTGGGGATTTCATTTTTGATATGAGTCTTTTTTATTGTAAGTCTTAGAATGGGGTTTTGACATGGACAAACATGAGAAGGGATTTTTTTCAGATTACTGAGAGATTAGATTGGTTTTTGTTATCTGAGAATTGGATTGATTCAGAATTTGAATTATTTTTATCTATTCTACCGGTCTCAGGTTTTGATCATTTTCCAATTTCCCTTTCAGTTATTGAGGATAGGGCTTCTTTTAAGTCTCCATTTAAATTTGAGCCCATGTGGTTTAGGGATTCTTCCTTTTTTCCTTTTCTTATGAAATAGTGGAATTCTGCTTCTTTCTATTCTAGGTCCCATATGTTTCAGATTTCTAAGAAGTTAAGTTATTTGAAATTGAATATTAGGGAATGGAATTAGTTGCATTTTAAGAACATTTTTTAGGAGAAACAAATGATTCAAGATATGATTGAGTGTCTTAATAGTCATGTGCTTCAACATGGTATGGTGCCACAATTTTTTGATGAATTCAAGTCACTAAAATTATAGCTTGAGGAGGTGTTAGCTAGAGAGGAAATCTATTTGAGACAGAAATCTAGAGAGTTATGGCTTTCAGATGGTGACAGGAACACAAAATTTTTTCATTCTTCAACTAAGATTGAAATATGTAAGAATAGGATATCTTGTATTCAGTGTCAGAATGGGAATTTATTGACAAAGCCAGAGGATATTGCTTCAGAGGCAGTTAGGTTTTCTAAGTCATTATTATCTTCAGAAAATGGAAATCTCAGCAATAATATTATATCTAAAATTTCTCCTTTAGTATCTTTGGAAGACAATAAGATGTTGATGTCTCCCTTTTCCTTAGATGAAGTTACGAGTGTTGTCTTTGCCATGAATCTGAATAAAGCTCCAGGACCAGATGGTTTTACTCCTTTATTTTTTCAGAAATGTTGGGATTTTGTGAGAAATGATATTTTATTGGCTCTCAAGGAAGCTAAGAGAAATAGGTCTGTTTTAAGAGAACTTAATACTAAAATGATTGCAATTATTCCTAAAAAAGAGTATACTAAGACTTTTCTTGACTTCAACCCCATTTCTTTATGTAACACTTTGTATAAGATTTTTATGAAGGCAATTTCCCTTAGGTTGGCAAAAATTCTACCTAGGATCATTTCATTGGAACAAGGTGGTTGTGTTCCTAGAAGGGAGATGACAAAGGGTGAAATTGTAGCACATGAGGTGCTACATTCTATTTCCACCTAAAGAACCCCGACCATGATACTTAAACTAGACATGATGAAGGCTTATGATAGAGTAGAGTGGGGGGCTTTATGCGCTATTCTTGAGAAGTTAGGTTTTTCCAAAGCCTAAGTCAAATGGATTCGTGCATGTATTTCTTTTGCAAGATTCTTAGTTTTAATTAATGGTTCTCTTTGTGGTTTTTTCACTTCCTCCAGGGGTTTGAGACAATGAGATCCCCTTTCTTCCTTTTGTTTATTCTCCTAGCTGAAACCTTTAGTTGGGCTATTAGGGCTGCTAAAGTGGGGGGGCTTTGGAAAGGTATAAGCATTCAAAATATTCCCCAAAGTACTTCTCATTGTCTCTTTGTAGATGATACTCTATTATTTTGACATTCTTCGTTAGTTGAGGCAAAAGTGATTAAAAGAATAATACAGAATTATGCATCATTTTTTGGTCAGAAAGTGAATGGTGATAAATCACATATTTTCTTCCTTAAGACATCACAACTGGTTCAACATAGGTTGCAATCCCTTTGGGGAATTGAGACTGGAAATCATACATGTACTTACCTTGGGATTCCTTTCTTTGTTAAACATGATAAGATTGGTTTTTGGGATAAGATTATTTCGATCATTTCTAAATGAATTCTCTCATGGAATCATAGATGGTTAACTTTGGTGAATAAAATTATTCTCATCAAGTTTGTTTTGAATGTTGCTCCCATATATCTCATGTCTATTTTGAAGTCTCCAAAAGTGGTTATTGTTAGTTTATAGGATACTCTTAGAGGTTTTCTTTGGAACAATAATAAAGATGGCAAGAAGAAACTCCCTTTAGTTGCATGGGATAAGGTATGTTTGCCTAAGGAACTTGGGGGACCAGGAATTCAGAGTCTGGAGAATCAGAATTTAGCCTTAGGTTCTAAGTTGGTTTGGAAATTATATGACAAGCCTAGCTCCTTATGGGCATAGATTATGTTTGTAAAATATTTAAATAATGGACCGAGAGAGTACATTTTTTAAGTCTCAAATTTTCCTTCGGATTCCGCTATTTGGAATTTCCTTTGTAAATGTACATCAGTTATTTTGCCTCATCTCTCATTGATTGTTCATAATCGCAGAAAGGTCATATTTTGGGATGAAGTATGGAATAGACACACACCTTTGGTCAATATTAGGGATTGGTATTCTCTGATCACTATTCTTTCTTCCCTTTGGGGTGTTTTTGTAGCAGATTATTTTAAAATTGTGACTAGTGGACCCCTTAAGCTAGCTAGATGGAAGTCGATTGATTTCTTAAATGTTGATCAAAGTTTGAAATTATATTTTGAAAAGATTTTGGGGGATAGAATTGTATTTGTTTTTGATTCTGAGGATGAACTTATTTGGACAAAGAAAATTTCTGGTAAGCACACTGTTAAAGATGGTTACAACTCTCTTATGGTTGCTAAAGATTTGTCATCCTGGCCTTATAAGTTGTTTTGGCATTTGGATTGTCTTCCTAAAGCTGGAGCCTTTGCTTGGTTGGTAGTTCAGGATAGAGTCCTTACAGGTATGAGACTGGACAGGCTTGGTTATTACCATTGTTTTCCCTTGTGTCCTTTGTAACAAAAATTTGGAATCTTCTTCACACCTATTCCTACATTGTGATTATGCTTATGAATGTTGGCAGTGGTTGTTTCAGAAGTTAAATATATCCTTTTTTATTGGTAAGGATCTCATTTCCCATTTTAGATATTGGCCCTTTATGTTTGCCTCATCTTTTTATGCATGCCTTTGGATCACATCTCCATCTATTGTGATTTGGAATATTTGGCTAGAACGAAATAATAGGATATTTAAAAAATAAGTTCTCGTGTCCAAGGTTCTACTAAAAGTTGATTCTTCAATCTTTGAGGTTGCTTTGTCATTTATTTATAAGAATTTGGACAATCTTACTTCTTTTTTGCATTGGGAAAGTAGAGTTTACTTGAGTTTGGAAGATGCTATCGGTTTTACTCTCTCATGGTTCAATTTTTAAAAAGAATGATGAAATAGGTAAGAGATGCTTTGCTAGATGGAAACCTCCTCTGCAAAGGCACTTTAAACTAAATTTTGATGGGGCCTCTCATGGTAACCCTGAGCTGGCTGGGGTAGGCATGGTAATTTATGATCACAATGCAAAGTTTATTTGAGCTAAGTGTGAGGCTATTGGTTTTAAAACTAACAATTATGTAGAATTTCATGCTTTGTCTTTTGGATTGGATATGGCAATCTCTTTGATAATTGTCATAACTCAATGATGAACAGTGAGTACCAAACTAGTACTGAGAGGGGGGGGGTGTGAATTAGGGTAGGCACAAAAACTTTTCCCTGAACCGGTTAGACTGTAGACACAAAATTTGTCTGCCAAACAACAACACCGGTCTAAATAGAGTACAATGGGTAAAATGAGAAATGACTAAGACAAGCATAAAGTGATCAACACTTAAATCATCACGTCTCCTAACATCTCCTTTTCACTTTACTCATATGTATAACCATGAAATACATCAAAAGTATAATTACCTACTGGATTAATCATGCATTACCACTTTGACAGAGAATACCAAACCATCACAGGAAAAACATCACACATAACACACATATTTTTCATGTGGAAACCCAACTGGGAAAAACCACGGTGGGGATGAATACCCACAAGCTATTTTTGAACCCTTTAGAAGTCCACTCTGTTAGGAGCCTAGTCCAGTTAAAGACTGTTACAACAGGTTCTATTAGGAACTGATCCTATTAGGGATCACTCAGTTAAGGGATGGCTAGAATACCCGCTTAAGGATTAAACCCTGTTAGAGGTTACCTTATTAGACGATTTTCTGAACTCAATGGCTTCAAGTCACCCTGTTAAAGGATTTATAGTAAGCTAGTTAGAGCTACCCTGTTAAGGGATTTTCCAACTATTGAAGTGGTTAGAGATCCACAGGTATTATAATGATCTGATAATAGCACTCAATGCTAATGCAGATCCGGTTTAGTTCCTTCCTTCTGCACACACACTTTGCAGATAATGACTCTCCTATTTGGTCTGGCAAGAATCACGTATCTCTCCTCTTAGATACACACACAACATTTTCCAACAACCTCAATATGGAACACAACATCAACCTTATACGAAAATGATAGGTCAGAAGCATAAACCCTAAACCCTAAATTCTTAGGTTGAGCAATTCAGTCGGTTCAATCCTGACTATTGAACACTTTGCATTTGAATGCAATGGACTTGAATAAATCTTAAGAAATTCTCCATCATTCATTCTTTACTGCTTCATAGAGACGATAACCCATCACATGTTCTCCACCATTTGTAGAGACTTTGCACATTTCCAAGGTAGATAGGATCAATCCCGTTCATGCAAGATCCTTCACGTGCACAAGGCTGATGTGGCAACATGATCTAATCCTCATTATAATGCTAACTCATCACAAGATGTCATCGGTTGAATCACATAGGTAATGCATCAATTGGAAACCCCGAAGCTGTGACTACCAACCGGTAGCCATGCAACACTTCCATATACCGGTTCTCATACCACCATACTAGTTCACCTTTAACAAACATATTGCTTCACTTTTTCACATACCGGTTCACAATGTTAAACCAATTCTCACATATACCAGGTCACTTTGCACATATCACTTTGCACATATACAGGTTCACAACATATTACTGGTTCAACAAGTACTAGTTCACTTTGTACATATCACTTTGCACATATACTGGTTCACATCATATTATCGGTTCACTTTTCCAGTTGCTTAACTTCACTATACTAGTTCACTCTTCAACATATTGACATCAATGACAACACAATGTCATCATGTGAACATATTGGTTCACATATGCCAACAGTCTCCCCCTTTGGCATTGATGGCAATATACAAAGATATTTGTCTTCTTTTCATTTTCTTCTCCTCAATACTATAGATATCTTCTCCACTTCACATCTTCTCCCCCTTTGACAACAATGCTAAAGTGGAGGCACAAGTTAACCATGATCCACTATGCTTCTCCCCGTGAGTAGTAGCATCCTTCAACACATCAATCCTGAAAAGATTTGACAATGCAATACCTGACTGATATGGAGCACATACCTTTAGTTCACCTCTTAAAGGGGCAACACCCCTAATTCACCTCTCAAATAGGTAAATGTAGCCTTGGGTAAAGTCTTGGTGAATATATCTGCTAACTTCTCCTTACTGGAAACATGTTCCAATACAATCTCTTTGTTCTGAACTTTCTCCCTCAAGAAATGATACTTGAGCTCAAAGTGCTTGGCTCTAGCATGCAATACCAGATTTTTGGAAATGTTAATAGCACTTGTGTTATCACAAAATATACTTACCGGTTCCAATACAGGAACTTTGAAGTCGTTCAATACATGCTTCATCCAAATAGTTTGAGTGCAGTTCATAAATGTTGCAACATACTCCGCTTCTGCTATGGACTAATAGATACAACTTTGCTTCTTACTCATCCATGAGACCAATTCCACCTAGAAAGAATGCACCACTGGTTGTTCTCTTCCGGTCATCCATATTACAAGCCCAATTAGCATCTGTGAACACTTTCAGGTTAAAATCATCACTGTATGGATACCATAATCCATAGTCAATAGTTCCCTTTAGATATCTAAGAAATCACTTGACTGCTACCAAGTGAGATTCTCTTGGGCTGTTCTAAAATCAAGCAGTAATACCCACAGCATGTGCAATATCTGGTCTTCTATGCACTACATAATGCAACTTGCCAATCATTGATCGGTATTCCTTCTCATTTACCAATGTTGAGTCGTCCTCCTTTGATAGTTTACAACCAATTATCATTGGTGTACCAACCATTTTGCTATCTTCCATGCCAAAGGTCTTCAATACCTCTTTGACATACTTGGACTGAGTGAAAAAGATTCCATCTATCATTTGCTGAATCTATAGTCCAATGAAGAACTTAATCTCCCCTATGAGTGCCATTTCAAACTCATTTTTCATCTCATCAGCAAATTCATGACTCATCTTGTCATCGCCACCAAAGATAGTGTCATCAACAAATGCTTCACAGATCAGAATCTGATCTACTTTTGATTTCAAGTAGATATTGCTATCTTCACTTGTTCTTTCAAATTCAATCTTCACAAGATGAGAGTGCAGGCATTCATACCATACTCTAGGTGCCTGCTTTAGTCCAAACAAGGCTTTATGTAGCCTACACACCATGTCACTATCTTCTGATAGGAAAAATCCATATGGTTTCTCTATATACACCTCCTCTTCAAGTATTCTATTTAGGAATGCATATTTTACATCCATTTGGTATACCTTGAATCCTTTAAAGGCTGCATATGCAAGAAGCATACAAACTCCTTCAAATCTTTCTACTAGAGAAAAAGTTTCTCCATAGTCTTCCCCTTCTTCCTAGGCATATCCTTTACATACCAGTGTGGCTTTGTTCCTTACCACTGTGCCATTCTCATTCATCTTATTTCTGAAAACCCATTTGGGTCCAATGACATTTTTTATGCTTTGGTCTGGGTACCAAAGACCATGTACCATTCTTCTCTATTTGGTTAAGTTCCTCTTCCATTGCCTTGATCCAATCTTCATCTTTATGTGCTTCTTTGAATGATTTAGGCTCAAATTCAAAGATCATACATGAGTTTTCTCTGACCTTTCTTCTTGTGACAATTCCTGCATCTTTGTCTCCTATGATCTTCTTAGGATCATGATTGAGTTTGACATACCTAGGTATATTCTTACCAAATTCCTCTTTCTTTTCTTCTTCATCCTCATCTTCATCAGGATCAGCCCCTACTGGTGTAGGAGTACAATTACTGGTACTAGGTAGATTTGCAATGGGTTCCCAGAAGGTTACTACCAGTTCATCTCCTACATGATCACTGCCAGTTTCCTCAATTTTCTCAAAGTTTTCATCAATCCTAACATTGATGCTTTCAACTATTTTCTAAGTCCTATTATTGAAACATTTAAAAGATTTACTCTTGGTGGAATATCCTAGGAATATGCCCTCATCACATTTTGTATCAAACTTAATCTGATGTTCACTTCTCTTGATATAGCATTTGCTACCAAACACTCTAAAGTAGCTTACCACTGGTGTCTTACCGGTCCACTACTCATAAGGAGTCTTTTCATTTCCTTTCTTGATGAGTACTTGGTTCATTGTGTAGACTGCAGTACTTACCGCTTCTCTCCAAAAGGTGTGAGCAACCTTTCCTTGGATCAACATAGTTCTTGCCACTTCAAGCACAGTCTGGTTGTTTCTTCTGCTAAGCCATTCTATTGTGGAGTTCGAGGGGTAGACACTTGCCTCTTGATGCCATTCTCTTCACAATATTTCTTGAATTCACTAGAAGTGAATTCCCCTCCTTGATTAGTTCTAAGGCATTTGATTCTTCTTTCACTTTCCTTATCTACTAGTGCTCTAAAAGCTTTGAACTTTCCAAAGGCTTCAGACTTGTCCTTCAAGAATGTGACCCCCATCATTCTTGAGCAATCATCTGTAAGAATCATAAAATACCTATCTCCTTGCACACTCCTAGTTTTCATAGGACCACATAAATCAGTATGCACAGGATCAAGTAAGTTGTCTATAGTGAAAGATTTACCGTTGAAGGTTGAGGAAGACATTTTCCCTAGTTGACACTCTTCGCACAGAGGATTTTCTAGTTTGCTCAGCATCTACAGTCCTCTGACTGCTTTGATCTTACTGGCCTTCACAATGTTATCAAATTTTACATGGTAGAGTCTCCTATGCCATATCCAACCGTCATCAAACTTAGCCATAAGACATTTACTTATATTTGCATTTAGCTAAAATAGGTTACCTTTGGTCTACATACCGGTAGCCATCAGTTCACCATTCTTTCCTTTGATTTTGCACACTCTATTTTTGAATTCTAGAGTGAGTCCACTATCATTCAGCTGGGCAACACTCAATAGGTTGTGTCTGAGACCTTCTACCCAATACACATTGTCAGCACTGCTTCTTCCATTTAGAGAGATGGACCCTCTTCCTTTTACCAAACATGGTGCATCATTACCAAAATGAACCACACCACCATCATACTCTTCCCGAGATAGAAACTTGCTTCAATCACCAGTCATGTGGTGAGAGCAGCCACTATCAATAATCTACTCATTGGAATTATCAAAGCGGGAGACAAGAGCCTTCTTGTCTGACACATCTTCCTTGACTGCAATAAACACAATATCTTCATTTTCTTCATCTTCTGATTCCTCATCAGTGATACCTTCAGCAACTGCTACAAAACACTTTCTCTAGTTTCCTCCTTTCAACTTCTTGAACCTCTCTAGTTTTTCCTTGTTATCACCATTAGGACATTTAATAGCAATGTGTCATATCTAGTTACAAGAAAAACATTTCAAAGGGAGCTTACCTTTGTATTTACGAGTTCCCTTAGGAAGTCTCTTGGCAAGAAGAGCTTCAAATTCCATTAGGATCTCCTCATCATCCATTTCTCTACACTGCCTTGATTCACCAGTGGTGCTTGCTTCTTTTCCTTTCCTAGATGGTGCAACAAATGTTCTAAAAGCTGATTTAGTCTTCTAAATACTACCATCAAAACTATTTAGTTCATAGGCTGTCAACTTTGCAATGATGGAGTCTAGGGATACCTTAGTCTTATCTATTGACCTCAACTCCTGAACAGTAGCAACCCTTATTGCATAAACTAGTAATAAGGATCTCAAGACTTTTCTCACAATAGTAGAATCTTCCATTACACCACCTGCACTGTTGATGTCACCAACAACAATTTTGATTCTTATTCCATATTGTTGAATGGTCTCTCCTTCAACCATCTACATATCTTCAAACTTTCCCCTAAGGCTTTCTTCCTTAGCTTGTTTCACATGCTCAACACCGCCATAGGTATTCTCAAGAGTGTCCCATACATCTTTCAGATTTTCTTTGTCCTAGACATCAATAAACTCAATGTCAGATAGGCTGCTGATTAGGGCTTCCATGACTTGCCCATTCTCCTGGATCTCTCTCTTTTGATCATCAGTGAGAGTATTGGTAGGAATAACATAATCATTCCAACATAGCTCCAGTGTTGAGCACTCATGCTTCTGATATATATTTTCATTCTATCCTTCCATATATTGAAATTATCTTTGTTGAACTTTGGACCTTCCCTCTTCATCATTACAATAGGATCTTTCCCTCAAGCAGTTAATCTTACAACACAGAGGACCTGGAGGACCCTCTAATACCAATTGATAACTTAATGATGAACAATGAGTACCAAACTAGTATTGAGAGGGGGGGGGTGAATTAGTGCAGGCACAAAACCTTTTCCCTGAACTGGTTAGACTGCAGACACAGAAGTTGTTTGCCAAACAACAACACCGGTCTGAATAGAGTACAACTGGTAAAACCAGAAATGACTAAGACAAGCATAAACCAGTCAACACTTAGATCATCACCTCTCCTAACATCTCCTTTTCACTTTACTCATATGTATAACTAGGGAATACATCAAAAGTATAATTACCTACTGGATTAATCATGCATTACCGCTTTGATATAGAATAACAAACCATCATAGGAAAAGCATCACACATAACACACATATTTTTCATGTGGAAACCCAATTGGGAAAAACCACAGTGGGGATGAATATTGACAAACTCTTTTTGAACCCTTTATAAGTGTGCTTTGTTAGGAGCCTAGTCTGGTTAAAGACTATTACAATAGGTTCTGTTAGGAACGGATCCTGTTAGGGATCACCCAGTTAAGGGATGGCTAGAATACCCAGTCAAGGGTTAAACCCTATTAGAGGTTACCTTATTAGAGGATTTTCTAAACTTAATGGCTTAGTTAGAGCTACCCTGTTAAGGGATTTTCCAACTGTTGAAGTGGTTAAAGATCAACAGGTATTACAATGATCTAATAATAGCACTATAATGATCTGATAATAGCACTCAATGCCAATGTAAATCTGGTTTAGTTCCTTCCTTCTGCACACACACTTTACAGATAACGAATCTCCTATTTGGTCTGGCAAGAATCACGTATCTCTACTCTTAGATACAGACACAACATTTGCCAACAACCTTAGAATGAAACACAACATCGACCTTATAGGAAACAGATAGGTTGGAAGCATAAACCCTAAACCCTAAATGCTTAGGTTGAGCAATTCAGTCGGTTCAATCCTGACCACTAAACACTTTGCATTTGAATGCAATGATCTTGAACAGATATCAAGACATTCTCTGTCATTCATTCTTCACGTCTTCATGGAGATGATAACCCATCACGCGTTCTCCACCATTTGCAGAGACTTCACACATTCTCAAGGTAGATAGGATCAATCCCCTTCAGGCAAGATCCTTCACGCACACAAGACTGATGTAGCAGCATGATCTAATCCTCATTACAATCTTAACTCATCACAAGATGTCATCGGTTGAATCACATAGGTAATGCATCAACTAGAAACCCCAAAGATGAGACTACCAACCGGTAGCCATGCAAAACATCCATATATCAGTTCTCATACCACCATACCGGTTCACCTTGAACAAACATACTGCTTCACTTTTTCACATCCTCATGTATACCAGTTCACTTTGCACATATACCGGTTCACAACATATTACCAGTTCAACATATACCGGTTCACTTTGCACATATACTGGTTCACAACATATTACCGGTTCACTTTGCCAGTTGCTTAACTTCACTATACCAGTTCACTCTTCAACATATTGACATCAATGACAACACAATATCATCATGTCAACATACCGGTTCACATATGCCAACAAACTGAAGGAGATTGTATGGTGATTATTCAATGTGTTATGAAAAAGAAATCAAATTGTTGGAATTTGCAATATATACTTTATGTCATTTTACAAAAATTAGAATTGTTTGAATCTTTCTTGTTATCCCATTGTTACAGAGAAGTTAATAAGATTGTAGATTATTTGGCAAATATAGCCATTGATAGCAATGCTAATCACTGAGAGGTGGATTTTGGGGAAATTCCTTCTAGGGTATGGGAAGGTTTTTAGCAATAGTTATCTATTTTGTTTGAGTAATGTTGATGTAAAATTTTATTATAATAATTGTTACCGTTTTCCCCTTTCATTTCAAGTATTCATGTTCATTTTCTAGAGGAGAGTTTGAGCTCATGGTATTTGATGCAATAGTATTTTTCCAAAGGTTTTTTGATACTTTCTTTTTTGGCAGGAAGGTTTTTGGCTCATGGGATTTGGCACAGGGCTTTGGAAAATTTTGTCTTCTTCCATTGATAGTAGCTGTTGAGTCTACATTTGAAAATTATATGGGCTCTATGTAAAATTGATATTATATGTGTTGTGACCATATTTTGTATGTGGTTTTGGACGGGGTGTATAAACTGATTTGTTAGAAACTATAGGTTTATTTTATGAGTTGTGACCAGAGGTTTTCTTCCTAGGGTTCTTTCCTCTAGTATGCTATTTGAATCCTGTGTAAAAAATAAAAAATAAAAATATTAATAAAAAAGTTTAGTGGAATAATCCACTTTTATTGAAAATAAAATAAAATAATTGGAAGTACATTGGTTATGCTCCATTCTTTATCATAAAAATTTCTAGAAACTATTTTGAGGTTCACATATTCTATTATTAACATGTTTTAAAACTGCATTTATACTCTTCAATGTTGAGAGATTAATATTTTATAATGTATGTTCATATTGTGGTATTCTAAATAACCAACATATCATTTTATCTTACAGGAACAAGAGACCATTTTATTAACGTGATTCTAGGTTAATGGAGATTATTAAGTGTAGATTGCCAAGTGTATATATAAATGAAATGATCTTTTAATAAGTTGAATCTCAAATCCTCTATAGATCACATTGTGTAGGGGAATTATAAGAAGTCTCTATTTTAATCTCGCAAGGATAATGAAGTTGTATTTTTTCTCAATTAAAGTCTTGTGGTGTGTTAGACATTTGTAATTCTAGGGGCATATATTTGATTCTAATGATACTTGCTTAATTCCAATTCTAAGGTAATTCACAATTGAAATAGTTGATTTAGGAGAATTTATAGTTTAAGCACAATCTTGGATAACTCAAAAATTATTTTTCTTAATTTTCATTTTTATTTTGTAAATAGGCATGAAGCTCATTTTCTGTAGACAATCTTGTTCAATGATCTAGAGTATTTAAGGTTTTTTAAGGGGTTAAGAATAACAAGGATTCTATATTTAGAAATTTTGGATTTGTGTACATATGAACTTAAAATCCATTTAGAGCCTTTAAATGGTTGAATGAATATTGTGGGTGAACTTCAACCAAATGTCACATCTCTATTTCTGTCTAAATGGTTTTGCATCCGGCTTTAGTGGGATCTCATGTGGAAATAAGTCTTCCCTACATGTGTAGATGATGGCAGTCTTACTCCCGAAGAATTTATAAATTTCATTAATGAAATGGAATAATATTTGACATATGAAGTAGATTATACAAGAATGATCTCTTTTGACCAAATTCTTGAGATCTTCAGTACTCAATTATTTACTTGTTTTCTTCTATACTTGAGCTTTATTTTCACATATGTATGTTACTCTAAGCTTCTTAAATTTAATGAATATTTTTATTTAGAAAATACTCTTATTTATCAATGTAAATATACCAATGGTTGGCATATGGGGAAAATAATGCATGTTAGGATAACCTAGCTTTTATTATTCCTAATTAAATTGTTTTTCTTTCGAAATAAAGGATGATTGGATTAGAGATATGATCCTTAAGAAAAATAATTTGTTTCTATTAGACACTAGTTGTTTGTTCACAAAATAATAGGATGTATGATTCTTACTAGAAAAAGGTTTAGAATATTTATTTTAGCTTAAGTACAATTTAATGATTTGTATTTTATCTTAGAATAAATTCCTTACTTGAATAAACATAAAATAGAAAGGATTCTATATTTCCTCTAAATGTTTCTTTAAGAAAAGAAAGAGAAAAATGTTCCTCATATTTTCATTCATTTCCCTCTACTAATAGTTTTTTTGAGAAAATATTGATATTGTGCGAATAATCCTTGTATCAATCCTACCTCCCTACCAAACTTTTAAGCAATCTTGGGGTATCCTCATACCCTTTTATTTATTTAATAGTTTCCTAAGATGTTGGCATTATATTTCTCCTTTACAAATTTCGTTGGAGATGACCCATCTAATCTTCCATGGATATAAAAATCCCATTAAGTATATTTGGTGGAATCTTTTAAACATAGTAAAAGAAATTATAGCTATAAAGTGTTCATTTGATGGAAAAATAATTACTTTCTAAGACCTTATCAATATAAATAATTTAGACTTGAATTATCACATTTTCTCTTTTCTTTTGGTTCTAGAGTTAAACCCTCTTATAAGGTCAATAAAACTACTAAATGGTATATTACCCATGGCTATTTTAAAATAAATGAACTTGGTTGTTTGATACGTAATCCTACTATTGTGTAGGTTGGTAGTTGTGGTCATGATAGTTCTAATCCAATTTCGTTCATTTATATATTGATATATTGTTCAATACTATTAATCTAATAGGAGTATGTGCCCTTTTAAAAATCTAGAGAAATATTGCTATTTAGGTTTTATAAAATGTTATATAACATAAATTTTTCTATTTTGGTTTCTCTTTTAAACAACGAAAACTATAATTGTTTTTCTTAGTGATTTGTGTAATTCAAATTTGATAGTTTTATCTCCACTTTATTTGAATTTCCTTTATTCATATTCCTTAGGAATAGAATAGTTCAATTACTTCTCTAGAGAAATTAGCTTTTGAGATTCCATGAACATCACATGTTTCTATCAAGAATTCTTTATTCCTTAAGGAAGCTAGTTAGTTTGTTGATCTTTTTCGAAATAATAATATTTTAAATTGGTTATCCATATTAATGTTTTTTTCTCAATTCTTATTTTTGGTAGGCTATTGTGAAATATCTTTTTGTTTTCTTTATCTTATTCATTGTTGGGGTTTTTGGTTGTTATTAAGATAATTGGATGAAGAGACTACAACCCATTATAAAGAAAAGATAACTACATCTATTACAAAGATAATGACTAAACTATAAATAGATAATAATGAAAAGGGACTTTAAATTTTTTTGAAGTGGTTAGTAAAAAAAATAGAAATAGATAATAAGAACTAACATGTAGCTAAAATCTAGGAATTACGAAAATAGTAGAAATATCCAAATTGACAACACACTCTAGAATAGAAAACTAGGAAAAACAATAGGAAAATCTAATAAATAGTCTTCTAATCCAACACCATGAGATATAGAAGCTCCTTCTATTCTTAATCTCTATAAAGAGACCCTAGCTTATTTTTATTTTTAAGAGTCCTAGCTGACCCAACCATTCTATTTTTCATTTCATTCTTATTTAATATTTTACCAATAATATTAACCCCAACTACTATATTTCTCATGGTTCCATTAGTTACCATAACTATTTTCTTGTGACCTAGTAGAAAGAGGATAGGATCTCCTACAAACCATCCCATTCCTCTTTGCAAGAGAGATAGTTTGTGGAATATTAGGAGATATTAGGGATTTTATTTTTAACATGGAGGTATTCAATTCCTTCCATAATATTTAATAAATTTTCATCCTTAATGATAAGTTAAAAGGCCCCTCTACCTAAGTTATCCTTATTAGGTTAGCTAAAATCAAGAACTACCCCCAACCCCTCCCATTATAGAATGCATTATTAAAGAGATAAAGGTAGAGGATAATATTTTTGAGGACTTTTCTTCTTGTTGGTCTATTGGGTCAGAGTGGACTTTGGACTACCTTACTAGTAATTATGTTTCCCCTTCTACCCCCTTTTTTGGAACCACTCCTCCCTCTTGTGTGAACTCCCCACAATAATGGGATTTACCAATCCTTATTGAAAAGGTCAATTAAATTTGTGATGCCTATAATAGACATGAAGCCATAATCCACTAGCTCCTTGGGAAATTAAAAATGGTGAAGAAGAAAATTAATAGGCTTGAGGCCCTCACCAAGGTGGACATCAAAGATTAACTAATGACTTGGTGGATAAACTAGAGAATTGGGAAAGGTTGGAGGAGAAATGAAGGAGCTAAGAAGAAGGTGAACCAAAAAAAATTTAGGAGGGAGACGATGAAGTTAATTGAGGAGCTTCAAGACAACCAGACTACCCTCAAAAGGAAGATGGAGGAGATGATGACCCTAAACAATGAAATACAAGGAAAACCTGTATGACTGTCCAAGTAATTCAAGAGGAAATTTACATGAGGCATGCTAAAAAGAAATGACACATGGATTTGTCTCCTACCATTGGATGGAGCCATCAGTGTTGATGGTTAAAGCTATGGTAGAGTCCCCTCAAATTTCTTTAAGAAAAGGTTTGAACAAGAGGCTATCCTTCTCCAAGAAAGTGAAAGTGATGAATATACATTATAAAATAAAAATTCCCCCAGTAGGTTGACTTTCGATTTGTGTGTAAATAGTAGGGGGTGTGGCAGTTCATTTTTTAATTTTTATTGGCTTTTAGTTTTATGTATTGTCAAGTTTTTTTAGAGTTAGGTTTTAGTCTTCAGCTAGGTTTTGATCCTTTTTCTCAACTAGCTCTCTAGTTTGAGACTCTCACTCCTTTGTGAGACCCATTATTTCTTCACTTTAGCAATTATGTAATGGTTCAAGCCTCTCCTAGTTTTATCTAATTAGAACAAGACTTCATCCTTACGAGGAATTTTGTTATTCTTATGTTCTTCTTGAACCTTGTCTCCATCTTCTTCCTCAAAACCTTTAATATTTTTTGACTCTATGACCTTATCATACTCAAGAGGAACACCAAGGAGAAAGGAGTAATAGATAATGTGCTCAAAATTAAATTCAACTTGTCAAGAAAATAATCATCCTAATCCTTACTAGGTGGAGAACCACCTATGTCTTCTTTTAAACTATCACTTTTACTAAGAGAAATAGAAGTCAAGGGGAATTTAGTAGCCATAATTTTTTGGTTATCCTATCTAACCTCCTTTATCCAAAGGAAGTCACAATGTCTTCCTTATCAAACTCACAATCTAAGATATCAACTAGGTTTTAGGGCTACTATTCAACTATTTTGCATTTTTAGCACTAGAGAATTTACTCTTAGAAAGGTGGGTAACGTTTTTAATTTTTCAAGAGGGTGGTAAGCATGTTTTCTCTTGTCTTGAGGGATAAGAATATTTAATTAGACTGAAACTCATCACAAGAGAGGAAATAGAATTCATAAACAAATTTTTCATTTTAGAGAATATAGGAACTAGAAGGGGAGCCAATATTTAATATTTTATCAAGGGAGGATGAAGTAATATATTTCAATAAAAAAAATATTTTTACCCCTTTTATTAAGAGAAGGGTTAGGGTTAACTTGATTGAAGATAGTGTTATCATTGATCTCAAAGAGATTATATTATGTTAGATTATTTGATAACAATAAAGGAAACATTGTAGTGATATTGGATAGCTCTCTTCTATAATGTTAATGTTATTGTAGACACCTAAAATTGTCATAGCCTAATTAAATAAATATTTTCATTTATTTAATTAAGTCACTTATCCTTTTCTAATTTTTCCCTATTTAAATACATATTTCTTTTTATTTAAATCATCCTTTCCCTAAATTAAATTAAAATTTAATTTATTTAATTGGTCCCACTTCCTCTTTTAATTAAATAGATCTTTATTTATTTAATTAATTCATTATGTTTTTCTTGCATGACACATGTCATTTATCTTTCAATATTATCCTAACTATCCTCTTCATATTTTATTATTTTCCCTACCTACCTACCCTTTAATCTTAGTTGACCATTTATCCTTTAACCTCTTAGTCCTATCCCTCCATTTTTTAAGGTGTTCTCTATATAAGAGGATCCTTTCATCATTTCACAACCCTAATCAATCTAGAAACCCTAACACTTTTATGTAATCAAACTTTCTTGCGATCAAGCTTCTTCACAACTACAATCCATCCTTTGTTGAGCTCTTATGCAAACATAATTTTTTTGCGATAAATCATATCAAACAAGATAAATGGAGATAGGAGATAATAGAGATCAAACCCTACTTGGCATGTGAATGGTATTATTATCTTATTTGTCAATTTTTTATGTTCTTAGGTTTCTTCATTGGTTTATGGTAAATACTAATGATTTATCATAGAACCAGGGTTTTCTTGTGGTTGGATCTTTTGTGGTTTTATAATAGTTTATCATCATCATTTTTTACTGTATACATTTTGGCACACCCAGTGGGACTCTTGTCCCTTAGTTTCTAACATCTTTTTGCATACTTTAGTCTTTTTTGTTAGGTTGCAGGTCGGATCAGGGACAATTATAAGCGAAATCATGTTTATAGATCATATTTTTGCATCTATTTTTCTGTTTGATTTCTTTTTTCATAGGTTTCAGGTCTCTTCAAATTTGTGTTAGTTATTTCTGCATTTGCGAGCTACAATCTCACATTTGCATTTTTTAGCCCATCTATACACCTTAAAACCACGTCGGTGAATTTATTTTCACATATGTGATATATTCCCATGTCTCTGTTTGAATTCTATGTCTATTTTGTTGTTGTTTGAATTTCATAGATTTGGGTCTTTTCGTGTCTGCATTTTTTCTTTCTGCATTTGAGGAAGGTATGAGTATTTTTTTTGTTAATTGCACATTTAGTTTTTCAATTTTGATATTTTCTTTTAAGGTTTTGACATTTGATTTTTCCCTTGTTTAGACTAACAAAGTGGTGCAACTATTCAAAAAAGAAAAAAACATGTATTGTCAAACGACCCCCTTTCATATTTCAATTTGGATTTTCTAAAATTTACCTAACAAGTATGCTTTCAAGTGGGGGTGATCATTTAAAACAACTAATCCTTTTATTGAAGGGGTATTTTATTATGTCTTTGTAGTTCAATTCTTATTCTAATTAGGGCTCACATCATTTCCATTTTTGAGTTAAAGAACTTGTTTGAAGTGTTTTGTTCTTTTTGCACACTTTATGTTTAACCCTAAAGTGATAACAAAAGTATCCTCTCCCCTCACCTTCCATTAGACCTTGGGTGTAAGAGAAATTTGTATTACTTAATTTGTTTAGGTAGAGGATCCTGCCTCCTGAGTAGCCCATAAGGCCATGTTAGAGGGAACAAGCCAAGTGGTACTTTCTACAGCTCGTTATGTAAAATAATATGTTAGGAAAAATCTGCAATAACATGGTGACGCATATCTATATTGACAATTTTACCTTAGTATCGACACTTGTGTGAGATGCGTAAAAATCCTCTCCAGGACTGGGAATGGGTTCTTAAATGACTCGCTACCACATGGTAGATACCAAGGACCGCTGAAGCTATCCCACTATATACCTTTTGTTTTAGAGGCAAAAATCCCTAAATTTGATGGTTTAGGTAGTGTAAATCATGCCCCGTAGATACCCATGTACCATGTCATATGAGATAGGAATTCCTTGATTATATTTTGATCTTAAAGGTCAGAGAGTTTGGTATGCCCGATAAGTGAGTGTTATTGTGGGTGAGCCAGTGCTACCATAATCTCTATTTGTCTTCTTTTTTAAGGTATTTATATGTCATGAGGGTCCCTTTGAATGGTTTCTCTTTCTATCCTAGGTTGTGCATGTTTTCAAGTGTCTACGATTTGTGTTATACTAGTAGACATTCAACATTAAGATCTGATCACACTCAATAATTATAAAATTTGGGATAGATTACAAATTTATCAGAAAATATGTTTATGTCAGATTAAATTGTGTCTGTGCCCAAAAGTTATGTCTCTGTGGGGTTGAATCAAGTTTGTGTATCACAAATTGAGAAAATTATCAAAAATTATCAGAAAACACATCTTTTTCAAATTAAAGTGTGTTTGTGTTCATAAGTCATATATGTGTAGGGCATAATCACGTTTGTGTTTTCATAATAGAAAAGTGCATCATTGATAGTCAAAACACATCTATACATTGAGAAACTATGCTTGTATGGGTGAAAATTGTATCTATGAACTCATGACATGTTTGTGCTCTGAGATAAAAGATTTTCTAAGGCAACTTCTCCTAGGGCTTCATTTTTTAATCAACTAGTATTCATCACGACTTTGTCACTCATTTTTCTGTCATTTTTAGTAACTATTTGCATTCATCATATACACCTTACAAACTTGAGTCAAAAGGTTGTTTAGTGGTCCTCATCATATCTTGCAAACATTCTACAACATATCACTAGGTGGTTCTCATATCGGATCTATCATCTTGGGTCCCATTTTGTTCTCTTTAGTCAAGGTCAACTTACCTCAACAAGATATCTATTACCTCTTTAAAAGAAAAAGCTTACTTTAGATCACACTTATCTTAGACTTACATTTTGGACATTGCAAGACAACCCTAGATTCATTCCATCTCATATTCCCTCTTGGCCTTCCATAGTCTTCAAATTTTCTTCCATCCTTCATTTTAGACAAGCTGTTTTTCATTGTTGAAACTAATTCACAAAAGTCTAGAAGAGAAGCTCAGGAAGATTTAAGTGTGTTGAATTTAATTTCATCATCGGAATACTACCTGCAACATATTATTTTCATAAAATACAAAGTAAATGCTATAGGAAATCCAAACTCAACCAATGAAACTACATGAAATGTATATTAAAATAAAAACCATATTATTACATTCATGATTTAATTGTCATTGTGACCTAACTCCACTCTTCTTGGTTGCAAATGATTTTCTCCTCGACAAGTACTAGTAGCTTCCAAGATGGCATATGAAGAATGGACTGATAACTGATAGTTAACTGATACTATGACATGCAATGAAAATTATTAAAGCTAAATGATTATGCTAAATTGCTAAATTGATTCAAGATAAAAACTCACAGATGCATAAGTTTTACTCAAATTTTATCTTGAAGACTAACTCTTCCTCAAGTCAAACTACTACTTTATTAAAATTTTGATAGGATAAGATGATGTGTCTTGGATCAATGGTCATGATCAGATCTGCAAATTTGGATGGTTGTGAGAAAAGGTGAAGGTTAAGAGAAAGGGGAAGGAGAAGATAAGTGTCACTCATCTCACCTTGATTGAATTGCAGAATGAGGGAATGTAGGGATGGTTAGAGAAGATTTAGGGATGAGAGGACAAGTGGAATCAAGTCCTTCCTAAGATGTAGGGACGTTGGAGAGAATATAGAAGAAGGCTAGGAAATATGTGTACGTACGCAATTTTTCTTTTATTTTGGAAGTTGGAGATAAGTGGCTAATAAATGTTTTATTTTGATTAATTGTTTTGAATTAATTTAGCCACATGATGGATGAGTTGGAAAAGGAAAGATGAAGTGGAGATGGAAGATGAGCTGGAAAAGGAATTAATTAATTAGGAAATTATTTAATATTTGAGACTATTGGATAGAAGAATAACCATTAAATATTAGATATTTAATTGATTGATTTGAAGAATAATTAAATATTAGATATTTAATTAATTGATTAGAAGAAAAGGATAAATGAATGAATTAATAAAATATTTTAATTAAATTAATTAATAGAAAGACATGAAATGAATTAAATAAATTAATCTTTTCAAATTAACTATTTAATAGAAGATTGATTGTTAAATAAATATTAAATATTTATTTAATTTCTCATAGCCATTTTCAATGTGTATACATTTTGCCCCTCTTCGAAATGATATTGAGACAACATTGTTTCAAAGATTAAATAAAGTCTCGATAATGCACCTGATGGAGATAAAAATCTTGATTGGGTGCCCCCTCAAGAGATTGATCATGAAATTGTTGAGAAATTTGGATGACCGATTAATCTCATGATAATTGATTGAAATTTCTACAACTTAGGTTGATGAAAATGTCTGCTCTTTGATTACTTTGATACTATTCTTGATTTGATGATTTATAGAGTTTGATTGCCCTCACGATCGATGAGGGTCAATGATATAAACTCTAAGCTTTGATCATCTGATAGGATACAGTTTGATTGACTTCATGATTGATGAACATCAATGATGTAAACTCAAGATTGGATAGACTAGATGCATAACCTCATGATGAATAAACATCACTAATATGTGGTCAAAGAGATTGATTGGATCAAGAATTGACATTTTGTTGATAAGATGTTGTAAGAGGATCTAGATGTGTTGATTCATCCCGAGGGAGGAGGAGGATCATTGAAGCCTACAAGATCTGAAAAGAATGGCATTCTTCATCTTAGTTGACATATTGATATGAGACATTGATTTGTATCATGGGATATTGTAGTTTATTGATTATTTCTTTGATATCATTGTATACTTGGACTGTTTATTTTTTTATGATGATATGCAGACATGGACCCTATATGATGCCGATGATTCATGATTTATTATGCATGTTACTCTATATGATGATGAAATGAAAATAAATTGAATGATATATTATGCTTTGACAATCTTTTGTTTCCTTTATTGTCATGATGATGATTTTCTATATGATGCATTGATGATGAAATGCAAAATGCAATTGATTTTTTTGATTTTGATGATCATGGATGCAAAGGAAAATGATCACTAACTTAAATGACATGCTTTACTTAAATGATGCAACTGTAATGATCTATATGGAAATTCTTTAAATAATTTTTTATTTTTTATTTTTAAAGTATATGCATATAATGATTGGAAATACAAATAATCTGTATGAGATGTTTTTGATTTCTTATATGTAATGCTTATAATGATTATGATGAATGAATCTAAATGCAAAGATGCAACTAAATGACTTTAATGATCAAAATGAACTTAAAATGATAATGATCCTAATGCAAATAATAATGAAGATATACTACATCATTATGAAATGCCCTTAATGGAATGCAATGATTGAAATGATTATAAAGATGAATGCACCACCAAAGATCAAATGCAAAAAATAATATTTGTCCAACTATACTCAATCATTATTTACGACTTTTAATCTCTGAATGAAATGAAATGCTTATAATGCAACTGACAATGAATGCTTATAATGCAGATGAATAATGAGTTGATCTAAAAAAAATGATCTAACTAAAATGATACTTCAATTATTCATTTGTTTTCTTGTAATAGTGCTTGAATTCATCATTGAGCTGTAAAATGTTGTAAGAAAATACAAGCAATTTCACATAATGATTCAAGTTGGCCCGAGTATTTATTACATGGATTTTGATATAGCAACTTAATATAAGCAACTTGATATAATGAATCACGCTGACCTGAGTATTTCTTCTAGAACAGACACAGATTGTCCCTTTTCATGCATGACTTAGAATGTCCTCCTTGATCTTTTGCCAATCATATCTCTAGTCAAGTACATACCTTAATAGGAGGTAAACCATATATAGCAAACAAAGAAAATAATCATGCCCCATCAAAGATTCTCTAGTCATGGACATCCTTGATTTGCATAGAGTACATGATTAGTAATAAAATCAAGGTATAAACAATAAATCTTGTATGTCATTCACATGTTCTCATGGTCATTAACTGATATAATCATCTTGATGAATGATCATTAATAATCCTTTATTACTTGTTCGTTAATTGTTTCTTTTTTGAGTTTCACGATTCAGTTGTCAAAAAAGGCCTTGATCTTCGCTGATTTGTTGCTCGTTATCTATTTCAAAATTCCAGAGTGATCAAAATCCAAACCATGGTGGGATATAATACTAATTAATTGATTCTGATAAAATCTAAGATAGTGACTATGACAAGTATGTCAAAGATTGATAACTGTTGGTAAGCTACATATTTCCAGCTAAATGGTTGAAAGCAATGGATGCGAAAGATGAAATGGATGAGCTAGGATAGATGGAAGAAATAGATGCGATTAGGATGGAGTGGATAGGTGCACAAATCAATCTCATAGATGGAAGAACTCACTTTTTTAGATAGCGCATGTTTACCAAGTTTTCACTATCTAAATTTATTCCATTTTTTCCATATTTTGATTTTTTTTCTTCTTTTGTTTTCACTATTTTATTCTTTTTAGGGTTTTTTTGCTTTTCTAATTTTTACTGATTTCTTCAAGACTTTATACGCTTTTTATTGGTTTTTTCCAAGACTTTATATCACAAGCATAAAATTTCTTGAGATGGATGGAATTGATAGGTTCATCAAACAAATCAATTTCAGGTGTAGATAACTTGTATGCTCTTGAGCCATATGCTTTTACTATGACAAAAGGACCTAACCGATTTGGTTCAAATTTACCCTTCTTTTTTGGGTCTTGCTCATTTATCGGATTCTCCCTTAAAACTATATCTCCAATCTAACAAATATGTGGCTTGACTCTATGATTATAACTTCTTGCCTTTCTATATTGATATGCTTTCAAATGGTCTATTGCATTTTGGCGACATTCCAAAATCAGGTCAAGGTCTTAAAGTCTAGAGAGTCATCGTTCTTCTACAAGTATAAGACCTTTCAAGGAAACTCGTAGAGATGGTATCTCTACTTTTTCTAGTAATATGGCTCATGATCCATAGACTAAGCAATATGGATTTATCCCCATTGCTGTGCCGATACTAGTTCAATATGCCCAAAGAGCATAATTTAGCTGAATGTGCTAGTCTTTTCCATCTTCATTGACTATTTTCTTTAGGATTTTCAAGATAGTCTTGTTTGGTGCCTCAACTTTACCATTTCCATGTGGATAATATGGTGTAGAAAAGATATGTTGGATATGGAATCTCTCACATAATTACTTCACATCTTGATTCTTAAGTGGTCATCCATTATTAGTGATAATGGTCATAGGGACTCCATAGTGACAGATTATATAATTTAAGATGAATGATGATATTTGTTTTCCTGTCACTTTTGTCAAAGATATTGCTTCAATATATTTAGTGAAATATTCAGTGGTAGTCAAAATGAAGTTATGTGCATTAGAAGATGAAGGGTTTATCTTACCTACCAAATCAAGGCCCCATTGAGAAAATGACCATGATCCTACCATAGGATGTGATTATTCTACTGGTGCATGGATGAGATTCCCATGAATATGGAATTATTTACATTTCTTGGAATATGTGAATAAATCTCTCTTCGTAGTACACCAATAGTAACCCATACGAAGAAGTTTCTTAGCCAGTGTTAATCCGCTTGAGTGTGTGCCACAAATACCTTAGCGAACTTCGTTATGAAATTTCTCAGATTCTCCTTCTTCAAGAAATCTCAATAAAGTGCTATCTACACCTCTCCTATATAAGGTATCGACAATAATAGTATAGAAAGATGATTGATGGATATAATTTCTTCTCTGATTGTGGGATAAGTTAGGAGGAAGGATATTCTCTTTTAAGTATTGATAAGTCTAGCCATATAATGATTGATCATTTACAGATATATGACAAATAATGTGGGTATGCTAGAATTCAATGGTACATTTTAAGATATCATCCACCAGGAATTCATTAAATTGTTGATTCTCCTGATTAATCAAGAGAGATTGTATTGTAGCCATTTCATCTATTGCTTTATCCTCATTTCTTGGGATCTCAGTGAATGATACTTCTTCAACTTGTTCTTTAAATTCTTCTACCAACTATTTCTAGGGTATAAGCTTGTCATCTTTAGTTTTATAATCATCATTTATTTGGTTGATTATAAGATGTGAACCACCATAAACATGTAAGTCTTTAATGTTCCATTCAATAGCCCTTTTTAGCCCAATAGTCAATGCTTCATATTCTACAGTATTGTTTGTGCATGGAAACCTTAGTCTATATAATTTTGGAATTATGTGTCCATAAGGTATGATGAACAAAATTTGTGCGCTTGATCCATATTGTGTATAGGAACCATCAAAGTACAACTCTCAAAAAATTGTACTTATTGTCAAAATGTCTGCATCAAGAAATTCAACATGCAATGGTGTGTCATCTTGTAAGAGTGCTTTAGCTAATTAATCAACAATGACCTGTTCTTTGATAGCTTTTCAATCAACATATTCTATATCAAACTCACTTCATACCATAACCCATTTTTCCATTCTTCCTATCAAAGTTGACTTGTTCAGCAAATACTTTAGTGGATCTATTTTTGCTACCAGTTTCACAGAATGAGTCAGCATATAATGTCACAGTTTCTGAGTTGCAAATACAACCACTAGGTATGTCTTCTCTATTAATGTATAGTTTGATTCATAGCCTACAAGTTTTATACTAATGTAATAAGCTTCTCTTTCTTTTTCTTCTTCATCATGATATGCTAAAAGAGCTCCTAATGATACATTTGCCACTGAGATATAAAGAAACAATAGTTTCCCTTTGATTGGTGATACAACTACTAGAGGATTCATGGTATATTCTTTGATTTGAATAAAAGCCTCTTCACACTTCTGACCTTGTTTGAATGCAACATTCTTATGTAAAAGATGAGTGAATGGATGACATTTATCTGCTAATTGAGAGACAAATCTTCTGATTGATTGCAATCTTTCTTGTGACTTATGTTTCTAGGTGAGTCAATTTCTGTGATAGCTTTGACCTTTTCTAGATCTACTTCAATTCCATGACCTGATATAATGCACCCAAGAAGTTTTCCAGAGGTTACTCCAGATGCATGTTTCCTTGGATTTAATCTTAACTGATATTGTTCAAGCCTATCAAAGATCCTGCCCAACATGTTCAAATGATCTTTCCTTGTATGATATTTTACAAGTATATCATCTATATAATCTTCCATAAATGTATGCATCATATCATGAAAAATTATTGTCATGGCTCTTTGATAAGTTGCTCTTGCATTCTTAAGCCCAAATGGCATAACATTTTAGTAGAAAGTACCCCACACATAGGTGAATGTTAAAAATTCTTATTTGATTGTATCTTGAGAATCCATCCATTAATGAAAACATCTCATGTCCTATTGATAAGTCCACAATTATATCATTTTTGGGGTAGTGGGAAATTATCTTTAGGACATGCCTTGTTAAAATCTTTGAAATTAGGGTAGACTCTTATACTTTTATCTAGGTTTGAGATAGGAACAATGCTTGAAGCCCATTCTAGATATGCAATAGGTCTTATGAAACCCACATCCAATAGTTTCTTTAGATCAAATTTTATAAGGAGATTGATGTGTGGATGCATTTTCCTATCTTTTTCTTAACTGGTTTTGTTTTTAGATCCATATTAAGATGATGGATGATATGATCGGGATCAAGTCTTGGAATGTCTGCATAGGAGAAAACATTTTTTATCTACCTTTGTCTGAAAAATTCTATCTATTCTTTCCTCTCTTCATCTAATAATGATGCAGCAGGATGAAGTATCTTGGGATCCTTTGGTGTGCCAATGCTTGTTGCTTCTATTTTCTCTATTCGAATAGTAGATATCTCCTGAAAATATGCATTGAGGATGTCAAATTTTCCATCTTCTGCTGCCTTAAAGAGGTTTTCAGCATTAGAAACATCCTTTATTTTTCCTCTTGATTGATCTAGTGTTGCCATGCAATGGTTTTCAACACTAGGTCTTTTTCCTTGTTTTGTTTCAATTTTGTGATGAGAAAGTTTGGCATTCTCCTGACTGCAAGAAATGTTACTTGATTTTGTGATGGAAGATATCTTATGTGTTATGGGTTTGACAACATTAAGATACACAACTAAGTACTAGTCATTGGAAAAGACATCCAATTCAAGATTTTCTAGTTTATCCCAATCAATTAGTTCTTGATGAAAAAGGGGTAAGTCATAGTCATCATCATTGTTAGGTTCGTCAAGGTTCATGACATAATAGTCATAATTTCGTGTAGAGTAGGTAATGTCATAGATATAACACTCCTGTGGATAGTCTCTCCCAAGTGTTCTCCAATAAGTTCTAACAAAATCAGTATTGGTATTTTGTGGTTCCCACTCAAGTGACTCTTCATCTAACGTTTGTCCCTCAAATGAATGGATTATATCAACACACACATCTTTAACAATGTAAGTTCCTTCTTGATTAATTTCAATAGATTCATTTATATTTTAAAGTTGACATACTTTTGTATATTACATAGAGGATTATTTTGTTATCTTTTGTCTTCTTTCAAACTTAGCTTCTTCTCGACTAATAATCGATCTCGCTTGACTATCTATTAGTTCTTCCATGCCTTGGTACATCTTGCTCATCATTTGATAGAAATTTGATATGTCTTGATGCTTGATAAATAATTGTTTGTGTTTCTTGTGGTGTAACTTCTTTTTTTTTTCATTCTCTTTCTTTTGTTGTCTTGTATATGCTTCTTTCATTTGAATTATGAGTTATTCATGTCTTCTTTCTAACTCTATCATTTGTTTTGTAAAACACAAGTCATTATTTGTAATAGCTGATTTCTCTTCATTCTTTTCATTACTCGATACCCTCGATGATAGATCTAGACCCCATTCAGAGTCATTTGAATGTCTCTGAATCATTGTCTAGGATTACACCACTATACCATATGGGAACATTGTTTGGTGCAAATAGTTCTCTAATTATGGCCATCTCTTCTTTCACTACTTTTGGAATATCTTGCTCAGATTTAGCACTTGTTCGTATTCCTTGAACTTGTTTACAAGATTCTTCTTCTCTTTTTATTGCAAGTTCTTCCTATTGTTTCTCATATTCTTCTTTTTTTTGTTTATTTGCTACAATTTTGTGGCTTGGTGTAGCTTTTCTTGCCATGGTTCTTCTTTAGGGTCTTCTTTCTTTCTCCACTTTGGTTGTTGGTGATTATATTGCTTTTGATTTGATTTTGGATATCCAAGTCTTGATTTATCTTCTTTAGATTATGAGTGACGACAAATAGGTTCTGAAATGCCTTCTTGTTGCTTACCAATTGGTCTGTTTCCTTCATATCCCATTTTTTTCATGATCTTATAACCATTTCCATATTTCTCTATGGGAACATTAACTTCTGTAGCTATTTCTATAGTTTCATTTTCATCTTTGTACAACCAACAAAAAATTTCATTGTCTTCAATTTCTTCTGCAAGTATTCCAACTTTAACAAATGCTCCATCAAACATTTCTACTGACTTTTTTTGAGATCTATGGTTGAACATTTGTAGGCTTTCCATATGAGTTAGGTGAATGTGGCAAGCTATGTTAAGAATATTTTCTCATTCCTTCATCATTTAATATGAGATTTTTCTCAAAGGTTTCCCATAACTTTTCTTGAAATTCTTTGGTAGGATAGACTAATTCTTTATTCTGTAGACCTCTTGTATCTTGTGTTGGCTTCAGATTAGTGCAATATTGGCCGGAGTCTACAATTATAATGAATTCTTGTCCCTCACGAGAAAACTTTAAACATTGGTGATATGTTGAAGGAACTTCTTTCATGTTGTGAATCTATGGTCTTCCTAGAAGAGTGTTATAGGATAGATTCAAATCTAAAACCCGACATAATATATTCCTTTCCACGGGTCCTATTTTCATTGGTAACATCATAGTTCATTTAGAAGAACATTCTTCTTCAACATTAACCTTAATTATTATTTTCTTCTTTGGATCTATTGCATTTTCTGAATATCCCAAAGCTTTTATTAAACTTAATGCACAAATGTTTAAGGCAACTCCACCATTTATGAGTATGTGTTTAACACAAATTTTGTGAATGGTGACTTCAACATGTAAGGGACCATTGTGAGGATGTTGCAAGGATGCGTCATCATTTTCAAAAAATGATAAGAAATGAGGGGCTATAAGGCATCCCACCATGTTTTGGAATTGATCTACATCCAAGTCTTTTGAAACTGTTGTTTCCATTAGAGATTTTTCCAAAATTTCCTTATGCATAGGTGAAACTTTGAGAAGCTCTAAAATTGATATTTGAGTAGGTATTCTTTGCAATTGTTCCACTAAGTTATATCATTGTGAAGTGGATGTTGATTCATTTTATATACCCAGAAATGTAACCTTCGCTTTGTTTCTTGTAATGACATCGATTAATTCTAAAGGTGGGTTATCTTTAATAATGATGACATTTACCACATCATCATACATACATAAGTGTTGTTCACTTTGTCTTTGCCTTTTCCATCTTTTGATTTAGATTGTTCACCTTTTCCATAATTTAGAAGTAGAGTTTTGAAGGCTAGATGTGATTCATTTGTCTTATGACTATCCACTGTGATAGTTATATTATCGATTAAATTTTGGATAAGGTGCTTCAACCTTTGACAATAATAAGTTTGGTGTCAATTATTCTGATGGTAATTGCAAAAATGATTGGCGTTCCACCAAGTAGGTTTGAATTGTGGTTCATAGTTTTTTGCTTCTCGTAAAGTAATTAGTTTATTTGCAAGAAAAGTTTTCAAAGATGATTCCAAGGGTTCTCCCATGTTTGTGAATTCCTTGTGAGCATTGGAGAAGAAATACTTGGATTTATTTTTTTCTTGATTGTTATTTGTTGGGTTGTGACTTAATAGACTAAACATTGGTTATTTTTTTGTAGTATTATTATCGTCATTTCCTCCATTGATGACATTCCTATTCTTTGACCAAAATCTAGTTTTGTCATTGTTATTGTTGTTGTTGTTGTTTTTGTTGTTGTGATTATTATTTTGGGAATTATTGTAAAGATTTAGCTCTCCTTTCTTTACCATTTTGTCTTCTATTTTTAGACCATTTTCAATGATCTTGGCAAAAGGAGCACATTGTATTTTTGGATAATAACTCATTTCATTGATAAGATTGTCAATGAATATGTCCATTTTCTCTTGATTAGGTACATCTCTTAGATAGCTATTAAACATTCGTTTCCATTGCTATAAGAAGATAATGAAAGATTCACCATTATTTTGCTTAACATTGAATAAATATAGCATTGTTATCTCATTTCTTACATTGTAGGAGTATTGTGAAATAAATCTATTCAGAAGTTCTTTAAAATGCATTAGGTAAGTTTCATCATATGCAAATTCCATACTCAGTATAAAATTCCCTGATGTGATCTTGAGAATCAAATTTCCCATCATATTTAGGAATTTTGCAATGTTGTGGAAATGGTATCATATTTAAAATTTTGTCAAAAAGATATGGGCAAATATCTTCCAATGAATACTTGTTCAAACTTGTTCCATTTTGCATATCTTGTATTTGTTGTTATTGAGTTTGCATTTGAGATTTAACAAGGGATTATCCATATGGTTTCCCCTTGTCTCTTCATAAGGTCTTCTATCACTACGCTCTCTTCTTTTGGCATCATGTTCTTTTCTTGTTTTAAATATCTCCCCTTATTTGTTCATGGCTTTCTTTGTTTATATCCTCATTATTTGGATCATCTGTGTTTTGAGTGTTACTCATCTCTAAATATCATTTCAAGCATTCTATGTTAAAGTATTGTGCCAATTTAGCTCCTGAGTTTGGCAACATTAAAAGATATTTTTCTTTTTGGTTCGGTAATAATTTTTCCATTAGTCTATCAAATCTGAAATCTTTCTCAAGGTCTCTAATGGTGTTATTGACCACTTTTTCATCAACATCCATATACCCAAAAGTTTGGAACGTTGAATTATCCTCTTCTTCTATTTCTTTTTTGTTTTTTCCTGAATTGTTTGTATTGAGCTTTAGTCCAAACCGGCATGTGATTTCTTTGAAAAATTTCTAAAGTTTTGACCTTCTAAAAATAACTTAATAGGTGATTATTGGCTTAAGAAGGTATGCTTTATTAATTTTACCACTATTTTTGGTTTGTTGTGATAAAGCATCTCTTTATTGAAAAACATGTCCTTGCAAAATTTGTCCATCAAATTCTGTCTGGCAACCATGTAAATAGTGATGAAAATGTTGGCATTTTTTGTTTATTATGTTGTGATTGTCATTGATGGAGACACACTTGCTTTGAGAACACCTTTTGTATGTATGAGTTAATCCCAACCGACATTTGTTCCAACCGGTATGATGTGTTAGTCTTTAGACTATCAGTGTTATGCAGGAAGTGTTTTACCGGTTTCATACGGTATCAGGACTCCAAGCAGCATCTGGAGCTCAAGCAGTTCAAACGAACATAGCGGCAGAACACCTATTTCCCAGCCTTCATTTTTGTCAAACTGACAACTGGTACTCTGTTTGAACTGGTAATATTCTGTGATGCTACCAACCAGCATTTTGTGAGGAGTTAGCATCCACCGTGTCTTTGGCGGTGCCGACACTTTTGTGGTGCTTTTTGTCTACATACAGTGAACCTAGGAATTTGCATGTAATTCTATTGGACCGACATGAAATCAGATTCCTTTACAAGGACATCATGTCTAGGGTTTTAGGTTGTTGGAAAATAGTTTGAGATTGTTAGGGTTGATAAAAGTCCAACTACTTTTTGCAAGTAATATCGTAAAGGAGAAGAGTAGGTCTACAAGAGAAGGAAGAATATGAATGTATGGAAGACTGAAGTAATGCTAGAATGGATTAAGAATGAGCTATCAAGGATCTATCCTAGCAGTCTGTGCTACCTTATAGATCAATCCTCTTATTGAATATTAACATCTTCGACAAGTCTGAAGCCTTTAACCAGGTAGGCCCAAAAATCCTTTTGAAAATCCTCTAACAAGGTGGTTCACATCTGTGGATCTAAAATCCTCTAGCAAGGTAGTCCTTAACCGAACGTATCTCCTAACAGAGATTGAGATTCCTAATAGGATCTGTTCTAGTAAAGAATGTTGTAAGACCTTAACCAGTCTGGTTTCTATTCTATAGATAGTTACTTGTGAGTTCCATCTCACTGTGGTTTTTCCCATTTGGGTTTCCATGTCAAATCTTCTGTGTTATGGTGTTGTTTCTTTTGTGGGTGAATGCTTTGTTTTCTATTTAGTTTGCATGTGTGTTAACCAGTTTGTCTATTAAACAGTTTTACCAGTTTGCCACTAGACTATTAAAGTATTTTTGGACAGTAATTTTTTTGTATACTAATTCACCCCTCCCCCCTCTTAGTATTCATCAATTGGTATCAGAGCCAACCTTTCTATAAGTCTAATCACTTGAAAGGAGATATGAGGGAATACTTTATGAGGGAGCTTACTTAGCATCTCACTAAGTCTGAGAAAGCCTATGATGAGTTTATGGTTAAGTATAAGGCCTCTCAAGCAAAAAGGAGAGAGCATACTGAAAAGCTAATGGAGATGACTGAAAATAGCTCTTCTAATGAAGTGGACATGGAAGCCCTAATTCATGAAGTTAAAATGATGAATGAAGAAAAAATCAATCTGAGAAGAGAATTAGAAGGATTAACCATCCGGATGAGTCAAGAGCTTGAGAATCGGAGGAAAGCTGAAGATCTAGTAAAGGACAAAGATCATGAGATCACCAAACTGAAGCAAGAAATCAGTGCACTTACTGCTCATCTTCATGAAAGAAAAAAGAAAAAAGAAGAAGTTCAAGGTGAACTAAATAGGGCCATCTCTGAAAATGAAAACTTGAAGGAATCCAATGCTACCATTTCCAATGAACTCATTGAGTCAAAGGAAATACTTGCTAAATTCAACAAGAGCACTGTCAAGCTAGAGCAGAAGCTTGAATCAACGAAATCAGTGAAGAATACCAATGGACTTGGTTTCTCTGAGTATGAGGTAGGTGAGACCTCTGAAACAAAATATGGAGCATCAAAGAAACAACCGACACCAAAGGATAAAGGTAAGCAAAAGTTCTAACCTATTTGCTTTAATTGTCTTAAGGAAGGACACACTACAAATGTATGTAGAAGTAAAGCTTACAAAAAATTTCCTTACTTTCTAAATGAAAATCCTAGACCCATTAAATTCAATGGTAATTATTATGCATGCAACAAGTTTGATCATAGAACATTTGAATGTAGGTCTGTCATGCCCAATACTGGAAGTTATCCCCAAAGGAGTCAAGGAGCTTTTCCTGAACCCTCTGGGAATTGGAACCGGAACTGGTTTAATGCCTATAGTCATTAGACTAGAAGTAGTGGCTATTAGATAGGAACCAGATGGAGAGAAATCTATGCAATCTATCATGGTCATGGTCACACTACTGCAACATGTAGAAGAAAGAATGGGAACATGAAAAATGGACCTTGGAGAGCACCTAGAATGGTTTGCTATCATTGCAACAAACCAGGTCACATTGCCAGATTTTGCAAAATGAAGAATAGTATATCGGATGGTATACCAATTACTCCAGAAGGAAAGATTGATGTGGAAAATATTCAAATGGATATGAAGAAAATATAGAAGAAGAAACCAAAAGAAGTACCTCTAGATGAACCGGTTTCTGCACCTAGTGTGGAAGTCACTGAATCGGCAAACTAAGCTATCAAAAAGCTTAGGGGGAACTGAATAGATGAAACATTTCGAACCCCTAGTTGTACACTGGTTAAAAGACCTTAACCAGTATGTGTTACCTATCAGTTTGATAGAAGACTAGAAGCGATAAAAGGCAATTAGGGTTTTTGACCTAATATTGGAGCATTTATTATAGTAGGTGAGGAAGACATATAAAAGGTATCTCTCCTCATTCTTCACTTATGATTTCTCGAGCAAATAAGTTTTTTGAAGAGAAAAGTGAAGTAAAGAGATTTCATAGCGATTCAGAGTCCATATCAAAACTGGAGAAGAATTTGATGTGGGCGCTTGGTGAATGATTGAAGAACACAAAGCAACATCTTAGCAACTAAGAAGCAGGTAGCGAAGTTCAAATCAGGAATCCCTAATTTCAATCCACAAAGGTATTTGACTATATTCTCTATTAAATCATGGCTTCCACATACGCTACAAGTTCTAGTACACCCATTGAGTCTGTTGATTTTATCCAATGGAAGGCAAAGTACAATGCCTTATCCCAAATCTCCACTGGTGTCATTGTAGAAGAAGGGATTTCTGATTTCATAGACAACAAGATTGAAGACCTAAGATCTCTGATGATCCACTCCCAGCTGCGTCTATTTTGTCTAAAGGACAAGATGATTAAACCAGAATTCAACATTCTGGAAAAGAAGAGGCTTCACAATGTTGTATATTTTCTTGAAGAATTCATTAATGACCACGTTCGCATCATCCTGAGTAGAGTGCACAGTGATTAAATGTACCTAGAGCAGACCCATGGCTTTACAATGGAAGCAATCCATGTCATCACTAGTTTCTGCAATGTTAGTGAAGTTCTAGCCCTTAGAAAGGTCATCAAGTCAGATATGACAAAGCTCATTGGTTTAGTGAGCGATTCATGAGGAATGACCATCAATTCTATTAAAGGTGATCTAGTCAAATATGCATGTATGGTTATTGGATACCAAACCTTTCATACCAGCAGAATCAACTTTGTCTCTACTGCAGCGGTAAATGCCGCTTACTAGATGATAAAGGAAGATGCATCATTTGACCTGTGCACATGTATGCAACGTCAACTCCTGTTGAATCTTAAGTCAATCAAACAAGACAATGCATTAAGATTCAAGTTTGGACAACTATTGGTTGGTCGGTTCTTCTACTTCCAAGGCTACTTTCCTGGAGTAGGTGATATCCAGTGGTCTGCTGACCAACTGGTGACCAAACAAATCGAGGAGAGCCTACAAGTAGTCAGAACCGGTTGCCCAGATGTGCTGAACAATTACTTTGATGAGTTTAGACTAAAAATGAACCAAAGGGTAAGGATATCCAGTGACATTATAAAGAAGTATGAGGAAGACATCTGCTTCACAGTCAAAGTTGATGAATGCATCATGGAGGCGGTGGAGCTCAAAGAAGATGAGGTGGTGGAGCTCAGAGAAGATGAGGTGGAACCAATGGGTTACAAGGTCATGTATGACATGTTCGATGGGTATGCCTCTACCCTAATTGGCTCGCATCTGGATCCTAAGGAAAAGAGAACCAAAACCTATTTGGAAAGGATTACACTAGTTGAGGAACCCTCTCCAAAGAAGGGAAAGGTTGTGCCTTCAGCATTGGCACCGGTTATCTCAGCGAGTCCCAAAGCGGCCAAGCAGTCACCTATAAAGAAGAAACTAGAAGCAGCACCAGCGAAAGTATTCGAGAGGAAGTGGAAGACAAGGGGAAACTCTCCAGACTCAGAGGACACTGTCTCTGAAGAAAAGCCTAAAAAGACTAGGCAATCCAGAAAAAAGACAAGGAATGAACGGACAACATCTGCACCAGTAAATAGTGACATATCTTCTTATAAACCTTTAACACATTGTGAAAGAACAATAAAGAACATTAGGAGAAAATTTATAGGTGATTTAAAAGAATGCTTTGATGATTTTAATAAAGAGGAACAAGAAGAAGTAGAGCTAGAAGTCATTAATTATTTATGTATTAATGACCGGTCACATTCAAAAATTAAGTTTGAGACACTGGATTCTTTGTATAATTCTTTAGACAAAAAATGGCACATTACCATTGAAAAAGAATAGGAAATAAGAGAAGACATATTCTCACATTACTTCACTACTATGCCTAGCATAGAATTGGGGGAATTTGTGGAGAGATATAAAGGTCTTTTCTTCATGAGAAGAAGAAGACTTCTCTTGCTAGAATGAAAAGTTTCAGAAGTGGTGAAAGACACCCACTCCCTTGCCCAATTAGCACTTAGATTGTTTCAAGTAGCTAAAGCTAAGGAAAAGGCTCGATAAGAACTAGAAATCATCAAACCAAATGAAATATACAATGAAGCAGGTGAACTGGTCACCACTCAAATAGACCCTATTGATGTTGATGCCTTGGATGGTGAAGATGACCCACCGGTTCTATATGATGACACATCAGGTCAGAAGGGACAGGTAGAGGAAAAGACCAGAAAAGAAGAAGCAGCAAAGAAGAAAGAAGAGGAAGAGAAAAAGAGAGCAGAAGAGAAGAAGAAGGAAGAGGAAGAGAAAAAAAGAGAAGAGGAGAAGAAGAAGAAGGAAGAGGAAGAGAAAAAGAGAACAGACGAGAACAAGAAGAAATAAGAGGAGGAGACAAGGAAAAAGGAAGAAGAGAAGATAAAGAAAGAAGTTGAGGAGAAAAAGAAGGAAAATGAAGAAAAGCAGAGAGAAAAAGAGAAGGCAAAAGCGGCACAGAGCACACAGATGGAGACCCTAAAGGAAATCGGTAGTCAAACCAAATTGGCTGACATTACCAATCCGATTGACCTCCAGTCTACCAATGAATCAGAGTTTCTACAAAGCATCAAGCTTTCCGAAGAATGATTGGATGCTCTTAGGAGGAAAAAGGAGGAAGGTGTTACCCAAATAGCGGTGGAAACACTCACCAACTTGCTACTAGGCACAAACCTCCCCAGTATTGATTCCTCTCTTGCCTATCTAAAGCTTCTATGCACAGTTGTAGATGACCAGGTCCAAAGCCTGGAAGATGTAGCAGAGGCCAATACCAAGAAGAAGCATGAAAAGGCTCTGAACATCACCTTAGTGAAAAAGTTGAATGACCTTTGGTTAGCATTGCACAAGGCACAAAAGGACATTAGAGCTAAGATGGATGAGGGCAACCTAATACTTAGTAAAATCTAGAAAGCCAAACTACAAACTGATATGTAGACTTTCATCAGCATATTCAAGATGCCATATGATTCCTTCTCCACATATGGACAAACTCTGCATTAGTTTCAACTTTAGTTTGCAAGGATTGAGTTGGAGATCAACAATTGGTCAAAGGATTATAGGAGCTTCAATTGGTGCTACTTACCAGACTGCAAATACTACAAAAGTGCTTTCTCAACTTGGAAGCCTTATCGGTCACCCAAGAGATGAGCACAATAGATGCCATGGAGGAGCAGGTTTATCAAATGGAAATAGAGAATGAGGTTGTTTCCTCATCACTAGAATCATGGTCCTTATCCATGAAAACTTTCTTGCAGGATTACAAATCGATTTTTGACAAGTTCCACTCTCTATTGTCATAAACTTTTATTTTTTTATAAACTAAACAGGGGTTATTCAATTGCATTTTGTCATTCTTGGCAAAGGGGGAGAAGTATATAAATTTTGATGTTTTAATGTATACTTTTATGTTTATCTCTGAAAAGGAGTTATATACATTTATTTCTTTCTGCAAAAGGGATAGTGTATATGCTTAGGGGGAGAAATTTTGATTATGGCATATTTATGTTGTAAAACACTTAGATGTCAAAATTTTCCTAAGTGTTTCAATCAATGCCAAATGGGGAGATTGTTGGCATTTTTGTTTATTATGTTGTGATTGTCATTGATGGAGACACACTTGCTTTGAGAACACCTTTTGTATGTATGAGTTAAGCTCAACCGACATTTCTTCCAACCGGTATGATGTGTTAGTCTTTAGACTATCAGTGTTATGTAGGAAGTGTTTTACCAGTCTCATGTGGTATGCGGACTCCAAGTGGCATGTGGAGCTAATGCGGTTCAAAGGAACATAGCGGCAGAACACCTATTTCCCAGTCTTCATTTTTGTCAAACTGACAACCGGTATTTTGTGTTAACCGGTACTCTGTGATGTTACCAACTGGCATTTTTTGATGAATTACCTTCCACCGTGTCTTTGGCGGTGCCGACACTTTTGCAGTGCTTTTTGTCTAGATACAATGAACCTAGGAATTTGCATGTAATTCTATTGGACCGACATGAAATCAGATTCCTTTATAAGGACATCATGTCTAGGGTTTTAGGTTGTTGGAAAATAGTTTGAGATTGTTAGGGTTGATAAAAGTCCAACTGCTTTTCACAAGTAAGATCGTAAAGGAGAAGAGTAGGTCTATGAGAGAAGGCAGAATGTGAATGTATGGAAGACTAAAGTAATGCTGGAATGCATTAATAATGAGCTATCAAGGATCTATCCTAGCAGTCTATGCTACCTTATAGATCAATCCTCTTGTTGAATATTAACATCTTTGACAAGTCTGAAGCCTTGAACCAGGTAGGCCCAAAAAGCCTTTTGTAAATCCTCTAACAAGGTGGTTCACATCTATGGATCTAAAATCTTCTAGCAAGGTAGTCCTTTACTAGACTTATCTCCTAATAGAGATTGAGATTCCTAACAGGATCTGTTCTAGTAAAGAACATTGTAAGACCTTAACCGGTCTGGTTTCTATTCTTCAGATAGTTACTTGTGAGTTCCATCTCACCATGGTTTTTCCCATTTGGGTTTCCATGTCAAATCTTCTATGTTATGGTGTTGTTGCTTCTGTGGGTGAATGCTTTGTTTGCTATTTGGTTTGCATGTGTGTTAACCAGTTTGTTTGTTAAACTATTTCACCGGTTCGCCACTAGACTGTTAAAGTGTTTTTGGATAGTAATTTTTTTGTATACTAATTCACCCCCCCTCTTAGGATTCATAAGAAAATGGCATAGGAATGTCCTATGTTTTAACAAGATCTTGCAATTGATGTTCGAGAATCTTATCCTCTTCTGAGTAGCTTTATAATTGTGCTTTCTTTTCTTAAGGCGATATTTAAAAGTCATATAAGCATATGATTGTTTACAAGTTCTCTTGACTCCAATGTTAGTGCAATTTTGAATTTGATATAACCTAGGTTCAAAATAGGAATGATATATACAAGATAATGAACAAAAGGTGGATTGATCAAGTTTTGTGATAGAGGATTTGATATATCCCAATGAGAAATTGATAATGATGTTGAGTTTTTCACTTAAGATGTTTGAATCACTAGCTTGTTGAATGTTTTATGCTTATGGAAACCTTTTTGGAAATAGCCTATTGGATTGGTTACCTAGTTATCAAGCTAGTTCGAAGATGTGTGATAGTTTAAAGACAACTATACTCAATAATTTTATTTTAAACTGACTTTAAAATTTTTGTTTGATATGCCTTGTCTCACATGTGAGAAAGCATTTATGCTAACCTTTTTGTCAAAATTGCTAAATTATGGGATAAATGTGCTACTTTGTTGCTTGAAAGAATTGCTCTGACTGTGTTTCAAGGATTTTTACATTTTTCCAGCAAGTTGTTAGATTTTTGCTCATTTTTAGATGATGATTTTCTTCATAATTTTTTACCATTCTGAGCATGTTAGAGACATAGAAGACAAAATGTTTGAAAAGAAAAATGTACAAGCAAGCACAAAATCCTATGGCAAGCTGAGACAATGAATTTTGAATCTTGCATGGGGTTTCCCCCAAGACTACACTATTCAGAGTGGATATTTAGATGCTTGACCTCACTGGCTCCACCCTCGACACCCACTTCTCTAGGGCAGCCAAGCACTTGTCTCCATGAAAACTCCCCATGGAAAAATTTATATCTCTATTAAGTACCATACATGTGTTTGAGCCACTTTAGAGATCCAACCTCTTGTGCCAACAATTAGAAGGATTTTGGTCATGTGGCCATACATGTGATACTTTCAGCTCTGTAAATATAAAAGGTTCCCAACCTATAGAGTTTACATGCCATAGGGTCTATGGGGAAACATATAAGTGTCGGTATAAAGCTATCAACACATGTTCTTTGTGACTTTTGTCACAAACACAATTTACTAAGAGTGGATTGGAAGGACTTGACATTAACCTATTTCCACTTTGGGTCATTCCCCTCTCACTGACCCCCTCAAGTAAGCTCGGGAAGCCATAAAACACAAGTTTATTTTAGCCCTCTATAATCTATGTGCAACTATTTTAAAGAAGTCACTCAAAATGCAAGTTGCATGCTGTCAATTTGTCCCCTTAGTTAAGATAAATGAACAAGATATGATGTGTTACTTTCCAAAAATAAAAATCCGAATTAACTATTTGAGGAAATGCATGAAATTTTCTTTAGAACACTCCTGCACACAAATATGTTAGTTGTTTGAAATTTTCAGTTCTTGGACATTTAGGCCTACAGAAAAAGTTTATTAGCTATGAATAAAAGTGTTATCATAGCAAATGCGCTACCTTCCACCTCAAAAGCATTGACCTAAAGAACAAAACCGTGAACCTGTGATACAAAAGCGCTTCTCTGTGGACTAAAATACAAGAATTCATAAACAAAAGTGCTAACCAAAATAACAAATGCATTAATCTTAGAGACAAAAGAACTAATCTAAGGATCAAATGCATTTTTTTGACAACAAAATGTGTTAACCTAAATGCCAAATGCGCTAACTTGCAAGACAAAAGCGCTAATCTAATAAATGAAAGCGCTGTCAAAAATCACATAGGCATGAATCTAGATTACAAATGTGTTAAAATTATGTTTACGAGAACTAGACAAGATATTAGAATGATATATGTGAGTCTCCAACCCCATAGTGGGCGCAAAAATGTGTTGACTTGAATTTCATCATTAGAATACTACCTGCAACATATTAGTTTCACAAAATACAAAGGAAATGCTACAGGAAATCCAAACACAACCAATGAAACTACATTAAATTGATATTAAAATAAAAACCATATTGTTACCTTCAGGATTTAACTCATATTATGTCTTAACTCCACTATTCCTAGTTGTAGATGATTTCCTCTCAGAAAAGAACTGGTAGCTTCCAAGATGGCATATGAAGAATGGACTGATACTTGATAGTTAACTGATACTATCATATGAAAGGCCAATTATTTAAACCTAAATGATTTCGCTAAATGAGAAATGCTAAATTACTAAATTTCTTCAAGATAAAAACTCATGGATGAATAAGTTTTACTCAAATTTTTAACTTCAAGACTAACTCTTTCTCAACTCAAACTCATACTTTCATAGAATTTTGACAGTATAACATGATGTTTCTTTGATTAATGGTCATGATTAGATCTACAAATTTGGATGGTTGTGAGAAAAGGTGAAGGTTGAGATAAATGGGGAGAAAGAAGACAAGTGTCACTAATCTCACCTTGACTTGGTTGTAGACTGAGGAAATCTAGGGATGGTTGGAGAAGATTTAGGCATGAGAGGACAAGTGGACACAAGTCCTTCCTAATATGTAGGGATGTTGGAGAGAATATAGAAAAAGGTTAGGAAATATGTGTACGTACACAATATTTCATTTATTTTGGAAGTTGGAGATAAGTGGCTAATAAAAGTTTTATTTTGATTAATTTTGTTGAATTAATTTAGCCACATGATGGATGAGTTGGCAAAGGAAAGATGAAGTGGAGATGGAAGATGAGTTGGAAAAGGGATTAAATAATTAGGGAATTATTTAATATTTGAGACTATAGGATAGAAGAATAACCATTAAATATTAGATATTTAATTGATTGATTTGAAGAATAATTAAATATTAGATATTTAATTAATTGATTAGAAGAAAAGGATAAATTAATTGATTAATAAAATATTTCAATTGAATTAATTAATCTTTTCAAATTAACTATTTAATAGAATAATAATTATTAAATAAATATAAAATATTTATTTAAATTCTCATAGACATTTTTATGTGTATACACTAAGATCTCTCAACATGAGTACCTATGAGTTTTAAGGAGATGAATTTTACAACCCATTTGAGAAGCACAATAGTATACTAGACAATGGCAATGGGAACAATAATGATAATGACAATGCATCTATCACCTCCATAGATATTGAAGAGACTATCATAGATCCAAGGCTCAATAGAATGGTTGAGGAAATCATGAGAATATATTGTCAATACTTCTTTCAAGTGATGGCACAAAGTGGAACAAGATTACCCTATGATTATAATGCATCACAAATCTTGGAGGATGGTCCTAATCAAGTGAATCAAGCTAATAAAAATCCTAGATGACATAATGGTGGTAATAGGAGAGAATGTTTCTATAAAGTGGAAAATTGGACTCTAGTAAATCCCCACCTAGGAGACAAAAGGGAAGCCACTAGGATGATTTTCACTTGGGAGATACTTTACTTTCAAAAGAGGGGCTTGAATTCTCTAGATATAAATTCGAGGGAAACAAGGATGTGAATTTTGAGTGGATTGCAAGCGGTTGAAGTGTGATTACCCTCTTTTGTAAATGATAAATTTGACTTGCTGACTATGTGGAAAAAAGAGAGGAAATGAATGAAATGAGGAGATACCAGTTCGAGATAGTGCTCTAACTTTAGATCTGAGACAATTTAATTGATATGGATTTGCCCTGCAAATTTGGAGAAAATTCGTTAGGATTGTGGTGAGAATGTACATGGTGCACCATAAAATCTGTGAAATGAAAAAGGTTCTTTTGTTTCTACAAATGAATCCCAAACCTGAAATTATAGTTGCACACCTTCAACCTATTGATAGAAAAGACTGAGAGAATAGTTGTGGATAAGGGTTTTCCTTAGTCAAATATCGGTTGAGGAATCAACCTTGAAAGAAAGTAATTGCGAATGCTTGAATGTAAACAATGGAAATGTATACCTTGTATATCTCCAAATTGTTAATGATGATTCCTTTTCTTCTTGAATGTAATCACAAATATTGTATGAAATGGCATGTAACATGAAAAAACCATAACACACACACACATGCTTGTAAATGAATGTTGTAATGTTGCTCCAATGGATGAATAAAGAAGAATTTAATGGTATATGATGACCTTAAAATCCTATATGTTCTCCTTATGACTCTTATCCCTTATCATTTATCTCATCCGTCCTCATCTGTTCATCATACATTCAATTCCTTTTCATACATTCCTCAAGGATTAATTTTCAACCACCAAAGGCAGAAAAAGAGGAATTGCAAACCCCAAAGATAAATTGTGCATAGGAGACCAGAAAGATATGACATAGGGCCACCCTCAGGGGTGGGGATAAGGGCACCACACCCCTGTCCTAGGGGGGACAAGGGCACCATGCCCCTGTCTTGTCCTATTTTGTAGCCTGGATACCGTCTAGAGAAGACATAGACATGAATGAGGAAGGGTGAAGGGGTGAGAAAGCAAAAATAGGTCTTGGTTAGGGAAGGATATATTATCATGAAGGAAAGGACCCAAAATGTGGTTAAAATTGTAGGGGTCATAGTTTTATGACACTAAATTTTGCCCCCACTTTAGTGGGAGTATGGCTTATGCAACTACTACTGGTAAAGTAGAAAAAAAGTGAGATGAAGATGAGAGATGCAGAGCAATACCACAAGGAGTATAAGACACCATTAATATTGAGGAGAAAAAAATCCCCAATCTTAGGGTCTCAACTCACACCAACATATGAAAGAGCACACAAAAAACACACAAGACACACAAAACAAATACAAATCACAAAAAACACACATGACAAGAATAAGACACAAGATTAAAAACTAACTAGCTGAAGAGATCTCGAGCTCATATGTCTCAAAAACTAATCAAGACACAAAGACCAATGGCATCACATAAACATGAGTGATCACATAAAAGAGAAAAGATGACATCATCAATGAACTATCAATAGTAAAACTATGACTTCATAAGAGGAAGAAGAGAGAGAACATCAATACATACTTTGGTGAACCATGATAAGAAAAGCGAATAAGAAAGAAAACATGGAAATCTCACTCTAAAACTAGATGATCCATGTAAAGAGAGAGATCAAGAACATCGCTAGTTCCACTCAACCTCATGTGTGTGTGTGCAAGTGAGGTTTGAAGAACCTCACAGGAGTCTGTGTCTAAGTATGCTACAACCTACATAGAATGCATAGTACAAGTGTTAAGAAAGGTGTGATATCTTTCTCTAAGATTCTATACTCTGGTTCGAAGAGTAATCACCCCACATAAAAGAAAAGTTGCATCATATCACTCTAAGAGACTTTGCTCTGGTTCTGAGAATGACCCACTGTACAAGAATAAAATGATGACATCTTTCTCTAAGATATTTCCTTCTAGTTTGAATAATGTCTCACTATACAAGAAAAGAAGAAGTGAAGACATCTCACTCTAAGAGACCATGCTATCATTCTGAGAATGACCCACTATATAAAAAGTGACCACATCTTCCTCTAAGAGGCTTCTCTCTGGTTCCAAGAATGTCCCACTATATAATACATGAGAGAAGTATAGTACAAAGGAGTAGTGTAGGTGGCCCCCCTTAAGATGTCAACATAGGTTAATGTTGGTATCTTAAGGAAAGTAGAAAAAGTATACCTACCTTCACCACAAAGAAGATATCCACTATACAACTATGCCATAAATCCAAGAAAGAGGTGGAATACTCTTCAAGCAATGATAAGATAGTTGACAAAAGATATGTTTCTATAAGTGTAAAGGTGATATTTTGAGGAGAAGGTATCTTTATTAAAAAGACATCTACCCCCAAAAGGAGTTGTCTTAGACAAATAAAACATCTTCTAGAACAAGAAAAGAAAATAACAAGAATGCAATCCTTCCTCCTATTTCTAGGTGAAAGGGATTCTTGATGAGGGATGACTCATTTTTAGCCCCTAGAGGGATAGGTGAATTTATCATAGATGTACATTGCCAAGTGTGAAAGAGGTCATATTCAAGGAATAACACCTCTTGTATAAGAGATAATCCTTGATTGAACAACAACAATTTCACACAAGAAATGACATCAAGTAATAGAACTCACACCATCCACTTAATAGGACAAAGTGGATCCCAAGAGAAAGAGAGAGAGAGAAGGATAATTTCCCCCCAAGCTAAGGGACAATGAGAAGAGCTTGCACAATCTACTAGAGAGAGATTAAACAAAAGAAAATGTGCAATGAACTTACATGAACATATGCAAGAAAAGACATTAGTGAATGTAAAATACATGTCTCAAGAAGTGGTAATCTTCGAAAGGAAGAGAGAAAAAGCATCATATATTCCCCAAGGGAGATTAATCATAAAAACATAACATTGTAAGAAATGAAAATCACATATGAAAAATGCAACCCTTAAAGGAAATAATAATAAATGAGAAAGAAAGAATGGGAAAGGAGTGAAAATACTTGCCCCTTAAGTGAGGAGAAAAAGGAGAAACATTACACATTATCTAATGGTGATTAGTTTCAAGTGACATGTTGTCCAAGTGAAACAAAATCCTTTCAAGGAAGGGATACATACTTCTCAAGAGATCATTCCGTGCTAAGTGGCATATCATACTTGCGAATAATCAAAACCATAGAAGAGGTAAGATTTCCAAGAGAATGGAGGAAATAAAATAAGTGCACTAGTCATTAAAGATTCCCCTCTCTAAGAAAAGAGGGAAGACAAAGAACAATTATATGCTCATATAATAATAATCCTATGCAAGAAAAGAGATATGATAATGAATAATGCACAAATATAGAGATGAATGTATAGAAAGAAGAAGAAAAATGGACTTCATGTTGCTGCCCCAAATTATGTTAAAGTAAAACAATACCACAACTAATGATAAAGAGCTCCAATTCAATGGGATAATTATGACATATAGTGAAGAGCAACAGGAAGGGAAAAGAAGTGTTAAGTCACAATGTTTTTATCAAGAAATACAACTAGATCTATTGTGAGACAAATATGGGCAAGATCATATTGTACTTGAAAAAATTTATTAAATGCATAACATTTTCGAAGAGAATATGAATATGAATCATGAAAAATACAGTATTCAATACCTTTCACTTGCTTAAGATTTTTAATTTTATTTTGAGGAGGAAAGGAAATGTTCTTACCATATTTCAACTTCTAATGGATTCTTGCAGCTAATCTATTAGGATGGTAAATATCGTCTTGCCATGAAGAAGAGGGTTTGTTAGGAGAAGAAATTTTATTATCCACAATTATAATTTTTGCACTATCTATGCCATCTTGAATAGATTTTTGAAAATCAGGGCAATCATCAACATTATGGTCATGGGTTTGATGAAATGAACAAAAAGGACATTTTGAAGAAGAAGCATTCTTGCAAGCACTCTTGATTTGTTGTTTTTGAAGGTAATCCTCTAAGTTTTGAATTCTAAGGAATTTGTCCATAGAAAGATGGGTACCACTTCCTAGGCCTCTTGTAGTAGTTTGTGTAGGAAGATTTATGGGTACATGAAGTCCATGCTCAAATTTCCAAATTCCTTGTCCTTGAAAACTTTGTTTTGTAATTATATGAAAGCCACAACTATAAGAATGTTTTAATTGACTAGGTGGAGGAACATCATCATGAATTTCTTTGAAATCTGATGTCTAAGGAAGTAGAAAATGGTTTGTAGATGAAGAAGGAGTATCATGTGGAACTAGAATCTCTTTTCCTTTATTAAGCTTATCCTTTTTGGAAGATTGGGGAAGAAAATATTCATCATCTAAAAGCTCATTTTTAGTGATTTCTATGCAAGGAGAAAGGTCATGAATAAAATGCATGACATCATCCTCTCTACATAGACTTTTATGTTGAAGATAGGTCTTAGGAGAATAAGGAGGATCTAAAGATGTAAGTATGTTGATGTTGTCATATTGCCCCAATGCTCAAGGGTACTTGTAGAAGAAGAAGATGGATCCATATTGCTTTCCAATGCTTTCACTCTTATAGAAAGATCATTGGGTAAAGCACTAGATCTCATTTCTTTCACATAAGATACCCTAGGAGAGGCACAAGAATTAGGATCTTTAGATTTAGGATCTACAAAAGCTTTAAGGTGATTAACATAGGAAATACATTTTGTTAACAACATCACCATAATGCAACATAAATGATACATGAAAGCTTTGAGATCTAATTGAAAAGAAAAGAATTTGGAAATCCTAACAACAGAATATGACCAAGTGCTATGAAGAAAGAGATGCAATAAGAAATGAAAGAAACTCCTATTTGAAACATGATTGTAGTAAATATATGCAAAACAAAATGCAATCATATGTGAAAAAGAAAGTAAATCCAATTTATTAATTGTCATTAAAAGTCACTTAAGTAAAATTTGAATTTGCTTAAAAAGTAGATCTAAAATTAGGACCATTCTATGAAAATTAATTTTAAGATTTGAACTTGATGAATTTTGAAGTTGTGATTGACCTTAGAGAGTGTTAAAATTTATAAAGTACATTGACTTTCTGGATATGAGCAGAAAAATATAGTCAAATTCTGTCTCCCAAAATTTTGAGAAAAAAATCGAGGACTGTGGCGGGAGTGCACATGGTCCAACCAATGTTTTTTGAAATTTTTCAGGGATTATAGAATTATGATTTTAATGTGGAATCCAAAAAACCAACCGATTTGGAGATGTATAGATTGGTCAAACTAGTAATCAAAGGTCAAAAATAGAAGAATCTTAAAAATTAGGGTTTTATGATTTAACAACTGAAGTTTCAGAATAAAGAGACAAATTTGAATTGCAATTTTGAAGTAGAATTTAGATCTGAAATAGGCAATTAGGATTTTACACTTCACAAGCTTAATTTTCTCAAAATGAAAAATTAGGGTTTTTATTGAATTAACCTATACAATTTAGAAATAGATCAAACTTGAAAATAAAAATTTGAAATTTAAATTACAATTAATCGGGTCTAATAAATGAAATGAGGAGCTACCAGTTTGTGATCGCACTGTAAATTTGGATCTGACCTAATTAGACTGCTATGGATTTTCCCTACAAATTTGGAGAAAATTCGTTAGGATCATGGTAGGAATGTACACGGTCTGCCACAAAATCCAAGAAACAAAAGGTTTCTTCCGTCTCTACAAATGAAGCCCAAACCCACAATTACAACTGCACTCTTACAACCTACACACCAAAAAGAGAGGGTGAATGGTTGTGGATAGGGGTTTTCCTCAATCAAACCCCGGTTAAGGAATCAACCTTGAAAGAAAGTAATTGCAAATGCTTCAATGTAAACAATGGAAATCTATATACCTTGTAGATTTGCAACTCGTTGATGATGATTTCTTTGATTCTTGAATATAGTCACAAATATTGTATGAAATGACATGTAACATAAAAATAACCTTACTAATACACATGCTTGTAAATTAATGTTGTAATTTTTCTCCAATGGATGAATGGAGAATACTTGAATGCTTGAATGCTTGATGATGACCTTGAAATCTTATATCTTCTCCTTATGCCTCTTATCCCTTATCATTTATCTCATCCATCCTCATATGTTTATCATCCATTCATGAATGATAGAATTGAATTATTTTTAATACATGCCTCAAGGATTAAATTTCAACCACCAAAGGTAGATAAAGAGGAATTGCAAAGCCCAAAGATAAATTGAGCATAGGAGACCAAGCAGACATAACATAGGACCACCCTAAGGGGTGGGGATAAGGGAGACACACCCCTTTCCTAGGGGGATAGGGGCACCAAGCCCCTATCCTTCCCTATTTTGGGGCCCGAAGAGGGTCTAGAGTAGACACATGACATGAAGGAAGAAGGGTGAAGGGGTTAGAATGCGAGAAGGAGATGTCGTCACCAGGGTGAGGACCCAAAATGTTTTTAAAATTGTAGGGTTCACAATTTTATGACACCAAAGTTTCATGTTTGATTCAACCTCATACTTATTTCAAAAACTATAAGTGACCAACACTCATGCTCATACCAATTTTTGTATAAAATCTCATGAACAACATCATGCTCATCCTTTTGCATGGAGGAGGAATGCTAATACACATACCCATACACATGATAGAAACTAAGATCAAACTAATGCATATAATTATACTCAAGAGAATATTCAAAACCATGACATGAGGAGACATCATGTTAGATTTGTGGGAAATATCCAAGATCATTCTTATGATACCTCCTATCTTTATGGTGATGACATGTATAATTAACCTAGACTTAGTGGTCCTCACAATAATTCCATACCAAGTGGCCCATATATGAGCTACAATCATGTTCCCCCTCCATATGAGCACATCTATGACCAATATCATCCATACATGCATTATATACCTGCTCCTCCATCCGGTGGCTCAAGCATGGGACTGACTCAAAGAGATAAGACACCACCTTGAAATGACTTACAACAAAAAATCAAGGGTTTATAAAAATAGATGGAAGCTATGAATGCACCAAAACAAGAGTACACAATGAAAGACATATGTCCTTATCCATTTGACAAGAGAATTCCAATGCCTCCTTTTCCTCAATATTTTATGATACCAAAATTTGACAAGTATAGAGGCAAGGGAGATCCAAAATCACATATAATACAATTTTCCATGGCTTGCATTGTGGTAGAAAGAGAGGAAAAATATTTGGTGCTACTATTTACATAACTTTTAGGTGGAGAAGCTATGGAATGGTTCTCACAACTCACAGAAGGAATCAAATCATTGAGTGATTTAGTAGAATCTTTCATACAATACTTCTCATACAATATTGAGATGAATGTTTCAATGAATACTTTGTGTAATACCAAGTAGAAAAATGGAGATTCATTTGCAAAATTATTAGAATGGTGGAGAAGTTTGGCTAGTTGATACTCTTGTGATATCCCAAAATAATAAATGGTCAAAATTTTCACTCAAAATGTAAATAAGGACATTGGATATGAACTAAGAAAATATTGTTTGTCCATTTAAGTTACAAAAGTCATTGAAAAGGGAATCAAAACTAAGAGAGTCCTTATTGAACAAGGTACCATTAAGTTATTTAAGGACAACAAAGATGAATCAAATGGGAAGGATAAACCCCACTTTTGGAACAAAAACAAGAACATAGTTAATAATGGGGTGGTGGATGCAAATATGGTAAAACTAAAGATGACTTTCCTAGGTGCAAGTTTGTCTAGTTCCAATAATCAAGTGAATGTTCAAAGAACATAAAAGCCTCAAAGAAAATACACTCCCTTGGGGGAGCCAATAGAGACAACATTCAAAAAATTGGTTACAAACAAGCTTATTACAATACCGGACTATCCAACTTATAAACTAGAAGTAAAACCTACATGGTGAAATGATGATGAATCTTTTAAGAGTCATAAGAGAAAAGGGCATAAAATTAGCAATTTTCATAGATTCACTAACATCATACAAGATCTTATTGACAAAGGCGACATATAAGTTGATGTTTAAGGAACCATTTCGAAAACATGATAAGGGAAAATCTAAAGTAGGAAACCAAGCTAATTATGCCAAGATGTCCTAAGATTATGATTCCACCATTAACCACATTTCAATGGACAATCATGTTTCTACCATTATCATAAAGGACAAAATTCCTGAATATTCTACTTGAAGGGGTAAAGTTATTTTGAAATAAATTGGATCATTGTCTTCCTCATCACTTGATGATGAAACCCCTGAATGCAATGTTACAACTCGACAAGGTAAAGTGTGTTCCATCCAAGACCACAACTTATTGATCTATCTAAAAGGAGTACGACCTTGTAGACTAGTTACGGAAGATAACTGCCATTATTTTCATTCTTGAGCTTTTACTCATTTCTCCTTCACATAAGGATACCCTTGACAAAGCATTGAGAGAAACCTCCATTCCAACTGATCTAAAAATGGATCATTTTCAAGCTATAGTGGGATACCTCTCCACTCCACATTTCCTTACATTTACAAAAGCTGATGATGTATCTCTATGTCAACTACACAATGTACCCCTCCATATTGAATCCTTTCTCTGTAAAAGCTACATCAAATGAGTCTTTATAGATGGAGGAGAAGGTCTAAACATTTGCACATTGAAAACAAACTATGGATTCATAAAATAAGATCATCATAAAAAAATATGATGACAAGGAAAGCTCATCCAAAGGAACAATCACCCTACCTTTGAGATTTGGGCTAATAACGTTTGAAGGATGTGGTTTTCTAAGTCCTTGACCTTGATCTCACATACAACTTACTTTTGGGATATATAGTGATACATGAAATGGGGGTAGTACCATCAATATATAATAAATTCATTAAATTATCTCATAACAGAATTGAAGATACAATTAAAGGTGATCCAAACCCCTTCATATATTGCAACAACCTGTAATCTAGACCTAAAGTAATAATCCCAATTAATAGTGAAGCAACTCCATTTTCAACATATGTTGATCTAGAATCATTGAAAGCTTCTACATAAAAAAATGGTGAACTCGAAGTAAAATATAGGGACAAAGGCATGGGAGAGTATAGCGTGTATCAAACCATGTACTTAAGACAAGTAATGGACTCTCCTAAAAATTATGGATGACCACATCCCTCAAAGAAAATATCCACAATCATGATAAAATAAGATCCAACTACATTCAAGAAATGGGGTGAGATGGAAGAATAAGACCTTTACAAAATTCCTTATAAGGAACCTGAAGAAGAATCTACACAAGACCACAACAAAATACCATGTGATAACTATGGCAAAGGTTTTAAGGTCTTACCAAAGTTTGAATGTGATAGAAAAGGCCCTCTTGGGTGACAAAGGAGAGGTATTGTTTATCTGTTACAACAAGAGCTAGTACCAAAGAAGTATTGCACCAAAAGACTTGGATTTCCATGATTGAGATTGCATGATCTTAATTCCTAAACAAAATTACAAATCATAGATTATACCTTGACTAATGAATAACAACAAGAAAAATGCTATTCCACAAAATCCAATGAATTGGAATGGGGTTCAAAAAAGCCATCCAATGACTACAAGCTTATCAAAATATTCAAAGAACTAGATAAACCCATAGTAGAAGAGAAATTTAGAAACTAGTTTAGAATTGGTCAAACAACCTCATCTCATTATACATCCCAAGACCATAATGATAGTGGAGAACCATGGGTAAAAACATTTTGGGATCCTAAGTTCTCTACATATCAAGGTTATAGGTCAAAACCATGAAGTGAAGAATCTCATTGTTGAGTGTCCTTCTACTGAGACTAATTTGGATTCTTTTACAATCAAGACAAATGAGGATTATACTAGTGATGACTCTAGTAATTGTATCAAAATATCCAAAGATTCTTGTCTCCTTATCCTCACACACATTGAATTTGAACATACCAATGGCCTTCCCCTTGTTCCTCTACCACTCATTGACTAGGACCAACAAATACTTCTATAAATTGACACATTCTAAAATGATGAGGCATTTATTGACTACCTTTGCATGGAAGATGATCTTCCACTTAGAGACCACAAAGAAGGATACATCATACAACTTGATAATGTGGAATATTTTGGAGAGGGTGCCAAACCTTTCGGTCAAAAAAGTATATAAAAAATAAATCACAGGTCATGGTAAAAACCACATTTTGGCATTGTCAGACCCTGAAAAAGAAAAAGGAAAGGATGCATCTGGCAGTGAAAACCTCTCTGAGGTGCCTGAGGGGGGAAGGTTTGAAACTATCAAGACAAATATTGGCATAGATAAAGTACCACACAACATATTTTTAGCATAGTCTTTGATAGAAATTGAAAGACCAAAATTCATAAAATTCATCACCTAGCAACATATCAACTTTGCATGGTTAGGTGCCAAACCAGTAAAACATAAAATTTGTAAGATGCATTCATAAGTGGAACTATTAGTGAAAGTGGAATTGGAGAACTATTGGATGTTGACTTCATCAGACAAATTGATTATGCTGAGTGGATCTCTAATCTTGTACGTGTTAGCCAACCAAACCAGAACCTCAGAATATGTACAAAATTTAGAGACACCAATAAGGATTTTTCCAAAGATGATTGTCCATTGCCAAAAATTAATTTAATAGATGATCTCACAACTGGTCATCCATTGCTCTTATTAATGGATGGATTCTTTTAGTATAATCAGATCAAAATAGCACCTAAAGATCAACATAAAACAACATTTACCTATCCTTCGAATACCAATTGTTGGAATGTCATGCCCTTTGGATTAAAGAATGTAGGTGAAACATATCAAAGAGCTATGACAACCATCTTTCATGATCTCATTCATGTTACTATGGAAGACTATGTTGATGATCTCTTGGATAAATTAGTCATGAGAGAAACACATTTGGACATTCTATTAGTAGTCTTTAAACATTTGGAAAAAGATAATGTTAGATTAAATCCCAAGAAATGTGTCTTTAGTGTGACCTCAAGGAAACTCCTTGGATAAATTGTCTCACAACAAAGAATAGAAGTAGATCTGACAAAAGTAAGAGTCATATTGGAAATTCTAGTTCTAAAGAACATCAACCAAATTTGATCTCTAAGGGAAGACTTCAATCCATATGTAGGTTCATAGAACAACTTGCAGATAAATGTCATCCTTTTGAGTATTTACTTCACAGGAATATAAAGTTCAAGTGGGATGATAAATGTCAAAAGGGGTTTCAAATTCTCAAAGACTATTTCCTAAATCCACCAGTATTGATGCCATCCATTCAAGGAAAACCCCTGTTACTCTACATATTAGCTACATATACAACATTAGGGAAACTCTTGGTGTAGTAAGATAAAGATGAAAAGAAATGATCTATATACTACATCATTCATACATTGGTTGGATATGATATTAATTACACTTCAATTGAGCACACATGTCTTGTTGTGGTTTTCTCTTCATTGAAATTGCATCATTACATGCTAGCTCACAAAATAAATCTCTTTGCAAGAATTGATCTACTCAAATACCTTCTCAACATAGAGACACTCACTGGTAGATTAGCTAAATAGGTCATGATGTTGGGAGAGTTTGATATAAATTATGTAGATAAATGATCTATGATAAAATATCAATGGGGGCACGATCTCATGGGCAAGATTCACCCTCCTTCTTCCTATGCCCCAAAATTCATTATCACAAGTATATAATATTTCACAAAGTGGATTGAGGTTATTCCTCTCACCCAAGTCATCAAAAAGTACATTGAAACCTTAATTCTTAATTATATCATTTGTTGATACAATGTTCACCTTTTCATCTTCACAGATAATGGGCATCCTTTTAAAAATCAGGATCTTGGTGAGCTTTGCGATTTATTTCATATCCATTGAATCACTTATCCACCCCATATTACCCTCAAGGTAATGGTCAACCTGAGACATCTCTCAAAACTATCCTAAAAATTCCCAAGAAGATAGTTGATGATGTTGGTCATAACTCGCATATCCAACTCAAACCCACACTATGGGCCTATCACACAAGTGTCTGCACTCTCCCTAGAGAAACTCCTTATTCACTTGTCTATGGTACAAAATACAAGTTACCTATTGAGGTCAAGTTACCATCCCTATTGGCCTCTTTGTGCAATCTCATCAATGATGAAGACTACAGGGTTTCCCACTTACAAGATTTAGAATTATTGGATGACTGTAGACAAATTTTATTCAATCATCTCAAATTACATCAACAATGTATGAGTTAGAACTACAATCATAAGGTAAATCCTTATACATTTTAGGTGGGTGACTTAGTCCTAAGAGAAAATCATAAAAATTAGGAAGACAGAGGGGAAAAGGATAAGTTTGAACCAAATTGTCTTGGCCCTTATATCATCACCACAATATATGAATCAAGTGCATATCAACTATGAACACTAGAAGGAGAAACTTGGGAGGATCCTGTCAACAAAATGCACCTTCAAAGTTCTTAGACATAATTTCTCAGAGTATCCTAATAAAAATAAATAAATAAATAAAAAATGTCAAATGTACAAAAAAAAAAAAAAAAAAATATCAAACATACAAAAAATAATTAAAAAAAAAAAAAACATCACTCTGGTGAAAACCTAGAAAATAGGCACCTTGTGATAGCAAAAATTAAAAAATTGAAAAAAAGTAAAGAGAAATAAATTAGTTCAATGTTGAAAACCACTTCGGTGGCACCCCGGCAAAGTACCATGGTGAAAAATGGGTCACCGACGCCATGCATAGAGACTTTTTTCTCCTCCCTCTTTCAGGATTCAGTCTAGCTCTTTGAATTTGCATACACTCGTAACCTTCCATTTCATAATAAATTTACGTATACCCATCATGGGTTGTTATTGATATACCTAAGATTGGTTCACCATCCTAATAAAACCTATGATCCATAATAAGCTTTCCATTTCTCCCCATTTCTCCTATAATAAAATAGGTCCAATTTGTAGCTAGGGGAAAATCCTAAATATAGTGATGCTCATACATTTTTCATACCTCTTTTCATACTTTATTTGACAGACTTTGGCAACAACAGGATTTTTTAGCATTTATCTATCCTTTATCGGGATAACAACATTGTGACTAGATCAAACACGTGAACATATGGGTTAATATACACTTATAACTTGAGGAATACATTGTATGTTGGTGTCATGTCTTTGATTTTTTCTTAATTTTATCTTTTGTGGTGACATGACTTTTAGCTTTTCCAAGGAATCTCTGACTAGAGATTCTATCTCTAGGATCTCCTTGACTAGAAAGTTGATCATGAGGTATGTTAACCTATTTTTTTGTTTATGGGTTCTCTTAGTAATATTATAACTCATCCAAGGGTATGCACACATTGTGTGTCTAGTGTGAATTGTGTCATTACTTGTTTGTGACTATCTAATCTCCATGCAAATGAGTACAATGACTTTCTAGGTCAAAGCTATACATGGATGGTCATAACTTATTTGCCATAATAAAGCTCGATGATAATCATATCACAAGAATCTCTTGCATTTCCATATCTTCTACCTTCCATCTCCTTTCTCCACTTTTTCCACCATTGTCACATCTTGAGTCAAATCTAGTCTAATATCACATGACTGAGTATAATGACATGCCAAAACAAATGTGTATCTCATGTAGTGTTCATCTACATCACAACATGTTAGCACATCTCATTGCATGCATGTAGAAATCATAATAGTATTATATCCTACACACAACACTCATTAGCACATCATATAAGCATCATTTTCATGCATTCATTTGTATTGATACACATACATTTGCATCATGCATAACATAAACATAAAAAGAACAAAAAATATAATCCATATGTAATAATTTATTGATAATAGCCAAGATCAAGAGCACATTCAAATATCACAAAAGATAGACAAAACAATTTGATGAGAATAAACTGTATTCTAATCAAGATGCAAAATACTGATCAAGTAGATCATAAAAAATTAAATACAATCTAGATCAGCCTTCTTATAAAGGTAAGGCCACATGGATAGGTAAGCACAAACTCAAGACATGTGACTCAATGAGAAACAAGAGTAGGTAGGAGAAATAATAAAATATTCCACATGAGGTGGATGACCAACTGAAGGTGGAATGTAACAACAAGATAAGACCACAAAAGGTAGATTTTTTCCTGCATACATCATCCGTATCTGCACACTTCCCTAAGTGTCTTGTATCAAAACTAATATGAAATCTATTATCCTAACTCAACTTATGTAAAGGTGTAATTATATCTTATATGAATAAATAATTAGACCAAAACCCCCCTTAAGTGCAACTTAGGGGAATGCACTTAAGCTAACAATGGAAGATGGCTCCTACCTATGAGGCCATGTTAGGTACCCATGTACAAATGTAAATGCACACAAACCAATGCAATCTCTCACAGACAAAGTAATAGATAAAAACCCAATGGGAAAAAACTCCCCCCCAAAAGAGAGATGAAAAATATACAAAAGAACTCTCAATAAAAAATGAGAAGGAAAAAAATCCATGTGAGGAAAAAGTCCCCCTCATAAGAGAGAAGAAGAAGAGAGACCAAGTAGCCCCCCCTCAGTGTAGAATTTGCACTAGTGATAGAATCTTGAAACTGCTCCAGGATTATCAAAAAATGTTCCTCCCCTTGGGAAGAAACAAAACCAAAGGTGTATCCATGAATTCTCCCCAATAATGAAGGGAAGTTGTGCTAGGAGTCCCATAGATACTGAGAGGGGGGGGGGTTGAATCAGTATCTTACCAGTTTTATAATTTTTTAACTTAAAACATGTAAAGTATATTAATACTACATACCAGTGAACCAGAAATAATGTAATAAACAAATATAGCTATAATAACATGAACAACACACCATAACACAATAGTTTAATGAGGAAACCCAATGTGGGAAAAACCTTGATGGGATTTGTGACCCACAATATTCACTCACTGGCCAATAAGAGAATATTACTTACAATAGGGGCCTACACATGTAGGAAGGCCAAGTTCCTAGAGCTCACTACTCAAATGGAAGTCTCACTAACTTACAAAATGGATTATATAAATACAATGTCTTGTACTGCTTAATAATAGCATCTACAATGCCAGATCTAGTACTGGTTTATAGTTGTGCTTCATACATAAACCCTTAACCTATAATTCATATAATAGGTCTACCTTATTTTGCCTAGTTACATTTTTCATGCTTACATCCATATCCTCTCTATCACTCAAAATGTTCTACAATGATCTCTCTTATATAAGAGTCATTTTAAAATTTGCTTAAGTCAGCTTACAATGATTTTACAATAATTACAAAAATAAGTTACAAACAAAATTCTTGTCAGCTTCCATGCAGGTATGCTTCCTTTTTCTGCTGGTGCCAGTGTCTGTCTTTGGCGACGAAGAATATGTCTTTGCTGGTGCTGGTGAATTGCCTTGTTAGTGTCATAGGATTGTAAGGTTGCCATCAATGACAAAACCTTCAATCACTTGCGATGTCTCAGTGGAGTGCATTTGCCAACAATCTCCCCCTTTGGCATTGATGGCAACACTCATGAGAAAAATAAGTGTTATAAAAAAAAATGTTGTCCAAGTGTGCTACCAAAAATGTTCTTGCTCCCCCTTAGTTGATGAGTCTATTTTATCATTACTCTCTGTTCAAAATTTTTCTCACACTACTCCCCCTTTGGCATCAATGACAAAGGTTGTCAAAGTATCAAAATGATGTGGTCTCCTATTTTACGCTTGTAATTGGTTGATCAAAATCTAAAAAGGTCCAGCAAAACCAGGTTCATACTCTCAAGAAACTTTTTACTATCATTTATTGTAGCCTCTGTCCTTTGAACTACACTAGTTAGATGTTGCATTTGTTCTGCCGATGTTTTCTGTCCTTGAATCAGAGCATTAGATATTTCTTTCCTTAGTGTAGCAAGGTAGTCCAATTTTGGACTTAGTTTCAATCTTAAATCTTTAGCCTTACTTTTTATTCTTTCTTTCTCTCTTTCTAATTTCAATAGATCTTCCTCAAAACCTATTATCTTTTTCTCAAAGACTGATAATGAATCAGATGAATTAATAAAGTTGTTAGCTAGCTTACTAATTTCTTCCTGTATTTTGCTCATTTTCCTATCTATGTCAGTTCTCAACAAGTTAGTCTTACAAGTGTCTTTGTACAAAGTTTTGAACTCCTTGATTGTGTTGCATAGTTCCGGTAGAAGTGTGTCAAATTGCCTTGTACACTTCTTTAGTTGTTCCTCAAAGAATTTCTATTTTTCCTTTTCTAACCTCTCATTTAATACTTCTTCCTTTATTTACTCAACTATCACAATTTTGTCAGTAATATACTTAGACAAAGTTTCAAGTTGACTTAAAGAATCCTTATTGTCTATATTACATTTTGGAGCTATCATCTTCAAAATTGGGATTGTATCATCTATAGCCTTATAAGCTTGTGAACTACAATCAGTTATTTTCTTTATTGAATCTAAAAGAACTTCTGTAACATTTGTTGATTTAAAAGTTCCAATAGAGGAGCCAACAATCTGAATTCTATCGGTAGGAGCAATAACCTTGCTTGTAGTGACCTCTAGTACGTCAATTTGTATTTCTATTTCTTTAAGCAATGGTCTGCCTTGTTCAACAGTTACCACTAGTACTGATTCTGCATTAATTTGTTGTTGTTCTTGAGCCTGTTGCTCTGTTTGATTATCTATTTGTGTTTTAGTTTGTTGCCCTATGTTATCAGTTACCGGTGGCTCACTAGCCATATCTGTCTTACCGGTTGTGTCCTTATCTACCACAATGTTGACTTTCTGAGTATCAACATCAACTATGTATAGTACCTCTGAATTAGGATTTGTATCCTCTTGTGATATACCCATACTCTCATCTACAGGTTGATCTTCAGTTGTTGCTACTGATGGAGTAACTTGAGGCGGTGGGGGTAGATCATCAGTTATCTTTAAGCTTTGAGGTTCACCAACCTTGCCTTTTCTTTTACCTTTGTCCTTTTAATAAAATTTGATTGGCTTGGATTTACTATACTCTTCCTATTTTTCCTTCTCAACAAGGAATATATCCCATGCATTTTTAGTTTCCTCTGTAACCTCATTCACTCTACCAGCCATAAGTGCTATATGCCGGTGAGTAGTTGAAAATACTGACCAGTTGGCTTCAGAGATCATATCATCTATTTCCTTAGGTGAGTTAGCTAGATAAATAGCAAGTAGCTTCTCTACTTTTATTTTCTTATCAAGCTCTATAACTGTTTCTCTTCTATCTTCAAGTCTTCTAAATAGTTCAGTTGGTATTTCATCTACAACTTGTAAAAAAAATTTCTTGTAAATATCCAAGTGTAGGATTACGCTATTTTCAATCTTTTGTTTATCATCAGCTGACAATGAATCATTAAGTTTATTGATGTTTTTCAGCTGTCCATCCCTTGTGATTTCATCAAGTAACTTATCAATTGGAGCAATATCTTGTTGAATCCTTTTCTTGGGTGTTGTCTTTTTCTTCTTGGGAGTCAACTTTTTAGTCGAGGGCCTCACCGCCTATTGTTTCTATCTAGTTCTTGTAGGTGTAGCTACTGGTGAAAGTTTTCTTTTCCTTTCAACTCTTAGAAGAAGTGGCTACTAGTGAAAGGTGAGTTTCAAGCTGTAGAGGTTTTAATTCATCTTCAGTGAAGCCAGTTTTCTTGAGTACATCTTCTTTTATAGCTTCCGCTTGCTTAGATCCTTTTCTTAATGTAGCTTCCACTTTCTTTACCCTTTTCTTTGATTGAATTTTTCCTTCAATAGTTTCTGCACTACCAAATACTTTTTCTTGAGGTTCCTTAGGGGCTTCCAGAAGGGCTTTTGCATAAGTTTCAATTATGTGATCATCAGTTTCATAACCCATCTCAGTAACCCAAATTATTCTTGGGATAACTGCCTCCATCTAGATCTCCTCCTTCTTGATGACAAAACATATCTCATCTTTGTATTTATTTACAATTTTCTATGACAGTCTGACTCTAGAGTTCATCCAGGCCTTTAATGCTAGAAAGTACTCTTTCATATTCTTCTCTTTGTTTTCACCCATATTGTTTAGTAAGTCAGATAACTATTTTCCTACCGGTATGTCAAAACCAAATTTCTTGTTACCAATACTAGACACTTGTTCTATTATATGTAGCATTAGACATACAAGTAAATTGCCAAATCTAAATGTTCCTTTCTTATCCTTCTTGATCTTTCCTACATTGTCAATAAGTTCATCTTTTAACCATTCACATACATCAATTTTTACATTGTGATTAACCATATCATGAGCACTTTTTATGCATAAACTAGAGACTGAATTAAGTCTGTTAGCATGAGTTGTTTTGTAACTAAGAATCATGCTAATGAATCTCACATTTGCATCCTTAACATCATTTACTCTCAAGGATCTCTTGTCAAAGGTTGCACCTATTAGTTTTGTTACCAGGTCATTTGAGACTTTCTTTATCTTGTCAGGTCTATTACCGATGGAGGGAAACCTTGTTACAACTCTCACAACTTCTTTGGTAATTTTATGGATCGAATCCAGCCAGAATAATTCACCATGTACCCTGCTTAATACTATCCTTACTACTTCCTTACTACAATTTTATGTTCGGGTTTTACTTTACCGGAGTCATCACATATAACAATTTTGTACATTTTTTTGATTTCCTCATCTCCTAATTCATATATATGACAATGAATGTATAACCTAGGGTCTTTTATAAAAACAACTCCTTTTGGAATTTGTGAAAAAGCACCAACATTATCATCCTTTTTATCTATCTAGGGAACTAATTGAAATACAGGCCTAGGGCGCTTGATTACCTCCACTACAGTAGGGTTTGCTATGAATTTAGGTATGGAAGAGGATTTCATGATTATAAATACCTTTTTCTAACTTTGGAAAGATTGATTGTTGAATTTCTTTGCTTCTTTGCTCGAAATGCCTTCGCTCTGGGATTTTCACACTCTCAATGAATTCATGGTGAAATGAAAATGGAGCCAAAACACTAATTTATAATGTTAATTCACCAACCATCACATTTAATGCATGTCGGTTCAGTAGTCACTTAACTTATTTGCCGATATAGAAGTAATTCCAACTTCTATCCATCAATTGAGGGAATAATAGCATGTTTTGCATTTAGTTGCTAAACCCCCCAAATATTTTCCTTCAGTTTGATGAGAAATCTCCTATCGGTGGAGTGATACTCTGTTCTACCGGTGGAGGAGTATTCCTTCCAACATTTAGTTCTTATTTCCTGATCCATTGTTTTGAGAATTCTTGTTTTACCTCTTCAACTTTTTCTTTACCTTTTAAACTAGGACCTTTGTTGTCTACTGGTGATGTCTTACTTCTACAAAATTTTGTATTGTGTCCAATCTTATTACAGGCATAAAAAGTCACATTGTTTCTTTGAATTGCTTTCCCATACCTATACTGGTATGTGTCCTGCATTGATTAGATAGATGACCAAATCTTCCACATACATCACATTTCACATTCATTATGCAATTTTATGAGTTATGGCCAATTTTGTTGCATTTAGAACATTGATCAGTGGGTGGATTGGTGTTCTGATAATTTCTGGATCTACATTGTTTTTCTCTATGACCATACTTATTAAAGTTAAAGCATTTGCCATTAAATTTATAAGCATTAGGTTGTCTTACTGGTTTGATGTGATCGTGTGTGTTTGCAGTACTGGAGCTTTCTCTGATTTCAAAGACAAGGCCATTGATATGACCATTTTATTTCTGATTCTTTATCATCTCATTTAGTTCCTCTAAGATTTTCTTGAATTTTTCTTTGTGTTGGATTGCATTAGCAAGTTCTCTTTCCAAAATTTCTTTCTATCTCATGAGTTCTCTTGAGTCATTTTGTGTGTGTAACAAATCTATTTTTAACATATCATTTTCATGACTTAGTCTTGTGTTTTCATTTGTGGCATCATTCAATCTTCTAAGCAAATCATCTTCATTATTTTTCCTATCTTCATTTTCTTTACAAAATCTCATAGTCATATCCTGCATCTCATTCTTCATTGTAGTATTCTCTTGACTAAGCTTGTTTACCAGATCATTAAGAGCTTCTTTCTCATCATCATCTTTTTACATCTTTTCACATAGTTCTCTTCTCTTATTTTGAGCTCTGGAGTAGTGTTCCTAAAGTCCTTGAATGATATCCTGAGCAACCTTTAGATCATCTTCAATATTGATGTATTTTAATTTTTCTGCATCATAGTCTGAAAGAGCGGTTTTTAATTGTTCCATCAAGCTTCCCATGTTTACTGGTGTCAAGATCTTCCTCAAGTTGTTAGGCTTCTAAAAATAGAGGACCAAGCTCTGATACAAATTTTTAGGATTCCCACAGATACTAAGAGGGGGGGGTGAATAAGTATCTTACCGGTTTTATAATTTCTTAACTTAAAACATGTAAAGTATATTAATACTGCATACGGGTGAACCAAAAATAATGCAATAAACAGATATAGTAGTAATAATATGGAAAACACACCATAACATAGTAGTTTAATGAGGAAACCTAGTGTGGGAAAAAACTCAGTGGGATTTGTAACCCACAATATTCACTTACTGGCCAATAAGAGAATATTACTTACAATAGGGGCCTGCACATGTAGGAAGACCAAGTGCCTAGAGCTCACTGCTCAAATGGAAGTCTCACTAACTTAAAAAATGTATTATATAACTCCAATGTCTTGTACTGCTTCAGAATAGCATCTACAATGCTAGATCTAGTACTGGTTTATAGCTCTGCTTCATACATAAACCCTTAACCTATAATTTGTATAATAGGTCTACCTTATTTCACCTAATTACATTTTTCATGCTTACATCCATATCCTCTCTATCTCTCAAATTGTTCTACAATGATCTCTCTTATATAAAAGTCATTTTACAATTCGCCTAAGTCATCTTACAATGATTTTACAATAAGTACAAAAATAAATTACAAACAAAATTCCTATCGGCTTCCATGTTGGTATGCTTCCTTTTTCTACTGGTGATGGTGTCTATCTTTGCTGATGAAGAATTTGTCTTTGCTGGTACCAGTGAATTGCCTTGCTGGTGTGATAGGATTGTAAGGTTACCATCAATGACAAAACCTTCAATCACTTGCAATGTCTCATTGGAGTGCATTTGCCAACAAGATGTAGGAAAAAAACTCATGATGTATGGAGTCTCTGAAAACTAGTCAAGTGTCCCCATGTCAATGTAGAAAGTTAACCCCTCCAAATAAGGTGTATTGATCTATGCTACTAAAAAGGCACTCCAAGATATAGTGAAGACGAATGTAGAAAAAGATCCAAAGACTCACATGTTTCCTCTAAGGATAAAAATACCTCCTCCAAGTGTTGTACATTAGAATCAACAATCATGTCAACCTCAAAAGAATAAATCATGTAGAGAATGCACAAGAGGGTCTGAGTGTTCCCTCAAAGCTTGTGACTTTGAAGATTTGACAATCCCCATTTTAGTCAACTTCGATTGCTCAAGTATCAACATCTCCATGAATGCATCAAATAATTGTGAAGTGTATGAGGCACCTTGATCCAACTGATGGGTGTGAAAGCTAGAAACAAAGGCCACATACTTTTATGGAATTTTATCCAACACGTTGTAAGCCAATTGAGCATCCTTTTTGTCAATGCCACAATCCTTTATCTTTACTCTTAGCTCATTTTATTTCATGACATAATCTTGGATTGTATAAAAACCATTGGGATCCAATATTGTGAGTTCACTATAAAGCTTTTAGCCCTTAATCTCATTGACTTGACCATACGACTTCTCACAAATATCCCAAGTCTCTTTAACTATAGTATATTTATCAATGTGAAAAATGAGGTCATCTAGTACATACTTTCTCAAGGTTAAAAGTTCCATATAGTTTTTACTAAGCCATTCAACTTGAGCTTTACGATCAACCTTATGATCAAGTGGTGTTGTTATTGTTCCATTTACATAATGAATACGTCCTTTTTCTATTAGATTAACCCATGCCTTAATTTTCCATGATGCATAATTATGTAGAGTTAAAAGTAAAAATTTAGGAGAATCCATATAACCAAAATGAAAAAACACAAGATAGAAAGAGTCACAATCACATAAGACACCCCCCAAATTACTCAATTAAAGAACCCCCCCAAAAATGATGATTTTTTACTTTATACTTCGTGCGTGTACAATGGGCCACATGCAAAAAAGAGAAAATTGGACTTTTGATTTCAACTTTACAAATACCTCAAATAGGCTATAAGAGACTCCAACAAATACTGCAAGATATCTCAACAGAGCTCCAAGAAAAATACAAGTACCAAATAGGCCAAAAATTGTCAAATACTCAAGGTACAATTTCTACTAAAAATGGTGAAAATATAATAGCACCACGAGAAAGAAGATGAAAAATTATGCACTTTCAAAAAAATAGGTACCTGAAAAAGGAGGTCGCATGAGCCCAAACAAAGCCTTTGAAGTTGCAAAATTAAGGATTTGATAGGTATAGTCATGTAAAATTGAAAATTTAAAAAAAAATGTTCATCAAAATCAAAAAAATTCACCACCACTACGAAGAGCACGAAAAATTGGCTGAAATAAAACAAATGCACCCAAAAAGAGCTAAAATGAGCAATTTATGGGCCTCCAAAGTTGGCCAACAAAACCAAAAAGCTCAATGAGAGGAGACTGAATTTTTTTCAAAAGTGCTATTGATGTCATTATTTTACTAGCTTAAATTTCACAACTGTATGATCGTCACCAAGCCATCATACCCCCTCAATGAGAGGAGACTGAATTTTTTTCAAAAGTGCTATTGATGTCATTATTTTACTAGCTTAAATTTCACAACTGTATGATCGTCACCAAGCCATCATACCCCCTGCATGGCTATCCATACCATATGGATTGGCCGACGTGACCAAATTGGAATCTGACACATGGCATATAGCTAGTACATTAATCTAATGTGGTAGTCTTCATGGAAAGTGATGGGGCAGGGTGACATGTTTGATTGTATGATGACTATGCTTACAAAATTTTGAGTTGGCAAGTCATACACTTGCATGTCTTACTGACTGTGCATGATGATGTGGTCATCCATACAATTTTCTGGTTGAATCGGTGTCTTCCATATGATTGTTAGCATGGTAGGTGATTGGCTATAGTATGTGGCATTTAATGATGATTGTACTATGTGTGGAAAGTGATGGTATGATGAAACAATAAGTATCTGGGCAATTACTGAGAGGGGGGGATGAATTAGTAAATACAAAAACTGATACAAACTTCACCAATCTCAAAATGAATCTCTAAAAGTAAATTATCAATCTAATACCACTGTCAATATAAAAAAACATAAGCTAAACCGGTTGACTGTTACAACAAATTAACAGTAAACAACTTCAAACTCATAAACATTCAAATGCTTTATCATATGTCAACAGACTTCATTTCTCAATGCTTCTAGTTATCATGACTTGTCAAAGTAGTTAAGTAGTTAATCATATCAACCATAAGATCATAACCATAAAAACATTCACCACTTGACTCAAATATTTTTGATGTGGAAACCCAAATGGGAAAAGCCATGGTGAGATGAGACTCACAAAATAACTATCTAAACTCTTCTGAAGTTTGCCCTGTTAGGAGCCAAGCTTGTTAAAGCATTATAGAAGTCATGTTAAGAATGGATCCTATTAGGAACTGCCTAGTTAAGGGATTTACTAAAAATGCCTTGTTAGAAGCAATACCCTCTACGAAGTAACCTCGATAGAGGATTTGAAAATCCAAGCTAATGGATCACCTTGTTAGAGGATTTGAATAGTCACCAAGCTTGTTAGAGCTTACCCGGTTAGGGGATTTTAATTTTTTTGTAATTGTTAGAAAACAATAGGAGTTTGTTCATCTGTCTGAATAGCACTACACTTGTTTGATCAGATCCTTTTCATGCTCCTATCTACCATTACTCAAACTGCAGATACATCATCTAGTTTAGCAACCACACACTCAACTGATCTTTGCCAACACTGAAACTAAACAAATTCATTGACCTTATAAACAAATCAATTAGGTTGGTAACACAACATAAATCTAATTCTCATAGAGATTACAAACAAGTCAACTCAAGTATGACCCTTGGATTACATAGAAATCTTTGCAAATCAATCAAGAAAGCCTCAATCACTCCTTGATCACTACTTCATTGATCTCAGTAACTTATCACATGCTTTGCATTATATGCAATATATTTTCTCATTCCTTAGACAAAAAACCTTTACATCAACGTGTCGAAATCACTTGAAATTATCTTCATACAATAATCATATGAATCATAATCATTACTGCTCATCCTCAGATCATAAACCAATATAACCAATTCACCAAACTTAATCGGTTAGGGTATAATAAAAACAACAGGTAGGGTTTCCCAATTACATCAATAGATTGGGTTTTACTAGTTACCGGTTCAACTCACAAACTTACATACCATTTTATAGTTTCCTTCACTTAGCTCTTCCTACCAGTTATAAAACAATATTACAACAATATTAACAATATCATTACTAGTTAATTGACATCAATGACAACATAACATATAATTAATGCAATCTTTATAAAAATGCCAACAACAAGTACCAGTGAGTGGCAGGGTATCACATGTCAGAGGATGGTAAGTGCCTTCAAATACAATTCTAATGCTTAGAGGAGGCAACACATTTGGCATGCTACCAAGGTGATGGAGAGCGGAGGTTGGGGTGCTGCTAAGGTGGAGCGGGGCTTGCAAGTGGCACAGGTGGAGGCTGAGGTGGCTTCTTGAGGAGGATGGTATGTTAGAGTGGGGGCTATAGGTAGTGGGAAAGGAAACAACAATGACGGTCATGAAGGAAGCCCAACGGGAAAGCAACAATGTCAATTAGAAAGCAAGGGCCAAAGGGTGGTGCGGTAGCACCCAAAAAGAACTCTACAAAATATTAATTTGTAGTACAAGGTCACAGAGATAGGTATGGGGGTGGGATCAAAGGATCCCTCCGTAATATATATTTTTTATTTTAAAAAAATAAAAAACTTACGTATAATATTTAAAAAATTCTGCAAATAATTAAATTAAAAATTTTAAAATTAATTTGCAGAAATTAAAAAATATTTTTTTTCAAAATCCATACTGCTTAGCCGACCAATTATCTTAATGTTTTCCTCTAAATACCAAAATTCACTTTTTACCAAAAATAGGCAAATGTATACTCAAAATTCATGGAAACAACCTTTTGGATGCAACAATGAGGTTAAAATCTCCATAGGATGCCCCCAAATTTTCGTAGCTCCCTAGATTCAAAAATTGAATGCTCCAAAATCTCGCCAAAAAAGCTACTCAGTGAAGCCCCAATGAATCTAATACAATGTAAGAATTTGTTGAAAATAGCAAATATCGAGAGCACATTGAATATCACAAAAAAGAGACAATAGATTTGATGAGAATAAAATGTATTCTAATCAAGATGCAAAATAATAATCAACTAGATCATCAGAAACCAATGTAGATGAGCCTTCTTATAAAGGTAGGGCCATATGGATATGTGAGCACACAATCATGACATGTAGCTCAATCAGAAATAAGGGTAGGTAAGCGTAGGTAGAAGTGAGTAGGAGAAATGATAAAATATTCCACATAATGTGAATCACTGACAAAGGGTGGAATGTAACAAGAGAAGACCACAAAATGTGGAATTTCTCCCACATACATGATCCCTATGTGCACACTTCCCTAAGTATCTTATATCCAAAATACTATGAAATGCATTATCCTAATTCAACTTAAGTAAAGGTGTAATTATATCCCATGTATGAATAAATAATTGCACTAACAACATTGTAACATCTATATAGATTACATATCATAACCATTATACATAAGAATCATAAAATCATATTGATCATCACATAAGCATACTACACCACATGTGCACATTTAATAAGTTTCATACATGATAGATACATCTCATGAATCATATAGAAAGCATACATAGACTACATCATCACATAAGAACACATTGATATAATCACCACATGCAATAATCCATCTCATATAATATATATATATATATATACATATATATATATATATACATATATATATATACATATATATATATATATACATATATATATATATCTATATATATATATATATGTATATATATATATATATATATGTATATATATATATATATTATTATACTATGATGTCAAAACTCATATCACTGCAAAATCACCCAAAGGTATATATATATATATATATCATCATACAAACTTGATACAAAAAGTGGACCCAAGAGAGCTATGATGAAAACCCTCCCTTAGAGACAATAGACCTCAAAGGATTTTGAGCCCTCAAAAGTCCAGTCCCTAGATGATCTCATCATCCCCCTCCTACTGGTGGTGTTGGAGGACCCATAACACCTCCACTGACTACCTTTTTTCCCTCCCGACTTGTCATCATGGAGCGAGATGCTTGCATGTAGGTGCTTGATCTTATGTGAGGTGGCACTGCTACCTCATAGAGACTCTTCCATTATAATATCTCCTCCCTTTTCCTACTACAATAGGCATATCCTGATGTAGTATCTCACTGTAATGTCACTTGAGCTATCCTGAGAGCATCATCTATAGTTGTATACCATTGAATGGCCATATCTCTCTCACTTGTAATCTCCTAGATGTAATGCCCACCAAAATACCCTGGTAAAAATAAATAATCTAACTAACAAATGGAGGTAAATTTATTTTTAAAACAATAATCGAATGCAACAAATTAAGCTACAACTACTCATATACAAAATATACACCAACAAGAATGTGTAAGCATCTAGACATAACCTTTCTCATATCAATGCATTTCACAACCAGAATAAATAACATTACATCATCTATCCTTCCCTAGGATATCTCAATGCCATTACATGATTAACTCTAACTCATAAACACATCCACATGTATGGTACAGGACAAGGAGATCAGATTGGAATATATTCACACAAAGGAACAAATTGCTGACATATTCACAAAACCATTGGCTAAGGATGCATTCTTGTATCTAAGAGGTAAGTTAGGGGTCACTCCCCTATCTGAAATTCACTAAAGAAAAGTTTTAGTGATGCATCAACTCATCCTAAGTGAAAAATCTACTAGTTGATGTAGTATAATCAGGAAAATATTGCATATGAATCAGTACAAAAGGTACATTATAAATCAGATGAATTCTTATTGTCTTTGGCATATGTTGTCAAAGAGGGAGAGTTTTACTGTCATATCCTACTAAAATTTGAAAGAAAGTTCATTAAGATAAAGAGGGAGAGTTGTTTGATAAAGAGGGAGAGTTTTACTGTCCAAAGATGAAGTTACTTCACAGAGGGAGATTATTGAAAGAGGGAGTGTTCTCTATCCAAAGGGAAAGTTATGTTGGCATGTTGCTGTCATAAAAGAAAAAACCTGTTTTCAAATTTCATTCTGCTATGACATGTTGTGTTGCCATCAATGCCAAAGAGGGAGATTGTTGGATACAATTGTTTAATTGTGTATTGTCTTTGATGTTACACAAATGTCATATCAGTCTACCGAGCTCAAAATGTTTGGCAAGGCAGTTAGACAGAGTGTACCGAGTTCAGACGGTAAGAGAAGCAAGTTACAGAGTCTACCTAGCACTCCAGAATACTATACCGAGTTCGCAGTCTTTACCGAGTTCAGTCGGTCTTCGAAGAATATGAGAAAGAAAGTCAGTCTTTACCGAGTTCGCAGTCCTTACCGAGTTCAGTCAGTTACCGAAGAATCAGCAGTGTTCACCGAGCATCAGTGAAATGTTTATGCAGTCGACCGAAGCAGAATTTATTTATTGAAACTTGTATATGTAGCCGACCTATGTAATATTTATTTTAACTTGTAATTGGGCTGACTTGGTAACCTGAATGGTATATATGAGAGATCAAGTTGCGATTTCAAAGTGTGGTGAAGTGTGAAAAGTACGGAAATGTGAAGGAGCAGAAATGTGCGAATTCTGATAAAGGATCAGTGATATCCTTGAGGTGCAGAAAAGATATATGTGATCAGTAAGGATCTATTGGTGCAGAACAGAGATCTGTATCAACAAGATAAGTTGTATTTAATTCAGATCACTTCATTGTTGCTTTCTAACCATTGTAGCAGTGATACCGAAATCTCTTAACAGAGTTGGTCTAACAACCATTTTTGTAAATCCTCTGACAAGGTGAAAATTCGGTTGAATTGTTCTTAAGACCTTTCACAAGGCCACTCCTAGCAAGGTGATTAAATCCTCTAATAGGGTCACACCTAACAGTGTGTTTTGTAACCTTTAATAGGGTTGGCTCCTAATAGGGCTCACTTCAGAAGAGTGAAAATTAGTAACTAGTTACATTGGTGGTTTTCCCAAAATTGGGTTTCCACGTTATATCTGGTGTTACTTGTGTTCATGTCATTTGTCTTATGCATGTTAATGTTTAATGAACAATGATAAGTTAATTTACCGAGTTTCAACAGTTTATATTTAAGACATCTAAGGGACTTGTGGATTTATTTTTGTGGTAACTGATTCACCCCTCCCCTCTCAGTTACTCCATCCATATTTCCAACAATCCACATGTATGGTACCATACACAATTTATTCTCCCAATACTTCTAACATGCATTTCCTAGTGAATATGTTGGAATATGTGCAGAGCATGATGACATGCTGATATTGTATGTTGTCATTGATGTCAATATGCTGAAGTATAAATCGGTGTATTGAAGTTTGCAAACTGGCATAAGAACTGGTATGATACTATGGACTGGTATATGTGAGAACCAGTATAACATTGTGAATCGATATGTGAAAAAGTGAAGCAGTATGTTTGTTCAAGGTGAACCAGTATGTTGGTATGAGGACCGGTATATGGAAGTTTTGCATTACTATCAGTCGGTAGTCTCAGCTTTAGGGTTTTCGGTTGATGCATTGCTTATGTGATTCAACCGATGACATCTTGTGATGATTTAGAATTGTAATGAAGATCAAATCGTATTGCCATGTCAGCCTTGTGTGCGTGAAGGATCTTGCTTGAAGGAGATCGATCCTATCTACCTCGGGAATGTGCGAAGTCTCTGTAAATGGCGGAGAGCACGTGATGGGTTATCAACTTCCTAAAGTGGCAAAGAATGAATGATGGAGAATGTCTTGAGATATTTTCATGACCGTTTTATTCAATACAATATTATTAATGATCAAGATTGAACCAATTGAATTGGTAAACCTAAATGTTTATGGTTTAGGGTTTATGATACTGACCTATCTGTTTCCTATAAGGTCGATGATTTTTTCATGATGAGGTTGTTGGCAAATGTTGTGTGTGTTTATCCAAGTGTAGGGATACATGATTCTTGCCATATTAGAAAAGTGAATAGATACCTACAGAGTGTGAATGCAGAAGAGAAGGAACTAAAGACAATCTGCATTGGCATTTGAAGTGTTGTTACTAGATCATTGTATTACCTATTGACTTCTAACCATTTCAACAGTTGGAAAATACCTTAACAGGGTATCCTTAACCGGCTTGCTGTAAATCCTTTAACAGGGTGACTCAAAATCATTGAGTTCTTAAAGTCCTCTAACAAGGCAATCTTTAACAGGATTTAACCCTAAACCAGGTATTTTAGCCATCTTTTGACCAGGTGATCCCTAGCAGGATCGGTTCCTAACAAAACCTATTGTAAAGTCTTTAACCGGACTAGGCTCCTAACAAAGCCGAATTCAAAAGAGTCCAAAGAACAACTTGTGGGTATTCATCACCACTGTGGTTTTTCCTAGTTGGGTTTCCACGTGAGAAATATGTGTGTTATGGGTGATGCTTTTCATGTGATGCTTTGTTATTCTTTGTCAAGCGGTAAAGCATATTGAACCAGTAAGTCTTTACATTTTTTTCGATGTATTACTAGTATATGCATATGAGTGAAGTGAAAAGGAGATGTTAGGTATGGTGAAGATCTAAGTGTTAACCGGTTTATGCTTGTCTCAGTCATTCTTGGTTTTACCAGTTGTACTCTATTTTAGACCAGTGGTATTGCTTGCTAGTCAAGTTCAGTGTTTGCAGTCTAACTGGTTTAGGGAAAGAGTTTTTGTTTATACTAATTCACCCCCCCCCTCAGTACCAGTTTGGTACTAACTGTTCATCATTGATTCATCAGAATACCCTTTCCTCCAACATAAGAAATCATTATAATTCCTACATGAGCATTTGACATTCTCACTACAATCCATAGGTACACATAGGTTAATCCAATAATATTATATACATGATTATCCATCTTAAACATTGTTCATACAATGATGACAACAATCATAGTCTATTAGAATATATCATGGTCTCAATGTACTATAAGTCCTATCATATATGTCCACAAGATACAAGATACATAATTACTTTTACATTCAAATATTTCTCATGATACAAGATGAATTGTTAAAATTTTATTACATAGAATATACTCCAAGAATCCATCCATGTGAAGAAGAGTTATGAATCCACATCCATGGACGCTAAAATCCAACAAAGAACATCCCAATGGTAGGAGGCATCAAAATACCCAATCATGTGGAATTACTAAGGAACCACCCCCCATGCTAGGAGATGACATAAGGTTCCAACAACACTCTAGACATAGGTTGACACCTAACAACCTAGGGACAAGTAACGCAACCAAGAAAACCAACCACACAAGAGATAAACCAAACACATAACAAGGATAAACAAAGTAAATAAACTACCAGAGGTGAATCATCAATAAAGACATTAAGATCATGGACACATGTAGCAGTGGAGTGTTATCACATGTTATCCTCACATAGATGGAACTGCCTAAATAGACATGTCATTGCATGCTATCCTCATATAGAAGGAATCATCCTAATCAACATGTGGAATCATCTCAAACTATGAGAGAATCAAAGGAGTTAATTTTTCCATCACTACATAGCATTCCCAAGCTTATCCTAAAACATCCTCCCTAGGACTAAAAATTGGGGCCCAAAACCAAATTATTATCTTACTTATATTGAATCTTATTCACCAAACCATAAAATTAATTATTAAGGTTATCACTTATTTAAATAAGGAAAGCTTCCAATGTGTCTCGATGGTCTAGACTCTAAGCATCCTTTCAAGAAACTTATTCACAGCCTATCTCTCACGACCCCAACCTTCAAATGAAAGCCCACTCCCCCTAACCATGTTCCAAAACCTTATATTATACACATACATCATTAACACAAGAGGCTCATTCAAATACATTCTATGCATAACATCCATGTACAATCCAAACAATGAAAAAAAACCTTATTGTCAATAACACGAAGTTACCAGAGACCTCATAAAATAATCAGTAACAAGAAAGAATAGCTCAACCAAAAATAGATCAATCTACAACAAGGGACATCAAATTAGAATAGCCAAATAATATAATCAATATCCAGGTCTAAATATAATACAATAATAGAAAAACACAAGAAATATCATCAAATATCTCTAGTACAAGAATGGAATTGGAAAAAGCAAGTGAGAAAGATAAAACCATAAAATTATCATTAAAATGGTAGTTTAGCACATCTATGGTACATAGTAGCACATAGACCATGTATTTTAGTGCTTCCACCAGTTCTTTTAGCACATACAAGATAGAGTCTAAAAATATAAAATAGAGTAGAATGGTGCATATACCACATACAATGACACATATAGTTCCCACAATAGCACATAAGATATAAATTTTCATGTATAAGATACATTTTCTAGTGTAGTTGATTCTTTCTATAATGTAGTTAACCAAACACTTAAACTCAGAAATACGAGACTTGGACACAAACGATACCCACCATTAGAATATTAAACACAATCTCATCTACAAAATGACCCAAAGAAGTACAAAATTGCATCATAACTTAAGGAAATTAACCAAGAAAAATATGAAAATCAAATCATGGAAGAGATTATGAACAACACTTACAACAACACTTAGGAATCCTAAACTTAGCAAATACAAACAAAATCCAAAAATATTCTATATAGAATGCTTAAAAGAAACCACTACAGTCTCTCCAAGCTCCAATCCAAATTAAAAAAAAAAAAAAAAGTCCAACCTGGCATAGAAAAAGAAATATCAATGTCGTTCTCAAGAAAGTACCAAACAAATAGATTAAAAAAAAAAATGAACATATGCAAATTGATCTCCAAACTATATAGTATATCTATTTCAATATTCTATTTTCTATATTATTTCTTCCATTCCCGCATACAACATTGAAGCATATAAAATGGATTTCTTTTCCAAAAACTAAAATGCACAGAGAAAGAAATGAAACTAAGCTAGAGTTTGAAGTGATAGTAAATTGTAAATTGAAGTAGAGAAATCCCAAATCAAAATCCAACAAGCTACAATAATTCACCAAACTCCAATCAAAACTAGAATCTCCAACATTATTAAAAAATTCATAGAGAAGCCAACCTTGGAAACACAAACAAAAAATAATTTAATAGAAATGCATTCAAAACCATAGCTAAAATATAGCCAATCAAAATATTCCCCAAAAACTATATTTCATACCTACCATGCAAAAAAGTGAGGTAAATAATAATATTAAATAATGTTATTCACTTACCCCCAAAGTAAATCAATAGAACAATAGGGTAGGTAGAAAATATATTATGTCCAACTAACCCAAATGGTAGAAATAGAAAATATAATACTAATAATATGAATATGAATAACCAAATTTTAATAGAATAAACCATAAATAACATCACTAGGAATAATTAAGCAATAAATAATAATAAATCAATAAATAAAAGCTTAAATAATCAATAATCAAATAACATAAATAATTATTAAATCTCAACAAATAAATCATGCAATTATAATTAAATAACCAAACTATATAATAAATTAATTTAACATTAATAACTATATTAATCAATTATTAATTAATTAAATAAACAACCAAACACCACAAGGCAACTCGACACAAGGGCTAAACAACATACTGTATGACACCACAAGATAAATCAACTGATACACTAATTGACAAGGATAACAATTTAGAACTAGAGTGTAAGGAAGGAAACTTATGCCATTTCTGATCAATTGCCATTGAGATAAGATGTGCTCTGACCTGTGGAATTAAGTGGAGTCGATATCTGATACCTACAATCTTGCAACCATCAATAACCATAGAATAAGATATACTATAACATAGATTATAATTATCAAGCTAGTGAAAGAGAATCACAACACCATATCATGCTCATGGTGACTTGTATGACATTGTCTCTTATCACACACATATTCAAATGACAATCACAACCATTATAGAATCAATCAACTCATCAAAATCATAGAGTAGGGTTTGGATAAACAATATACCCTCATAATTTTAAAAGAATTATAACCATACATGAATAATGAGCACGTAGAAGTTATCGAATGTAAATCCATCATCATAATTTATTCCTAGTTATGTCAATCATCCATAGGAGTCATCATATAAAATATGTCCATATAAAGTGTCTAACACCATGAAATATCATCTATGATATAAATAGATTCATAATCATGAATAAAAAACATCACATAAGAGTATATAAGTCTATCAATGCATAAATTAAAAGGTGAATCAAGGAGGGACACTACACTGGATTTGCTACCTTAACCAAGCCACTTCCATTTTGAGATCGTCGATCTCATTGGCTTGTCCCTGTGTGAGCTCTTGTAACATGATTAGCTCATCCTCCTCCTCATCTACTCCTACTCCCTCCTCCTCCTATCTAGCCTTCTCTGGGGCATCCTAAGTAGGTCTATCTTGTCCCTGTCCAATTTGTTCATGTACACCATGTATTTGCATTAGTGCAACTTGCACTAGTTGTCCCCCTCTACCTCTTTGTAGCTTTGGTGGTATTCCTCCCTCTCTATCCCCACCCCATTCTCTCTCAGCTCATCCCCTATCCCTTTGTCATCCTCAAACTCTAACAACCCTCCTAGACCCTCCTCTCCTTTGTCTCCTCTTTCATTTATCTCCATCATCATCATCATCCAACCCTAAAGTTGGATGTCCTAAATCTATCAATTGTGGGAATGGATGTGCTACAAAATAGGCCACATAGTCATCTATTATACCTGCATCATCCACATCAGGTAATATATCCCACAACATTGGATCCATCTCCTAAAAATGTGTTAGATCCATATCATAAGACAAAATCAGTCCCCAATGGATGTGCTCTCTCACTATACTTGTAAACTCCCCTAACCTTCATGGCATCTATTGCACTTTGCCAAACTATCTAGTAACCCTATCAATTAGATGTCTATCAATAAAGTATGAATTTGAACTAATGAGATACCTTCTACAAAAATAAAATGGTAACTCTTTGATATCTTCCTTCCAAGCCTCACAATCTATATATGGCCTCCAAGTCACACTATCTGTGCCATCAAATAGTTGTCTCTAGTACTTTATCTTCCCAATCTATGGCTAGGAAGTTATCATGCTATACATATTGACGTAGGCCTTCTTGTGACCTCTCAATCTAAAGTGAAAAGGCCTCGTCATGGTAATTTGCTCATAGGCCCAGACATGTAGCAATGTAACCCCACATCTTAAACCATAGCCACCAAGGTACACAAACTAATGGATCTCATGGTACTAGTGTTCTAAAATACATGGTCCCCATGCAAATCTAGTCCTCTCTATCAGTATAATCTCTATTACTCTACGCCACGCTATCCCTAGTCCATGAGTAGCCCTGTCTAGACATAGAAATCCATTGATCACTCCTCCCACCACTACAACCAGAGTCTATTTGCTAGTGTACATAATTTCCTAGCTTAGCTATTCTCCCCTTAGCTCTATCTCTGGGTCTCTAAAGAATTATCACAGTGCATATGTATCTCCCTCCCTATCATACATGACCAGCTCTTTGTGTATGGGTATTCGTAGTATCATGTATACATCCTCTAAAGTGACTCACATCTTGCTAGTCAGCAAATGAAACATGCATGTCTCAGAGTGCCATCTCTCCACAAGAGAAGACAACAATCCTATGTTTACCTGAATCTCAACCATATACATAATATGTCTCAATCCCATAGCCTCGATCATTGAATGATCATCAATAGTCATCTCTATCTATAATCTCTGGGTCAATGGGAATATCTCGTGGGAGTCGATCTGGAGTAGGTAGTCCTGCATTCAGTCAAATCAATTACATCAATCTGAGTAGTACTCATATTTATCACATAGTGCTACTTATTTTATCATATCCTAGTGTAGTGGTACCTATTTATATCGCATGGTACTGCTCATCAGGCTCTATCCTAGTACTTATGTTTATCACATGGCACTCATCCATACTAGTCTATATGTTTATCACATTCCACTTAGGCCTATCTTGCTAGAGAACTCATCGAATTTTATCAATTTTATGACTTATCCTATATTCAGACTAGAAAACCTACATGCTTAAAGGCACCTATTGTGTATTTCTTCTCAATAGTTTATCAAATTGGTGATGTATTTCTATCACATAGTTCTTGATTCTAGCCTATTTTTCAGTTTTCCTTTCCTAGGGCATTTGTTAAGTGAGTCCTCTTAGCAACTTATCTAATTGACAATGTATGTTCATTACAAAATTGTCAATTTTGGCCTCCTAATACATAAATAGGATTTTATTTCACATAGATGAATTTTAGTAAGTCAAACGCAATTTTATCCAACCCATATGTGCCTTTCTTACCTAGACGTGCTTTCTCAACATAAACATAGTGTTGTTCAATATAATTGTGCCCTTATACAGAAACACTATCCCCTAACCTAGATGCATTTGTCAGACATAGATGCACACATATGACTTATAGACATGATTACATTCATAAACATGTGCATAAATGACATACACACACTTGGGAACCACAAATGTGCCCTAACATGACCTAGACATATTCAAAACCTTTTTTTATTGATTCAGTATTTTTTGTTTTTCTATACTACATAATGCACTAGATATATAATAAATGCAAAATTATTGAGCAAGGTTGTCTTACTTACTAGTTCACCCATGTCCTTTGGCCACTCAAATCATCAGACATGATCAAATTGATGTACTATCTCTGCCATCTCTCCTAGACTATTAACTTCTTGCTAAGATTTCCAAGTGCTCTACTATGCTCTGATCTCTGTAAAGGTTGTGGATGTAAATGAGGATGTTTTCCTTCATGGATTATATACATAGGTTGTGTAACCACAGTTCATTGTGTCAGTGTCTTGCTTCCCGTTGATCCTCTTGAGTTAGTTTTTCACCCATGTGACCTTGTCACTCTATCCTTAGCTCTTTCTAGCCTTTCTTTCTTATTGAGAGATTATCTTAGATCTTTTTCAAATTTTACATTCAATCTCTCAAGGGGACATATCAGTCCCCTCTTGGGGAAAATTTATATCAGTCATCTTAAATCTTCTTTGAGCCAATGTGACAAGATGCATTGTCTCAAAGGGGAAAAATGTAGAACACCAAAATTGTGCTAGCGGATTTAAATAAATATTTTTATTTATTTAATTATTTTATGCCAAGCCTTCTATTAATTAAATAGATTTTTATTTATTTAATTAATTCACTTATTCTTTTCTAATCTTTCCCAATTTAAATAAATATTTTGATTTATTTAAGTTATCCTTTCCCTAAATTCAATAAATATTTTATTTATTTAATTGGTCCCACTTCCTCTATTAATTAAATAGATATTTATTTATTTAATTAATTCATTAGCATTTTCATCCATGACACATGTCATTTATCTCTTGATATTATCCTAACTACACTCTTCATATTCTATTATTTTTCCTAACTAGCCTTTAATCTTAGCATTTTCATCCATGAAGCATGCCACATCTAAAAGGATGTTAATGCGAAATAGAATGCATACTACAATATAATGATTGAACTGGGAAAAACCCTTTCGAAAGGAAAACCGCAAATGCCAAATTTGCCCACTATATAATCTAGAAATAAATAATAGAATACAATATACTTATAGAGAAAGCTTCTCATAAGAGTATCACCAACTAGAGATGTGGAGGTAGTTCAATTGTTGTAAGAGACACAATACTTGAAATTATTAAACAATACAAAACTATGAGCAAAAGCCACCCACAAAAGTGATACCAACTTATTTTCAATCCAAGATCTATTATAATGTGTCAAAATAGACACCAACATGTGTAAATCCCTTTTACAACTTATTTATGTGTCAAACACATTTTTAATATATCTCATATCAGGATACCTAAATTGTAGAGGCCATATTTTTTATCCAAAAGTCTCATTGATGAATCATTTGATGTGTTGGAAAGCTTGTAAAATTTTGATCAAGCTATCATTAGCTACACTAGTTATGACTAATTTTGTGCCCAAAAATGCCCTTAAAGCCTTCAAAATTAACTTCGATAATTTCAAACAAAAATAAAAAAAATGGAAACTTTAATATGTTCAAATCTATCCAATGATCTTGCAATGAAAAATTACCAATGTGCTCATATATCACATCTATAGATTTAAAAAAAATTCCAAACCATTATGCGCTTAAATATAAACTTACTATAAATAAAACTTGTTGTAAATAGTGAACTTATGTAGTTTCAAGGTTGAGAAACCATTATCCTAACAATCTCCCACTTCTCAAATGTCGTTCAATAGAAAATGGAGTAACCACAACATATTTTAACTGCTAGGGTCCATAAGATCAATAAAATCTATCAGTTCCCAAATCATAGACCATCAAAACATAGAGGATATCCACTTTTTGAGGATTGCGTTTAATGCTAGACTTGGTCAATGCATAGGAAATCAATATAAAACAAATTTCCCCTACACTTTAGGCTCTGTAGGATGTAAGGGGTAACCTTTTTGACAATACTAGCTAATTCACTTAGTAACATGTAGGGTATTATGTAGAAAATAGTGTTCTCAAATAAGTATGGGCCAATAAATATAAGAATTAACACAATTTTGGCTCAGATCTTGAATAGTTCTCATTGTCTTGAATGGAGAGCATAATAATTAGAAATAAATTGCAAAGAATAGAAATAACTTTGTGACAAAGGGTTTTCAATTTGGCTTGTCTCATTTCAAGGCTTTTATAGAAGAAATCAACTTGACTAGTGCCTCATCAATTATGGAGTAAAAGTGAAGTAATATATTTTAATAATACCATAAAAAAATTTATGGACACTAAACCATTATTGTGTTAAAAAAGTGAGACCACTCACAACCATACATATAATCTTCCTTCAATCCTAAATGCAACAACAAGGGCTTCAATGTATAACAAAAATATGATTTAATCTTCTCCTTGAACAAAGGTTGTTAGTTAAAAATCTCTTGTAGAAATGTCCAATGAAATTAACAAAAAGAATTGACTAATTTATTTAAAAATCCATTCCATACATCTAGGAGACATTATAATATGATACTACTCATTAGAACTTGTGAACTGATTTTCTTGTCATTACTAGACAACCTACTAAGCCATTAATGTCTAAATTTTAAAGACATCCAAAACCCTAGTACAACTACTCTATAAAAGAAATTACAATATTCAATAATCTTGTGGAAGAATCCCTAACCCAGAGGAAGAATAAGAATCTAAAGAAGGAGAGGAGGCCCTAAAATGAATCTACATTTGAAAACTAGCATATTGTTGGATATTAGTTAATATGATGTCATTGATGTCAAAATATATGGAGATAGTTGATGTGGAGATTGTTGGAGAAGATTTTTTGTATTCTAGTGTTATAGTTTGATTGAATGAGTTGGTTTAGCCCGTGTATTGTAGATCTGTGATGATGCAGTTTAAAGGGTTTTTGATATGTTGTCAGTAGATAGTTCATTCCCATTTGTAGAGGTCCACATGTTGATTTCATCGATTTATGAGACCCGGTATTGAGGATGTTATGCATTTGTTTGTGTTATTCGATATTTTAGTTTGTTCTTTGTATTTCTCTAAAATCACTATATCTTTAGTTGCAGATGTCTTATGGATGTTGAAGTGTGTCCTTAGTTCAAGTGGCTCATGATTCAGAGGTCCACAAGAAAATATTAAACTCCACAAGAAAAAATTTCAGTTTAATAGTCAATTATGTTGATGTTCTTATGCTCCGGTAGAAAAATAATGATGGTTTAGGTAATCCAAGTTGTTGTGGTTGTTGTGATACAATTAACGTTGCTTCTAAATGTCTATATGTTGTTTTCTATGCATATTGGTGGTCCGCACTAATTATTGTGTGTGTTATTGAAGATTTTCCTTGTTTGGTGATGTTCTTCATGTTATGAAACATTGTTGAGGGTTGTATCACATTGTGGATCATCGAGGAATAAGTTTAGGAGGTGTGGCATATTTTTGGTATTCATTTGGGTCAAAACTATGTCTTAGCCGATATTGTTTTGGTCTGCATGTATTGTTGTAGTGTGTAAGGATATTATTTTGTAATTTCTATTAAGGGTTTGTTCGACCTCTATTTAATTGGTTGATGTCTTGTATAAATATATGTAATAATCATGTAAGATATATGCTTACAAGTGTCTATGTTGTATATGATTGAGTTGGATGTGAAAACAGGTGATTTGATCTCTCAAAACTGTGAAGGACAAAAGAAGTTTTGTACAGCAGACTGTGTGCTTAACCGAAAGTGTACTCAAGCATATGGAGATGCTATTTTCATAGTTCATATCATCCAAATTATAGTCCAAATGTCTTTGTAAGGCAATGAGCCTTCCCTTAAGTTAGTTGCCTTTTTTGATTTCTTATTTTGAGAAATGAGCTCTAGGAAGTACTCCTAAATGCATGTGCCTTCCTATTGTAATATTGACTGTTACTCTTAATAGGGTATTATTTTATTGTGGGTAGGTTTCGACGATGGTTTTTTCCTTACCTAGGTTTTCCACATCAAAAATCTTCATGTTATGTCTGTTATTGATGTGGTATTGTTTCATTCTTTATCAGTTAATTGTTAGATCTATTTTGGGGTTTAAGTTATAATAAGTTTTGGTACAAACTGATTCAGACCCCCCACTCAGTTTGTTGCATTGTTGCCAAAAATTAGTATTAGAACTACATCCTTTGGAGGAAGATTGACCACTTGAGGATATCTGAGATGGAAACCTTTTCTTTCAAGAGGGATAGTCTAAGATGAATTGATGGAATGAACTACATTCTCTGGAAGAGCTAAATGCAAGCTCATTTGAGATGCACTGGAGAAGAGCATTGGAGTATTACTAAGAATGTATATAATGTTCCTTAGAATGGTCCTACTACTCAAGATGAGCTAGAGGAAGTTGAATACACTATTAAAGCCAAGGAAGAATTGATGAGTGCCTCATTAGATTATGAGATGACTAATGTAATGGACTTCGATACTGCTCATGAGATCTAGGTAAAATTGGAGACTTTGTGTCAAGGTGATAGTCATTTGAATGTAGCCAAGTTACAGAGGTTGAAAGGAAAATATGAGAATCTATAGATGGACGAAGATGCAAATATTATTTCTTTAATATAGAAAGCGAATGAGCTTGTGTGAGGAATCAGATGTGTTGGTGGCTTCCTTGAATAATTTGAGATTGTTCATAAAGTGTTGACATCCTTTCCTCCTGCTTACAAACATAAAGTTGTTGTTATTGATGAGATTCAGACTATGAAAAATATGACAAGAGATATGTTGGTTGGTAATTTTGTTGCTTTTGAGCTGAGTGAGTTTGGAGATTCGCTTCCTAGGACTTAATCTTCATTCAATCTTGTTGGTGTAGTTAATTATTCATGTTGGATATTATTACACCTTACTTGATTTTACTTAGGATAATGCATTTCATATTAGTTTGGGTATGAGACACTTGGGTATTTGTGCCATACTGAGATAGTGTGTGTAGGTCAATTTCCACCTTTTATGGTGTTGATCTTTTTACTACTCTATCACATCCACTTATTGTGGAGTCATAATTCCACTTTCGGTGGGTAATCCACCTCATGCAAAATATTTTATTGTTTCTTCTACCTACCACACCTATTTCCTACCTATCCTTGTTTCTTATTGAGCCACATGTTTTTTGTATGCGCACATATCCATATAGCCTTGCCTATATAAGAAGGATCATACTCATTGTATGAAACACATGATGATCTAGTTGATCAATATTTTCGTATTGATAGAATACAATTTATTCCTATCATACATTTTGTTCTCTCTTATTTTTGTTTTCCATTGCCTCTAGATCTTGGCAAAATCTCATAAAATCTACTCTTTTCAGGAAGATGAGATATGATTAGGGAGAAAGTTCTACAAGAGTATCTAGATATGAGAAAGAGATGAAAGAGCTGAAGATGAAGAAAGAGAGCTTGAGGATCTTGAAGAAATTACTGCTAGAAGATTAAGTAAAGGTTCTGGTAAGTATGAAGGAAAAAATACCTGTTAAATATTTTTCATGTAACAAGATAGGAAAATTTGCATCAAGGTGTCTGGAAGGAGATATAAATCCTAAGAGCCATTTAACCCACATAAGCCTAAATTTCAAAACAAGTGTTATTATGCTACAGTTGATCAAAGTGTGACAAATGATGAATTAGATAAGGATAATTTAGCAGATCAATTTGTGTTCATTTTTATGAACGAAGATGATCATGTAACTACAAATTCTACAAGATGTATTGATGAAGAAAAATATGATGGGTAATTGATAGTGGTTTCTCTCATCATATAACAGGTGATAAGAGTTAATTTGTAAACTTGGAAAGGTATGATCATGGTATAGTAAGATTTGGTGATAACAAAGCTTATGCAATCCATGGTACAGGTTCTATTTCTCTTGATGGTAAGAATAACACTAATGATCTGTTATATCTTGAAGGTTTAAAGCTTTAGTTTTGAGGGTTGGTCAGATAGTTGATAAGGGATATAACCTGGAATTCAAGAATGGGAAATGTGCCATATTGAGTAGCTCCAGAAATGAGATTTCATCACAGACAAAGACTAAAGGTAATATCTCTCACTTGAATGCTAGCAGTAAAATTTGTCTGAATGCTTAGATTGATGAAAGTTGGTTATGGCATGAAATGATGTATCATATAAATTTTGATTTCATAGTTAAGATAAGTTGTACTCAAGTAGTGAGAGATCTACCAAAGTTAATAAAGCCTTATAATCTGGTATGTAAGGAATGTCCATTACGGAAGCAGACAAAAGTTATTTATAATAGAAAATAGTATAATTCTAATGGATTGTTGGATCTTCTATAGATTGATCCATGTGTTCCTTCTAAAGTGAGAAGATTGTAGGTTGACAACTATTTCATGCTACTTATTGATGACTATTCAAGAATGATGTGGGTTACCTTCTTAAGGGAGAAGTCTGAAGCATTGGAGAAGTTCAATATTTTTAAGGCTAGAGGTTAAACTAAGACTAGATTGAAGCTTAAGTGTATGAGATTTGATAGAGGTGGACAATTCACTTCTGGTGAGTTTAATGCATACTTTGAATTGCATGGGGTTAAGAAATAATTTCGTGCTCCTAGAACTCCACAACATAATGGTGTTGTAGAGAGGAAGAGTATAATAGTTCATGAAGCTACTAGAACCATGATAATTGAAGGAAATATCCTACATGTATTTTGGAGAGAACTTGTGAGTAATGCACTATACACTCTTAACTAAGGAAATGTCAAAGGTGATACTTGTAAGACTCCTTATGAGTTATGGTTTGTTCATGCTCCTACTATTATATATTTAATAATTTTTTTTACTAAATGTTATATCAAAAGAGATGAAAATCTTGGAAATTTTGATGCTAGATGTGATGAAGGAATATTTCTTTGTTATTCAACTAAATGTAAGGCCTACTAGTGTTATAATAAATGACTGAGGAAAATAGTTAAAGGTGCTAATGTGAACGTTTATGAGTAGTGTTAGATAGATTAGATTTTGTGGATATAATTATGATGATCAAGATGCTAGTTTAGACAAAGGAAAGCCAATGCAAAATCAAGTTCACATTGATCTAGAAAAGACAAAGTATTAAGGAGAAGTTGCAAACACAAATGCATAAGAAAGAATTCTAGAACCTTTAATTCAAAAAAAATTTAAAGGTGTGATGACTAGAAGAAAACTTGTTGAAGAAATTTATTTGATTTCTAAGATTGAACCTAAGAATGTTGATGAAACTTGCAAAGATGAAAATTGGATTAAATATATGGAAGAAGAATTGAATTAGACTGAGAAAAGTAAAACATGGACTCTTGTTCCTACACCTAAGAATAAACATGTAATTGGAAGTAAATGGGTATTTCAGAATAAGTTGAATGAACAATGATGGAAGAAATTTATAATGAGGAGACTTTTTCTCTAATGGCTAGAATTGAAGTTGTTAGATTATTTTTTTCCTATAATGCTCACAAAAATTTCAAGGTTTATCAGATGGATATCAAATTGGCCTTTCTTAATAGAGAATTGGAAGAAGATGTCTACATTGAGAAAACTAATGGATTTCAGCTGACAAATGAAAAGGACATGGTTTTCTGATTGAAGAAAGAATTGTATGGATTGAAGCAATCCATTAGAGCCTAGTATGGTACATTCAGATAAGTATTTGATGAAGCTTCACTTCAGTAAAGTTATTACTGACAGTAATCTACTTCAACATTGATCAGAATAATATCTTGAATGTTGAGGTTTTTGTTGATGACATTATATTTTAAAGAAATGATTGCCTATGTAAGAGATTTGCTGAAGAGATGCAGAATGAATATAAGATTTCTATGATTGGTGAAACAAGATTCTTTCTAGGACTGCAAATTACTCAGTTGGATAAAGGTATTTTTTATATCTTACTCTAAATATGTGAAGGAATTGTTGAAGAAATTTGTCTTTGAAGACTCTAAACATATTGGTACACCTATGGTGACTGGATGTAAGTTGACAAAGGATGACGACTCTCTAAAAGCTAATCAAACTAGATATAGATCTATGATTGGTGGTTTGTTGTACTTAACTCAACCTAGACTTGATATAATGAATGTTGTGTGTCAAGTTACTATATTTCAAATTGATACTATGGAATCTCCTATTATTGCTATAAAGAGGATACTCAAATATCTGAAAGGGAAAATTGAAAGGGACAATTGATTTTGGTTTGTGGTATTCTAAGAATGATGACTTCCCTTTGAGTTTTTTTATAGATGCTGATTGGGCATCTAATGTTTATGGTCAAAAAAGTACTATAGGTGGTGCATTATTTTTGGGAAAGAAATTGGTCTCTTGAGAAAGTAAGAAGAAGAATGCTATTTCCTTATCTACTGTAGAGTGAATACGTTGCTACTACTAGCAATTGTACTCAGGTAATTTTGATAAAGAAGATATTGAAGGATATAGGAGTTATTTAGGATGAGCCTATTGTTATATATTGTGACAATTCAAGTGATATCAATGTTTCAAAGAATCTGGTGTTACATTTGAAGACAAAGCATATATCAATAAATTTTAATTCCTTAAGAAAGAAGGTGAATGAGAAAGAAGTCAAATTGGAGTATGTATCTACAAAGGAACATATTGCAAATATCTTTACGAAGCCTTTGTCTAAAGATAATTTTGAGTATCTCAAAGAGAAGTTAGAGGAAATTTACCCTCCTGATAATAACTAAGGTGCATGGATTGGCATCATTCCGATGAATTTTACAGAGGTATTTAATGCTTCAGTTTGGTGAATGATGCTACTACTCAGGGGGAGTAGTCAGTGTTAGTTTTGGTAGTTCAGATGTGCTAATTTTTGAATCTAATGCAAAGGGGGGAGATGTTAGGGTTCCCACAGATACTGAGAGGGGGTGGTGAATCAGTATTTGGCCGGTAATAAAATTTTCTTAAAACTGAATATGCAGAATATAAAGTAATAGTATACCGGTAAGCAAGAAATAATGCAAATAACAGAATCAAAGCCATCCACATGAAAAGAACACCATAAAACAAGATGTTTAACTAGGAAACCTGGTGTGGGAAAAACCTCGGTGGGATTTGTGACCCACAATATTCACTTACTGGCCAATAAGAGAATATTACTTACAATAGGGGCCTGCACATGCAGGAAGGCCAACTGCCTAGAGCTCACTGCTCAACAAGAAGTCACACTGACTTACAATGAGGATTTACATAAATCCAATGTTCTGTACTACTTTACAATAGCATCTTCAATGCCAGATTCAGTACCGGTTCTTGCTTTGTTCTTTACATATACCCTTGACCTATAATTCGCACATTAGGTCTGCCTTATATTTTTAATGCATCTATCCATATCTTACAAATGCCTACAATGATCTCTTTTATATACAAGAGTCATTTTACAATTTGCCAAGTCGGCTTACAATGATAAACAAAATATTACATATCAAAAATCCTGTCAGCCTCTATGCTAGTATACATATTTTCTTTTGTGCCGGTGAACATCTTTTGTGCCGGTGCCGGTGTAGATTGATCTTTTGATGTCGGTGCACTATCTTGCTTGTTGTATACTTTGCCGGTATAATTTCTTGCCAGTGCCATGGGATTGCAAGGTTGCCATCAATGACAAAAACTTCAATCACACACAATGTCTCATTGGAGTGTCCATATGCCAATAGGAGAAGCCATATTCCTGAGCTTTTGTCATTTATTTGAAAGGGGGAGAGAAGCATCTAAAAAAATCTATAAGAGAGTAGAGCATTTTTAGATTTAAATTGTTTACAAAATGGGAAGATTGTTGAGAGTCAATTTATTTCTATGCATTGATAGTTTTTCACATTCATATGTTGTCATCAATGCCAAAGGTAGGGATTGTTTGATATTGGCTGATATGTTGTCATTGTTCTCAACATATGTGGAGATTGTTGATGTGGAGATTGTTGGACAAGTTTTCTATATTACAGTGTTGCAGTTTGATTGAATGAGTTGGTTTTGTCCATGTATTGCAGATGAGCTGATACGGTTTAAAGTGATTCTAGTATGTTGTTTTTAGATAGTTCATTCCCATTTGTAGAGGTTCACATGTTTATTTGATCAAGTTATTAGATTTGGTATTGAGGATGTTATGAAGTTTTTTGTGTTATTGTTAGGACCCAAAGGCAACTAAGAGGGGGAGGTGAATTAGTTGTATATTAATTTCAACCCAAATATGACTTAATCAAACTTGATATTTAATACTAGTAAACCAAACTTAATATCGGTTAATAGTTTAACAGTTAATATCAATGCCGGTTAAACTTAATGCATAGAACAGAAAGAGAAACAACATCCACAACACATAACACAATGATTTGTATGTGGAAACCCTATAAGGGGAAAAACCACAGTGGGTAACCTTACCCACAATTAGATGATACTACTATAGATAGTATGTGTATACAAATGGGGTCTGCACATGTAGAAAGGCGAACTACCTAGAGCTCATAGCTCAATCACAAAATAGGAGTCACACTGACTACAATTGGATAGTTAAATCCAAAGATAATGTACTGCTCAAAGTAGCATCTTCAATGCTGGATTCAGTACCAGTTGAGCTTTGTTAATCACCTTCAAATCTTCCTTAAACCTTCTCTATGGTCTATTTATACGATCTTCAATATTTGCACATACCATAACCTTTATCTTCTCTTCTCATACCATATCCTCTTTCATCATATCTTATCTTACAAATGAAACCTTACATATATACCAAAACCTAAGACCAAATGTGTAGGTCGGATAACAAAGAATTTTCCAGTCAAATCAATTAAAAATGTGATGCACCATGTTAGCTTAATACAATTAAAACAATATCCAATTAATTAAATCATCTTCATAACATGTTGTGCTGATCTGGAATAGATAATGCATGTCAGTCCATAACTTAGACCAATTTGCCAGTAACAAAAAATATGTCAACCCGATTAGACCAATAACAACAATATCAAAACTAAGTCTCCAAACCATGTCTTCAACATAACAAAGTGATCTTTAGATGATAACGTATCATCCTTAGTGCTACTGAACAATATAACCTGCTAGTGAGTGATATATCGGTGACTGTGCATAAGTCACTAAACATGCAGGTGAACATAATGTGTGAATTCAACATAACCAAAGATCTCTAGAAGAATAAGTGTGGATAAGTGTTGACATCAATGACAAAACATTACAAAACATCTCTCCCCCTAGGATAATGATTCATAAATACAATTTTTTTTCATAGATATCCCTCCCCCTTTGACATCAAATGCAAAAACAATACAAATACCAGATACAACCAATTCATAGAACCAATTACAATAACCAATTGTTATAACCAACTACTCCCCCTGAGAAATAGCTCTCCCCCATCAAAGTCAAAAAAAGGTTTCTCTTTTAATTATGTTGGTTTGATGCCAATCATCAACTGTCTAAGTCACTACCGGTGAGGGTATAACCCCAAGTTGCTCTTGAAGATATTCAAAAGTTTCCTTAGGCAAAGGCTTAGTAAAGATATCTGCAATCTTCTCTTTAGTATTCAAATAAACCAATCTCACTTCTTTTGCATCAACATTCTCTTTTAGAAAATTATATTTAATAGAAACATGTTTAGTTTTGGAGTGAAATAATGGATTCTTAGATATATCAATTGCTGCTAAATTGTCACAATAAAAGATTATAGGTTCTTTGCATTTTACCTTTATTTCCTTCAACATTTGCTTAATCCATAATACTTGAGTACAATTAGTTTCTGCTACAACATATTCTGATTTTGCTGTTGATAGTGATGTACAACTCTATTTGTTGCTCAACCATGAAATCAATCTACTACCAAGAAACAATGCCCCACTGATGGTTCTCTTTATGTCATCTACATCTCATATTCAATTTGCATCGGTGTATGCACATAAATCAAAAATTTCATCTTTAGGATACCATAAGCCAAGATTTGTTGTGCCTTGTAGATACCGAAAAATCCTTTTCACTACTGATTCATGATTTTCTTTAGGATTACTCTAAAATCTTGAAACAATACATATTACATTGATTATATCAGGTTTTGTTTGTATTAAATAAAGTAAATCATATATTTGTATCTTGTCGGATTAACAAGAGTTGAATCATCCTTCAATGTCATTTTATCAGTTGTAGTCATAGGAGTACTTACCGGTTTAGAGTTTTCCATACCAAATTTCTTCAGTAGTTCCTTCAAATACTTTGTTTGACATATGAATATACATTTATTAGTCTATGAAATTTTCAATCCTAAAAAGAATTTTATCTTTCCAATCATAGACATTTCAAATTCTTCCTACATCTTATTAGAAAAGTCTTTACACAATCCATCTTCTCCTCCAAAAATGATATCATCAACAAAAACATCAATAACCAAGATGTCATTGTTAGTCACTTAAAAATATAATTTGTTGCCAGCACTACCTTTAGCATAACCAAGCTTCAAAAGATATTTGTTCAATCTAGCATACCAAGCTCTAGGATCTTATTTCAAGTCACACAAAGGTTTCCTTAATATGTAAACCATATATTTATCATTTGTTAATGAAAATCCATCAGGTTGTTCAATGTAAACTTCCTCTTCAAGATCACCATTCAGAAATGCACATTTTACATTCATTTGATATACTTTATAGTTCTTGTGTGCTACAAATGCAAGAAATAATCTGACAACCTCAATTCTAGTTATCGGTGCAAAGGTTTCATTGTAATCAATTCCCTCTTTCTATGAATATCCCTTTACACACTAATCTTGATTTGTTTCTGATTACCTTACCATATTCATTAGGTTTGTTTATGAATACCCATTTAGTTCCAATCACATTTTTATTTTTAGGCCAGGGAACCAATGTCTATGTATTGTTCTTTTCAATTTGTTCTAATTCATCTTCCATAGCTTTAACCTAATGTTTATCTTCATATGCCTCAATAACAGATGTTGATTCAATTTTAGAAATTAAGCATACCTCTTCATTTTCTAGTCTTCCTCTTGTCATAACACCTTGATATTTATTCCCAATTATCTGACTTTGAGAGTGATTGATTCTAACATAACTGGGTGTGTTCACTTGAAATTGTTCTTCAATCACTGTGGAATTCTCAAATGATGCCAGTGTGACTGGATCCACATTCGGTACTGGTGCACTATGTATAGGTTAATTTATGATCATCTCAACTAGCGGTTCAAAATCTATAGACCTTGAATTTCCTCTAAAGTGTTCATCTATCTTCACATTTGCACTCTCAATGATTTTCTACAATCTTTTATTAAAACTTCTATATGCTTTTCTCTTAGATAAATAACCAAGAAATATTCCTTCATCACTTCTAGGATGAAATTTGCCAACATACTCATTTCTCCTAATATAGAATTTGCTTCCAAATATTTTTAAGTATTTAAGAGTAGGAGTATTACCAAACCATAGTTCATAGGGTGTCTTACCGATTTCACCTTTGATGGGAACTTTGTTGAAAGTGTAAACCACTGTATTCATTGCTTCTCTCCAGTACACATGAGGTAAATTTTCTTCTAATATCGTTCTTCTGGCTGCATCCAAAATGGTTTCATTCTTCTTTACCAAAACTCCATTTTGTTGAGGTGTTAGGGGTGCTAATAGTTTTTTTCTAACTCCATTCACTTCACAAAATGTATTAAAATCCTTAGATGTAAATTCACCTCCTTGATCTGATCTTAAACATTTGATTTTCTTATTGCTTTCATTCTCTACCATTGCCTTGAATAGTTTGAATTTCCCAAAAGCTTTTGATTTCTCCTTGAGAAAAGTAACCTGACACATTCTAGAATAATCATCAATGATTAGCATAAAGTATCCATCTCCCTATAGGCTTCTAGTTCTTGTTGGACCACATAAATCAGTATGGATTAAATCAAGAACATTATTGGATTTCTCAGAAATACTTTTAATAGTTGTTCTAACTTACTTTCCCATTTGAAATTCCTTACATACTAGATTATGAGGTTTTACAATCTTAGGTAAATCCCTTACTGCCTTAGTTGAACTATTCTTAATAATGCAATCAAAATTCACATAACAGTGTCTTTTATGCCATAACTAACTTTCATCAATATGTGCAATCAAGCACATTTTTTCATTGTTATTCAACTATTCTCATAAGAGTGTAGAATGCCAATAGTTATTCAATATTATGATTTGTGCTTTGTATTGTTGTACAATTGCTATATCTTTGGTTGTGGATGTGTGCTCTCAGTTCGAGTGGTTCATGATTTGGAGATCCGCAAGAAAATCATTCAGTTTAACAGTCGGTTTTGTTAATGTTTTTATGCTTCGATAGAGAACTGATGATGATTCTAGTAATCCAAGTTGTTGTGATTGTTGTGATACAATTCATGTTGGTTGTGAATGTCTCTAGATCATGTTTTATTCATATTGGTGATTTGCATTTATTATTGTTCATATTATTGAAGATTTTCCTTGTCCGGTGATTTTCTTTCTGTTATGCGACATTCTTGATGGTTGTAGCACGTTGCATATGATCGAGACATACTTTTTTGAGTTGTTTCTTTTTTGAAGTATTGATTTGGGTCCAATCTATGTCTTAGACAAAATTGTTTTGGTCCACATTTATTATTGTAGTGTGTGAGGATATTATTTTGTAATTTGTATTAAGGGTTTGGTCAATCTCGTATTCATGAGATGATATCTTGAATACATATATGTAATAATCATCTAAGATTTATGTCTACAAGCGTCTTTATTGTATATGATCAAGTTGGATGTGTGAAAAAGTGATTTGATCTTTTGGAAGTGTGAAGGAGAAAAGAAGTGTTGCAGAGAAGAATATGTGTTTAACTAAAACTGTACTCAAGCATATGGAGATGCTATTTTCATATTTCATATGATCTGAATTGTACTCCAAATATCTTTGTAAGTCGTTGAGCCTTCCCTTAAGGTTGTATCCTTTTTGGGTTTCTTATTTTGAGCAGCGAGCTCTAGCGAGTGTGCCTAAATTCATGTGCATTCCCATTATAATATTCACATTTACTCCTAATAGGGTACTATCTCATTGTGGATAGGTTCTCACCATGGTTTTTCCCTTAACCAGGTTTTCCATGTCAAAAATATTGGTGTTATGTGTGTTATTGATGTGGTATTGTTTTATTCTTTAATTGTTAATTATAAAATCTATTTTGTGGTTTAAGTTGCAATAATCTTGGGTGAAAAACTGATATCCGCCCCCCCCCACTCTCAATTTTTTGCATTGTTGCCAACACACATTTTCCTCCTTTGATATGCATACATGAATATTCCTACTTTTATTGACATGCAACACCTACTATATTCATTAATCTTCAGCTTCATACCAATCTTCCCTTTAATTTTCACCTTTCTTCCAATGAAATATTTTGTCCCTTTCCTCATTTTCTTTATATAAAAATGGGGTGCAAGGGTCCATCCAATCATGAAAAAATTTACTATTGGTTTAAACCCATCTAATTTGGGATTTAGAAACTCCCCCAACCATGGATGTTTGTCAAGAATGTTTACAATTTTAGCAAAAATAATTCCCTTTTTATTGGCTCACTACCAAGTGGAAGCTGACAAGTTGGAAGCCAACACATAGTTTCTATTAGCATTGCTTCCAGTCACTCATATATCCTTATCTAAACAATCAAGAAATGCAAGGACCCTTAAAATAGTAGGCCCACCTTTAGATTATTGGCTCTCTACTAAACAAAAATAAAAACACCATAGGAAGGATGGGCCTTGTTGGCACTCTTTACTAGCTAACAATCAACCCCTAGATATATAGATATTATGAAATATGGTGTCCTCCTCTTCAGGGCTATGATACAAGACTGCTATCAAACTATGTTGGATTCTTCATTTATCATGTATATAAACTCAACTCACTTGAGGGTCCCCCTACCACTCTAACGTGTTTGAGTGGAGACTCAATCTATAATATCCCCCTGAATAAGATTCATTTGATTTAGCAGCATCAAAGAAAGAAAAAGAAGCATTTTGAAGCTAGCGCATGTTTCTTGCTACTCCACCTACAACATACTGGCTAGCCCCTTGTGCCCCATTAAAATTAATATTAGGGGTCCCTAGCTAGAATCCTTTCTTGTAGTTATGATTATTTTATTACTCTATATTGGTGGAACCCTTAGAATAGTAGGAAATGCATTGGAGGATGATTTATTGTTCTTTAATCCACTTCCACTATGTGAATGGAGCCTCATATTAGTGTTACATATGTCTCCACAGGAGGACCATTTGATTACCATTGTTCAAGAACCCTCATCAGACTTGATCAGAGAAGGAAGGAGGATTCTTTTACTCTATAGTTAGTAGCATAAGTAGCCCATAGTGCATGATTGATTAATAGAGTTTGTAACCATATTTGGTCTACTACATGATTTTAATTGTCCTCTATCTATATAGAATAGAGATAGGGATAGCATCACCTATTAAAAAATGATGTTTATTCTCAATCTCAAATTTTGGCTTCAATATTAGATAGATCCCACTGTATTTTATATATATGGGACCAATGGAATGTCGAGTGTAGTTTCAACCTTAGTATTGGTAGTTCCTATGTTATCAATAGGCATTTAATCCCTGATCTAAGGATTAGTAGGAGATGAAGGTTGGGTAGGGTGGGGGACCCCAACTAATACACCTCTAATTTGTTATAAAAAACTAATCTAACTCAACTAAATTCTCCCTCCCACCCCTCTTAATGCAGAGGTGTGTGGGTTGTCCTTTATTTTTTCTTATTGTAGTAGGTTTATCTTTAGAATAGTCACACTCTATTCAACTCAAAGTTATTATAAAACCTACCTTGTGGAGGGTGGGAAATAAGCTACTCACTATATAATTATATTGGGTGTAGGTTCATTGAGAAATTAATAAAAGACCCCACTCTTCATCCTCCCTCCCACCCATGCTTGCATAGCTATAAAATGGGTGGGATCACTATCATGATTGATGTTCTTGAATCATATAAGTATTGTCTTAAGGTGGCCTTTTATTTTTAGTGTTTCTATAGTGCAACTATAGTGCATCTATAGTGCATCAACCTTACACTACTAATTGAAATGGTCTAGACACCCATAGAATAGTAGGACTCATAAACCAATTTATATGTTCTTTCCAATGGAATAACCCATGATTTCTAATGAATTATAGGAATAAGAGAGTGACATTATCATCATTTTGGGTATCTTTCTTCACACATGTTGTCACTATATAATTGGGTAGTAATGTATTTCTAGCTCCCCATGTATGTAGTTCCATTCATTAGGTTCTAGTGTTAGATTGTTCTACCTATATTTAATCAATTTTTTAATTAGCCTTTGTATCTTGCTTGATACTAGGATATACTACCATAGATCAAGGATCAAATATGGATCTATCCATTTTGAAGGTGGTATATCAATTTATGACTCTTGGTTTAGGTAGCCTTTGAGTGTTGAATCAAGGTTTTAATCAATTGGTCTATTAAACTATCAATGAAATGGTGGGAGGTAGGACATACTATTCGTAAGGGGTTCATAGGACTAAAACCACTATATCTTCCACCAAATTTAGGTGGGGGGAGATAGAAGCTCGACAATATGTGCCTACTCCATATAGATATAGCTCTGAAACCCCTACCTATATCTAGTAAAAGTGAGGCATAACCCCATCCATTAACTAAATGGGGACTAAAGAGAGCCTATAGATAGTAGGACTACCCTTCCTTCTCTAAATCCATTAACTAGATAGGTGATGAACCAAGCATACTCTTCTACTCCCAGCTAGATAGGTAGGGGTTGAGGGATGCCTAGGGTCTATGAACCTCATAGACAACAAAAGTGAGATTCAATAACCTTCCATATATAGAGTGAAACTACCTTCATGACCATATCACCCCTCAATGATAGGGCCCACAACTAAATTCCATTAACTATAATTCCCTCCTAAATCATGGTGGGGCCTAGGTAGATATAGAGTGAGTAGTATGATTAATGGTCACCCCTACGATTCCAAGTGTTGTTGAGTTATATGTTTTTTATCTTTCTTGGTTAGGAGTTAATTATCATTCACCCATCTAGGAATAAAGATTCTCACCCACTTACAATGGACCCTCTCTTTGAACAGTAGGGTTTGTTTCACACCTGGGTCCTCTCGATTTTCTAGGGTCACAACTTCTATATCCTCATAAATTTTACCATTAATCAGTCACATAGCATTGTAGGGTCCAGCCTTCAACATAGTTGACTTTAAGTGAAGATATTTTCTCTAGTAGTGTGCCTACTTGTAGCACAATTATAAATACTAATATGGTAATTACAATCTCTAGTTTGACATTCCTCTAGGTAAAAAATAATGACACTAGAGAATAAGAACTCTAACTTATTTATATACAATATCTCAACATTTCTTCTTTTGTCAATGTCTTGAAATAAGTCTTTACTAGTTTAGTAAGTGTTCATAGGAATAGTGAACTACCATAGAATTGTAGGGGTTGTCCCCTCTACCATTAGAAGAGTAGGCTAGATAATCTAACTCTCATTCAAGTAGTGGCATATTGTTTTAAGGGTGCCTTGCTAGATATTTCATAGACATCAGTTCCACCATCCAAGGAAAGGTCCTACAAACCAAGGTAGTGCCACTCTAGTTTATTTAGGAAATGAAGTGTTGATGAGGATGTTTAAGATTTTATGTTCTTGGTCTTTATTTCAGATTTAGATTCAAAATAAAGGGCTTCATCTTACCTTACTAATGGGAGATAGAAGGCTATGGCTAGAGTGATCATCAGATGGAATGCACTAACTATTAGTTATGAGATTCATTGATAACAAATGATACATAAGGATTGAAAGTATCAATTCCCTGAATGAAGGTTCAAAAGGTTCTAGATCAAAATTAGTAGGAAGGGTTATAGATGTGGAACTTCACTCAAGAGGAGGAATGATAGACCCACTACAGATATTACTACCATTAGGACACTAAACACTTCACTAATAACAATTACATACAAAGGCTTGACTGGGATAGTTGGATGGATGGAAAGGAAGATAACAAATGGTCATAAAAGAACTCTCATTTATGATTAGGAGAGGATTAACTTAATACCATGCAATCTAAAACTAATTGCCTGACCAGAGAACAATAGGGGCTCCATATAATTTTAGGGTAAGTCCCTACTATTAATGAAGGGATAACATGCACATTATCTTACACATACAATTGTAGGAAAGCACCCTACTATTCTAAAGGAAAGAATATTAATAGAATAACCCCTATAGAATTGTAAGGTAAGCCCATTTAGATTACTAAAGGGCTAGATTAACAATTCTAGTTGCTAGCCCTACCCCCTTAAAATAGTGGTAAATCCTCATTTTAATGTATAAAATGCATAATCAATATTGTGTCGTATTTTTTATCTTGTCAAATATTTGGTGCAGCATGTCCTCAAATATGCACATTACACCATTGGTATGCTTCATGCATCATTATATATTAAGGGTGAAAATACAATCACATATCAAACAATTATTTCCTTCACAAAGATAATATGCACATCACTCTTATTTACTTCATACCTTAATTCTTAACTCAATATCATATTTTGGAAGTGCCTCTTCAATTATGCTTTATTTATTAATATTTGAGTCTTTGATACCATAAAACTTGAACATTATACCATTTTCCCATTCAAAAAATCACGTCTAGTAAATTAATTTTGCAAGGTCACCATACAAATGAATGATTGTGTTAATATATATGAGGTTAGATTTCCATGAAACTAAAATTAGATTTGTTTGAGACAAAAATATAGTGTTGAAAAATTAAGTAGTTGAGGTGTGTCGTCATTGATGTCAACCTACCTAGTGTTGAAATTTAAGTCACTATGTGTTGTAGATGATCTCAAAGTGAATGTTCTAATTTTTTGTGTGGTCTTCTAGTGATGTTGTTGGCATTCTACACTCTTATGAGAATAGTTGATGTTGTCATTGATGGCAACCAACCGGTAACCCACCAACCTTTAGGTTTCTACTAGCCCCGACATTACAAAATTCATACACAGGCAAACACTGGAACTGATAGGCACTTCACTAACATTTAGATTACATCGACAACAAAGCATACCAACACCCTAGCTGACACGGGATAAATTTTTTCTTATATGAATTGTTTTATAATATAATTATCATTTGTAAAGATGACATGGTATATTGTAAAAGACTCATATATGTATTGGATCTTACAGATCATTTTGATATGATATATAGAGATGATAAGGATGATATAGATGATAGAGAAAATAGGTGAATTTTGTATAAGGTGATATAGTTGACAATGAAGGTTTTGGTTATTGTTTGAGCTTAAACCGATAGTGAACCTGTCATTGGAGATGTTTTTCTAAGCAGTATTTTGTATTGGATCTGATATTCCATTTTGTAGTCAGTGTGACTCCTGATTGAGCAGTGAGCTCTAGGTAGTTGGCCTCCCTACATGTGCAAGCCCTTCATTGTAAGTAGTATTTATTCATTGGCCAGTGACTAAATATTGTGGGTCACAAATCCCACCGAGTTTCCTCGTTAAATATATTTTGTTATGGTGTGTTTCTATGTTGTCTCTACTATTTCTATTTATTGCAATAATTCTTAGTTACGAGTACACTGTTTTGGGATGCAAAGTTTTTAATAAGTTTAAATATTCTGTTAACCAATTAGACACTAATTCAACCCCCCGTTTCAGTATCTTTGGGACTATCACTGAATCTAACAATTGGTATCAGAGCATAGTCCTCTATTTTCAAAATCCTAACAGCTTGAGGAAGATTCTAACACTGATACAGATGGAGAACTTAAGAAAATAGTTGGAAGGAGCTCTTGTAGATTTTCATAAAGAAAAATTGAAGAATATATCAAACTTGAAGATGACTTGAGGACTGCATAGGAATTCATTGAAGGACTTCAGGAGAATGTTACTATAGCATTGGATAAAAGAAAGGAATTTCATGAGAAGATGCAGAATGATGATGATGAAAAAGAAAACCTTAGAGACATTGCAAACAAGTTGACATGAGAACAATAACATGAAGAATGAAATGCAAGATATGACTATGAGGTTATGTAAACATATTGAAGATAGGAAGAAGAATGAAGAAGACTTGACTAGGAGACTTATGATGCTGGTAATGAAAATCTGAGACTTTGTCATGAAAATGATATGTTAAAGATGGACTTAATTCACATGCAAGATGATAAATATGAGCTTGCAAGACAAGTTGGAATTCTAGAAAATGAGTTGGCTACTCCAAATGAACACAAAGAAAAATTCAAGAAAAGTTCAGAAGAACTTGATGACATGCTTAAGAAATAGAAACCTAAGGGAGATACTATTGGACTTGGATTTGAACATGGAGAAAGTTTCGGTACTGCAAACAATCTTGATCATAACAAACTAGTTAGACAACCTAATGCTTATAAATTCAATGCAAAATGTGTCCATTGCAAGAAATATGGTCATAGAGTAAATCAGTGTAGATTTAGAAATAATCATAATACAAACACACCCATCGGTGAATGTTCCAAATGCAACAAAGTTGGTCATGATTCATAAAATAGCAGAATGAATGTGAAATGTTATGTTTGTGGATGATTTGGGCACTTACCTAATCAATGCAGATCACAAACCAGTCAAGGATATGGAAAAGATATTTAGAGGAATAATGTAACTTGTTATGCTTGTTACAAGATTGGACACATTGTTAAATTTTGTAGAAGCAAGAATGCATTGACAAAAAACAAAGGATCCAGCTTGAAAGGCAAAGAAAAGGTAGAAGAAGTTTAGCAATAATTTTCAAACAACTGGATAGGAAGAGTGATCACAGAACTGATGAAACTGTATCTTCATCGGTAGAACAAAGTAATTCTCCATCGATAGGAAATTCTTCATCTAACTGAGGAATAATCCTTTGGGGGTATTGCAACAAGTTGAAGATTAGATGTTTTGGCTATAAAGCATCAGGTAACCCTCATTTCAAACTCACCGAGCATTCAAACGATTAGAGAGCACAAAATTAAGCAAGGAATTCTAAGGTGAAGCTGCGAGGTGAATTTCAAGCATTGAAAATTTTGATTTAGAGGTATTTTTCATTGAAATGGCTTCCTCATCTTCTGTTCCTGAGTTTATTTAGAACCCTACTATTATGGAAAATGTTAAACACCCTAGACCCATATTTAATATCATTCTTGAGATTGTGAAACAAGATGATGCTATAGGAGATTTTTTGAAAATCCCTAAGGGTGTAGCATTTGCAGAAGAACCTAGAATTTACATACATTGCAATATATAAAACCTAGGAACCAAGGAGTTGAAGAAAATGTTTAATGAGGTCATTTCTGAGGAAAATGGAGCAATCAAACCTGAACATAAGGTTGTGGAAAATTTACATTTTGTAGAGATTCTAAACATTCTTGAGTTTCATAAGGAAGTTGTCAGGCTTGTATTGAGGAGAGTTCATGGTGAATTCTTATGGTTAGAGTCAGTTTGCAAAATAACCAGGGAAGCAATTAAGGCAGCCATTGGTTTACCTTCAACTAGTAATAGGCCTGATAAAACTAAGAAGATTACTAACAGAGGAGTTATGGATTTAGCCAGAGAAACATTTGATAACATGTCACTTATAGTGAATGATGTTAAGGACATAAATGTGAGATATGTGAGTATGGTACTAGGTTACAAAGCTACACATGCAAATAGATTAAATTCTATTTCTAGCTTATGTATTCAAAGTCCATATGAGATTGTACACAATAATGCTAAGATTGATGTGTATGAATGGATTAAGAATGAACTAATTCACAACCTAAAAAAGATTAAGGGAGACAATAAAGGTACTTTCTATTTTGGAAACCTTCTAGTATGTCTGATGTTGTACTTTACCAAGGAGATCCCCAACATAGGTCACAAGGATTTTGGTCATGACATCGTGGTAGGAAAACAGATACAAGATGCTTTCATTGGTATGGGTACTGATAGTACAAAGAACATTAAAAACTATTTTAAAAGATTCCAAACTAAGATGAGAGTGAGAAAAAGACTACCACAAAGTATTGTTGATAAATATGATAAGGAAATCTGCTTTATTATTAAGAAAGATGAAACTTAGATGGAAGCAGTAAGTCCTTGAACTATTTGGGTTACAGAAATGAGATATGAAGTAGACTTATCTATTATAGAAACTTATGCTAAAGCTCTACTTGATGCACCAAGAGAGTCAATTGAGAAATTCTTTGGAAATGCAAAAACTATAGAGAGTAGTGTATCTATGCAGAAAAGGTCTAAGAGAAGAGAAAAATTTATTACAGATGCCTCTAAGAAGGTTAAGGAAATCAAAGAAAATGTCATGAACATCAGTGGAATATCTGCTAGTGAACTTGAAGGATTACAGCTTGAAACACATATTTCACCAGTTTTCACTTCTTCCGATACTGACAATGGAAAGTTTGTTGAGTTTAAGAGAGTAGAAAGGAAGAGAAAACCCTCACCGATATCCTCTCCTTCACCTAGGAAAACTAGGACACTAAGGAAGAAAGTATAGGAAGTTAGGGAACCAAAGAAGAAACTTACACCTAAGAAGAAACACATAGCAGTTGACCCCACATTGGATGATTTACAGAATGAGATAACAAAGGAAGGTAATTTGACCAATGTAAGCATATGGTATACTTCTTCAAATGATACTAGTAGAAACACAATTGAGGAAAGAATTATCTTACACTTGGATATATACAAGAAATTATTGATAGAAGTAATTGATGTGTTACCAAATGATCTCTACATGAGACTTGAAGCAAAAAGGCTATGAGTATTGGAATTGGATAAGAAATTGAAGGCTGAAGCACTCTTGGCTATTCATCTGATAAACTCTAAGGAAGAAATTGATGAACTTATTGCTGAAGCTAATTGATCTATATTTGCTGGTGGACACCGGCAAGTAAGCCTGATGGCTAGAAGGGTAAAAGAGATTGTAGATGAGACAACAGATAAATGGGATATATTTTTTGTAGAGAAAGAAAAGCAAGAGGAATTGTGCATACCTAAAAAGACATTCAAAATGTATCAAAAAGACAAGGATAAGGGTAAAGGAAAAATTGGTGGTATTCCAAACATAAAGGTTATAGATAACCTTCCACTACCTCCTTTGGATACTCCACCGGTACACTCAGATTTTCCACCGATTACTGTCACTAAAGGTATTGCACATGATAATACTAAACCTGAATCTAAGATACTCTTTACAATGAATGTGGATAATCAAGAGGTAAACGTTGTTGTGGATAAAGATAATTTAGAGGTTAAGGCAGACAGTGTTGACAATAGAAAAATTTAAGAAGCACTAGCAAAAATAGTTGACTCTCAGGAAACTAAGATTCCAACCTAAATAGAGAAACCGACAATGACTGATAAACCTACATAAGACAAAGGTATTGGAACAGGGCCACCGAAGACTGAGATTTTGATAGTTGAGATAGAGGTTCATGTTGAGAATAAGGAACCAAGAGTTACTGAGATGGTGAAAAAATATGAGAAACCACTAAAGGTTGAGATGCAAACACAGATAGACCCACCAGAGGAAATAAAAAGAAAAATGGATACATCTAATGGAAATGACATACTCAAGGTGATTGGCCAGACATCTATTGAGATAAAATATAGAGCTGAACTAAGTATATCTATAGGTGAATTCAGACCTAGACCAATGTCACAGAGGTACTTTTGGATTCTATAAAGAAGATTACTAATTGCAATATATTGGCATTAAAGGCAATTGATAACACTTTACCTATTCTTAAGATGATTTCACCTACATGTCAAATAGATCACATTAATAATTCTTTAGGTAAATTGGACACTTTGTCCAAATTGATTTTTGATAATGTTATAACCATAGACAAGGTGAATGATGATATCATAAAGGAGAGAGTTGAAAAAGAGAAAAACACATTCTTTGAAAACACAATAAAGAAATGTACTGATCACGTAGATACACTTCTACTGGTACTCAATTCTACAATTTTGGAGTAAAGAGATATATAAGGAAGCATGTAAGTCTCACTATTTAACTTAGGACATTGATAATGAGATTCAAAGGACACAAAAGGAAATTGATCACATTGCGGACAATATTATAGGTTCATCCCGAATTGTATCAGTTTTTTAATAGGAAATGGCATTTTTTGAGGAGAAATTAGAAAAATTTGAGAAAGAGAAGGCAAGGCTAAAAACTAATTCCTGGGAACTAAAAGTTAAAATTGGTCTGAGGCTGGATAATTTAATCACTCAGAGAAAAGAATTTACTAAGGCAACAACACAAGGAGAATGATCACCGGAGCAACATATGCACTATCTCAGTAGTATGATCTAGCATTCTGAGGCAACTTTAGATGATAGCAACAAATTTAGGCAGAGTCTAAACATGGTTTTGGTGGACATCTTTCAGATTGTAACTAACTAGTTACAAACCTTGAGGTAGCATTTTTGTACTCTTTTGATGACATCCTTTTTCATTGATGTCAAAGAGGGAGTAGTGGAGAGAAAAATGCATGTACAAAGTAGATCACTTTCTCAAGGAGAACACATCTTTTTGGATTTTAGTTTTTGGATAACATTTTTTATTTTTCTCATGAGTGTTGCCATCAATACTAAAGGGAGAGATTGTTGGCATTCTACACTCTTATGAGAATAGTTGATGTTCTCATTGATGGAAACCAACTAGTAACCCACTAGCATTTTGGTTTCTACTAGCCCAACATCACAAGATTCATACACTAGCAAACACTGGCACTGCCAGGCACTTCATCGAAATTTAGATTACATTGACAACAAAGAATATTGGCACCCCAATCAACATGGGATAAAGTTTTTCTTATATGAATTGTTTTGTAATATGATCATATTTTGTAAAGCCGACATGGTATATTGTAAAAGACTCATATGTTGGCATATGGACACTCCAATGAGACATTGTATGTGATTGAAGGTTTTGTCATTGATGGAAACCTTGCAATCCTATTACACTAGCAAGGCATTACACCGGCATCAATAGATCACACTCTACACCGGCAAGGCATTACACCGGCATCGACAGAAAAAGAAAGCATATCGGCACAGAGGCTGACAAGATTTTTGTTATATTATTTTATTATTTATTATTGTAAAACATTGTAAGCTGACTTGATATCATTGTAAAATGACTCTTATATATAAAAGAGATCATTGTAGACATTTTGGAATGTGAAGAAAAAATAATTAGGCAGACCTATTATGCAAAAATAGGTTAAAGGGGTTTATGAAAAGAACAGAGAAGAAATCGGTACTAAATCTAGCATTGAAGATGCTATTGTAAAGTAATACATGTTAATGGATTTGTATAATCCACATTGTAAGTCAGTGAGACTTCCCATTTTGAGCAGTGAGCTCTAGGCACTTGGCCTTCCTGCATGTGCAGGCCCCTATTATAAGTAATATTCTCTTATTGGCCAGTAAGTGAATATTGTGGGTCACAAATCCCACCAAGCTTTTTCCCACACCGGGTTTCCTCGTTAAATCATTGTGTTATGGTGTGATTTTCATGTGGTTTCTTTCACTTCTATTTAATACATTATTTCTTGCATAACGGTACACTGTTATAATATGTTATGCATGTTTTAAGATAATAAATTCTAAACACCGGTTAGATACTGATTCACCCCCCCCTCTCAGTATCTATGGGAATCCTAACAATTAGTATCAAAGCCTAGTCCTCTATTTTTAGAAGCCTAACAGCTTGAGGAAGATCTTGACACTGGTAAAGATGGAAAATCTGATGAAGCAACTAGAAGCAGCTCTCTCAGACTATGATGTAGCAAAATTGAAAAATATCAAACTTGAAGATGATCTAAAGGCAGCTCAGGACATCATTCAGGCACTTCAAGAGAATCTTACCATTGCAAGAAACAAGAGAAGAGAATTATGTGAAAAGATGCAAAATGAGAATGATGAGAAGGAATCACTTAATGATGAGATAATCAAGCTGAAATTGGAGAACATAACAATGAAGAATGAGATACAGGATATGACTATGATGTTTTGTAAAGAAATTGAAGATAGGAAGAAGAATGAAGAAGAACTGACCAGAAGACTATGTGATGCAGCAAATGAGAACACCAAACTTAGCCATGAGAATGATATGTTGAAGATAGATCTGATGTACACTCAGAATAACTCAAAAGAACTGATGAGACAGAAAGAAGTCCTAGAAAGAGATCAAGATATTGCAAATCAAAATAAAGAAAAATTCAAGAAAAGTTCAGAGGAACTTGGTAACTTGCTGAAAAATAAAAAACCTAAAGGTGACACTTTTGGAATTGGCTTTGAAGTTGGAGAATGCTCTGGTACTACAAACACTCAAGATCACAACAAACCAGTAAGACAACCTAATGCTGATAAATTTAATAGAAAATGCTTTAACTAATAGGTATGGGCATAGAGAAAATCAATGTCGATCTAGAAATTATTAGAATATCAACACACCCACCTGTCAATGTTCAAAATGCAACAAAGTTGGTCACAACTCTGAAAATTGCAGAATGAATGTGAGATGCTATGTTTGTGGAAGATTTGGACATTTATCTAATCAATGCAGAACACAAACCGGCATAGGTTATGGGAAGGCTATTTAGAAGAATAATGTAACTTGTTATGCATGTAACAAGATTGGGCAATTTGCAAAATTATATAGAAGTAAAGGATCATCGGTAGATAACAAAAGCTCTAGCTTGAAAGGTAAAGAAAACATTGAAGAGGTTAAGCAAGATTTCTCAAAACAATGGATTAGAAAATCTAACCTAAGTTTTGGGAATGCTCCTCCACCGGTAGAACCAATCAATATTTCACCAGCAAGATGGAGTAGTGCTTAACCGGTAGAACAAAGTATTACTCCACCGGCAGGAAGCTCTTCATCAAACTGAAGAAAATATTCTTTGAGGTTTTGGCAATAAATGCGACATATGCTATTATTCCCTCGGTTAGAAATGAGAAATTTGAAATTTCTTTATTATTGGCAGACAATGTTAAATAAATAGTTAACCAAAATGCATTTAATGTGGTAGATGGCAAAAAAGACCTTATAAAATTGTGGTTTTGGCTCCATTTCATTTCATAGAGATTTCAAACCTATGAAGAGCGTGAAGATTCTGAGCTAAGGCATTCCGAGCAAGAGACAAGAACACTTAAAGCAATCATCCATCCTAAAGGGAGTAAAAGGTATTTTATCATGGCATCCACCTCTGCACTTGAATATATAGCAAACCCTACTATTGTTGAAGTTGTAAAAAGACCTAGGCCTGTATTTCAATTAGTTAACAAGGTAGCAAAGAAAGATGATACTTAAGGTGCTTTTTCTCAAGATGATACTTAAGGTGCTTTTTCTCAAATCCCTAAAGGAGTTGTTTATGCTGAAGACCCTAGAATTTACATTCACTGTAACATTGAGGAACGTGGAGATGAAGAAATTAAAACAATGTTTAAATCTAACACAAGATCATTGAAACCCTAGGATTTACAGAGATCCTTAGCATTCCTAAATTCCCCAAGGATGTGATAAGGATAGTCTTAAGCAGAGTTCATGGAGAATTTTTTTGGTTATATGCAATTCACAAAATCACCAAGGATGCTGTCAAAGTAGTGATAGGGTTACCCTCAACTGGTAGAAGACCAGATAAAACCAAGAAAATCTCAAGTGACCTAGTTACTAAGCTAACTGGTGCTACATTTGATAAAAGGTCTTTAAGAGTCAATGATGTAACCGACACCAATGTAAGATTTATCAGCATGATATTAGGGTATAAGGCAACACATGCAAACAGACTCAATTTAGTGTCAATTTTATGCATTAAGAGTGCTTATGATATGGTCACAGATAATGCAAAAATTGATGTATGTGAGTGGTTGAAGGATGAGTTAATTGATAAATTAGGCAAGATTAAGAAGGATAAGAAAGGTACTTTCAGATTTGGAAATCTACTAGTATGTTTAATGCTACATATAACAAAATAGGTTCTCGGTATAGGCTACAAAGAACTTGGTTATGATATACCGATAGGAAAATTGCTTACAGAACTATTCAACAATATGGGAGAAGACAAGGATAACAATATTCATGACTACTTTTAGGAATTTAAGGCTAAAATGAAGAAAAGAGTCAGGTTATCACAAAAGACTGTTGACAAATAAAAGGATAGCATTTGTTTTGTAATTAAAAAGGATGAAATCTGGATGGAAGCAGTCATCCCAAGGATAATTTGGGTCACAGAAATGGGTTATGAGGTAGATGACCTTATCATTGAGACATATGCTAAAGCACTTCTGGAAGCCCCCAAAGAACCAAAGGAACAAGAATTTGGTAGTGCTGAGACCATAGAGAAAAAAATTGAATCGAAGAAGAGAGTGAAAAAGGTAGAGGTAGTTGTAAGAAGAGGTTCTAGACAAGCAAAAGAAATCAAGGATAAAGTCATGTAACAAACTAGTATAATAGAGGATGAGTTAGTAGCTCCATAACCTGAAACTCACCTATCACCGGTAGGCACATCTTCAAAAAATGACATGCTTGCAACTTTCAAAAGAGTTGTAAGGAAAAGAGATCCCTCATCGGCAACCACACCCTCACCCAAGAGGACAAGACAAAAACAACAAGCAGTGAGATCTCCATTAAGAAAGGCTACACCAAAGAAGAAACTGACACCCAAGAAGAAGAAGAGAATAAATAAGGACATGACCCCTCTTGACATACTATTGAATGAGATTATAGAGGAAGGAAAACTAAAAAACATAGGAAAATTATATGACACTCTGACTGCAGATGAAAAAGAACAAGTAGAAAATAGTGTTATACTACATAGGGACATGTATAAGAAATTTCTAATGCAAGTGGTAGATGAAGTACCAGATGAACTATTTAGGAGATTGGAAGCAAGAAGACAAGCAGTAGTAGAACTTGCCAAGAAAATCAAGATAGAAAAGCTACTTACTGTATATCTAGTAAATTCAACCAAAGAAATTGATGACTTAATTGCTGAAGCCAACTGGTCAGTATTTTCTACTGCACACTAGCACATTGCTTTAATGGTTGGAAGAGTTAAAGAGGTGACTAAGGAGATAGAAAATGCATGGGACATTTTCCTAGTAGAAAAAGAAAAACAAGAAGAATATATGAGCCACAAACCTATAAAGGTTTATCAGAAGGACAAGGTCAAGGGTAAAGGTAAAGTTGGTGGACCACCAAGTATCAAGGTTAAAGACAACTTAACCCCACCTCCTTTGATTACTCCACCGGTAATAGAAAAAGATCAATCGATAGTTGAAAGTATGAATGTAGAGGATGTTAATCCTAATCCTGAAGTCTTATATACTGTGGATGTTGATACACAAAAGATCAACATTATGCTTGACAGAGACACACCTGATAAGACTGACATGGCTAGTGAGCCGCCAGTAGCTGAGAAAATTGATAATACTAAAGAGAAACCGACTGATGACAAAGGGAAACAAGTAGAAACTTAGACTGAGACTGAGACAGAGCAACAAACAGAAAAACAAACAGAGCAATAGGCTCCAAAACAAGGACAGATTAACAAGGAAGTAGAGAAACCAACAACTGGAGAAGTAGAAAAACCATTGCTTAAGGAAATGCAAACACAAACAAACCTACCAAGGTCAATACAAGCTTGGTTACTTCCATCGGTGATACTTAGAATGTTGGTTCTACATCATGCTTTAAACCAACTAATGTAACTGAGGTACTCCTAGATTCAATCAAGAGGATAACTGATTGCAGCTCTCAAGCTTATAAAGTAATAGATGATACAATCCTATTTTTGAAGGTAATTGCTCCTAACTATAATACTAATAATAAAGATTCTTTAGGACAACTTGATACCTTGTGTAAATACATCACTAAAAACACAGTGACAATTGAGCAAGCAAAGGAAAAAGAATTGAAGGATAAAATGGAAATTGAAAAGCAAAAATTCTTTGAGGATCAGATAAAGAAGTGTACAAAAGATTTTGACACACTTTTACAAGAAATATGTAATCTGCTGAATGAGTTCAAAATTTTGTATAGAGACCTATGTAAGACAAATCTACTAACAACTGATATTGATAAGCAAATAAGCAAGACACATGATGAGATAAATAAACTTGTAGATGATTTTGTTAACTCACTGGATACTGTATCAGATTTTGAAAAGAAGATAACAAATTTTGAGGATGAAATACTTAAGTTGGGAAGAGAAAAGGAGAAGATTGAGAATAAGGCAAAGAGTTTAAGGTTAAGAGTGAGTCCAAGATTGGACTATCTAGCATTCATGCAGACAAAAATATCTGAGGCACTTGTACAGGGAAAGAAGACACTGGTAGAGCACATGCAGCATCTCATCGGTACAGTTCTAAGGACAGTGATAGCTATCAAAGATAGAAAAAAGTTTAAGGAAAGTATAAACTTAATTTTGACTGACATATTTCAAATAATGATCGCACAGGTACAAGGTTGAGACTACAAACTCTACTGAGATCTTGACCACCTTTGTCATTGATGCCAAAGGGGGAGTAGTGGTATGAGAAAATTCAAATATCACAGGAATCATATGCTCAGGGGGAGCACTCAATTTTGGTAACTTTATTTTTGGACTTCACATTTTGGATACACTTTTGAAATTTCTCATGAGTGTTGCCATCAATGCCAAAGGGGGAGATTGTTCGCATATAGACACTCTAATGAGACATTGTATGTGATTGAAGGTTTTGTCATTGATGGCAACCTTGCAATCCTATTACACTAGAAAGGAATTACACTGGCATCAGTAGATCACACTCTACACTGGCAAGGGATTACACCAGCACCGATAGAAAAAGAAAGCATGCCGACATAGAGGCCGACAAGATTTTTGTTATATTATTTTATTATTTATTACTGTAAAACATTGTAAGCCTACTCGATATCATTGTAAAATGACTCTTATATATAAAAGAGATCATTGTAGACATTTTGGAATGCGAAGAAAAAATAATTAGGCAAACCTATTATGTGAAAATAGGTTAAAGGGGTTTATGAAAAGAACAGAGTAGAAACCGGTACTGAATCTGGCATTGAAGATGCTATTGTAAAGCAGTACATGTTATTGGATTTGTATAATCCACATTGTAAGTCAGTGAGACTTCCCATTTTGAGCTGTGAGCTCTAGGCACTTGGCCTTCCTGCATGTGCAAGCCCCTATTGTAAGTAATATTCTCTTATTGGCCAGTAAGTGAATATTGTGGGTCACAAATCCCACTGAGGTTTTTCCCACATTGGGTTTCCTCATTAAATCATTATTTTATGGTGTGATTTTCATGTGGTTTCTTTCATTTCTATTTACTGCATTATTTCTTGCATACTGGTACATTGTTATAATATGTTATGCATGTTTTAAGATAAGAAATTCTAAACACCAGTTAGATATTGATTCACCCTCCCTCTCAATATCTGTGGGAATCCTAACATCATATATGTATGAGATCTTATAGATCATTTTGATATGATGTATAGAGATGATAAGGATGATATAGATGATAGAAAAAATAGGTGAATTTTGTATAAGGTGATATAGTTGACAGAGAAGGTTTTGGTTATTGTTTGAGCTTAAACTTTTACTCAACCTAGAATTGGTGATGTTGTTTTAAGCAGTATTTTGTATTCAATTTGATAATCCATTTTGTAGTTAGTGTGGCTCTTGATTCAGTAGTGAGCTGTAGGCAGTTGGCCTCCCTGCATCTGCAAGCCCCTCATTATAAGTAGTATTTATTCATTGGCCAGTGAGTAAATCTTGGGGGTCACAAATCCCACTAAGGTTTTTCTCACATTGGGTTTCCTCTTTAAATATTTTATGTTATGGTGTGTTTCTATGTTGTCTCTACTATTTTTGTTTATTGCAATAATTTTTATTTACCCATACACTGTTTTGGGATGAAAAATTGTTAATAAGTTTAAATATTCTGCTAACCGGTTAGACACTGATTCACCCCCCCCATCTCAGTGTCTTTCAGACTATCACTGAATCTCATAGATGTTAAGGTGTTTCCAAGTTTTTGTATAATGCAGATTTCAATATACAAGAAATAGTATTTGTATGTAGGAAAAAGTATTTGATTTCACAATGGAAGAATTGTTTGTACTCTTATGGTTTTTAATTATTATGGATTGAAATTATGAATTAATGTTTATGATTTGTGTATGTTTCACTATTAGGTTCTTCAGATCCTCTATTACTTAGATGGTAGAGCTGGTTGTTGTCATTTTTGACAATGAGATTGTCTATTACAACTACTCTAGAGAATTCTTGGTGGTTCTTTGATATCTAGATTTAAATGTTGTATCTTGGAGGACATGTTCATTTGGTTTGTCCAATATTCAAGTTCAATTTTCTAGTGATAGTTTCATTGGCAAGTGAAGTTATGCTGTTTTGTGTTAAGTGCTATCATCTTGGTTGATTTATGACTTATTAAGGTAGATAATACTTTTTTTAGTCTGGATATGTATTTGAGGTTGATCTTGGATTTTCATATGGTTCTTATCATAGAATCTATAGATCCACAATGTGTATTATTATTGGATGATATTTTTTGGCTCATTGGTTAACATCCTTTATTTCTTATCTACACTTTTCATTTGGTGCTTACTTTAGAGGATGTGCTAGCATATGTTGATCATTGTAATCACTTTAAATTAATGTGTTGTGATGTGTTTGGGTCCCCTTTAATATCATGGAGTGGATCACATTTGGTTTTATTGGTCTAGGTAGCCTAATTTATGTAATATTATATATTGTTTGTGGCCGACCTATTTGAGTTTTTTAATGAATGATATTGTATATATAGATGTGTGTTTGTATGATTTGAAGCATGGAATGTGCATGAATTTATGTTAAGTATATGTTAATAATATACAAGTGGATTTGGTCCGAAATTCAATTTGTGAAGAGCTTTGATGATGATGTCTTCTATATGACAGGATTTTGAGATAGCGATTGATGTCAGATGCTTTTTGTATTATATTGGTTATTTGAAATAATGGTTCAAAGATATTTCATGATCAAGAGATATTTTTTATTTCAATTCATTTATTTCCTATACCTACTAGAAAAAGGTATCTTCATTTTGGTATCTTGCATAGACCTTTCTATCTTGCCCTAAGGTTATGAAACTTAATCATACAAGTCCTATCAAGTGTTGTGAGATCCTTAGCCTTGAGGCTAAAACATTCTAATTAATATTGATCCTCACTGTGGTTTTTCCCTATTTAGGGTTCTCCATGTAAATTTTTGTTGTTCATGTATTTGTTGTGCTTTGTGATTTTGAGTTTCATAATTGAAATAATGAGGTAATTGTGGTTTCCAATTTAAAAGATTAAAAATACAGTACTTTGATATCTAGACTGATTCACCCCCTCTTCTTAGTCTCATGGTGTGTTCAAAAATTGGTATTAGACTCTAGTTATTCTTAGGCAAGCTTAAGACTTGAGGAAGGTCCAGAATGGTGTAGGAAGTAAATTAGAAAATACTAAAGTTTGATGAGAAAAAATAATCCTATTGGAAGAAAATGATGGAATATCATTTGTAATATCTATCAAGTAAAATATGGGATATTATCAAAATTAGGTATAATACTATGGCAAATGGTCCTTAGACTTTAGAAGAGGTTAAGGAACATGAGGATAAGAAAAATATAAAATTTCTATTATTAGTTTCTTGAGAGGACTACTATTTTCTAAAGTTATGGGGTTGAAGTATGCTAAAGAAATTTTGGAGAAGCTGAGTAGTGTGTGTCAATGCGATTTGAAGAAAAAGCGAGTGAAGTTGACAAATCTAAAGTACAAATTTCAAAACCTGAGAATTTTTTATGATGAGAACATTTAAAGCTATCTACCTTGAGTAAATAGTTTGTGAGTAATATTAGGGGTATTGGTGTAAAATTAGAATAAAGGAAAGTGGTGAGAAAAGTGATGTTAACACTACCAAAATTATACAAAGATAAGAAGTGCGTGATTTAAGAAAGTCATGATATGGAAAAATACACTTTGGATCAAGTCTATGACTTTCTCTTTACCTTTGAGATTGCCATGCAAGATAGTTTACAAAAAGAGAAGAAAGAAGCAATATTTTAAAATTCCAAGAAGATTGAAGATGAACCTAAAGAGAGAAATGACATGGATGACATAGAAGAAAACTTGGTGAGAAAATTAAATAAAGTTACTAGGAAATACAAAGATAAGTTACCCTTCTAATGGTTCAATTGAGGAAGCAATTCTCATTATGCTTCTAGATGAACTTAGAAGAAAGATTATGATAGATGGTATGATGACCATACTAAAGAAAAGGACAATTACATATGCAATAATAAAAATAAGAGAATAGATGACACAAATAGGCCTAAGATTATTTTTTGTTTAATGGAGACTTATTCATCTAAAGATGAAGATGGTGATTGCTCAAATGAATAATCATTGTTTGTATCTATATAGGAGAATAATAATAAAAGGTTTGATAATATAGAAGATTGAAAATGCAGAATGGTAAAAAATTGATGTGACATTTGATGATGTAAGGAGAATATATACAAAAAAATTGATGTCCTTGTGATAAATAGATCTCATAATTGTAGTAGTTGTAATAATTGCATTAACCATGCATATCAAATAGTTTTACAATGTAATATACACCAAGATTTTCCCCTTATTACATTGATCCTAAAAATTTCCCTAAGGAGCCCGCCTTAAGGATTACACAACAAAACTTGTTGATTACATTATATGAATACATATCTTTTAGAAGATCTTCTCTTGAAGAATCAAATCTTGAATCAAGCAGGGCTCCATCAATAAATTGTCTCTTGAACATAAAAAGGTGTAGCATCCAGTTGTGTTCTTAAGCTCTCTATACTAAACTCTCAAATCTTAGTCTTGAATTATTCAACAATGGCCTCTAAGAGATATGACATATCTCTATCATTTTCTAATGACTGCAGAAGGGTATAATTCGCGATCATATTCTCTAAAGATTTCTCAAAAAAATTGATATTGAGCTCAACACCAAATATCAAGCTTGTCTCCAAAATATACCCTTCACAACACATGTAATCCTCAAACCTTGTAGCATCAACAAACAAAGAAAAATCATCTTTGTTCCCTTCTATTTGGCCTCCTCCCTCAAAAATAGCTTGGAAAAATATATGGAGAACCCTAACAACCCTATTCTCCATGAGGGACTTATGGTCCTCATCATGGAGCAGGCTAAATCCCTTGAGCTCCCTCTTTTTGAGACTGACCTACAGACTAATATCTAGGATGTCTCTAACTCAGAAATGGACTTGGAAGAAGGTGGGGTTCCTTTTGATGACTGTGAATACAAACTTTTGGATGAAGGCGAGATGGTGATCACCCTTGGGATTTTTAGCAACAAGAATCCTCCTAGATGGGTGGCTATCAAATACAAAACTACCAACAAAATGATCTCTAAGGCCAAGCCCCTCTCTAAAAAGAAAAGGGTGGTAGTTTAGAACCATATCCCATAGATTACGAATCAAGGAATTTAATTGGACATTCCTATCAATGTCCAAATAGAAAAATAGGGGACCATAAGCAACACAGAGAATAGTGGGATTCAAAGAACTAGTAACCTGATGAATCTGGTTATGGAATCTACCAGAAGCTAGGAGAGGTACTGGAAGTGGGTTGAGCATGAAATTGATAATTTAAAAATGAGGGTTAAAGAGATTATTGATATCTTCACTTCTTCCCCTGAGCCCCGCAAACTTGAGAAACTCATGATTATGACAAAAAAAACTCTCCTAGGATGTTGAGGTGATGAAATGCAATCATGAACAAACGGATTGAAAAGGTGGAGCAGTCTGTTGGATCTCAAATCAAGAGATTGGATAGGTCCTAAGGAAATTCCAACTCTTATGATCAAACCTTCCAATTTGGTTTGGCCAACTTATAGAGTGAACCTATTTGGTTACTAACTCTCTCATTTTACACTTGGCAAGACCTAGGTGGGTATACGTATTCACTAGTGGATTTCGATGACTAATGCTTTTTATAGTAGATTGCGTATCTTGATCTAAATTCTTCCCTATCTTAGAATGGCATAGGTTCCTAGGATAGGTGGCTTATAGATCAATTCAAAAATTGTTGTTGTGAAAGATATTAGATATTTGTAATTGAAATTTATATGTATACACTATTGCTAATTGATTCTATATTTATCCTACTCAAGTATTCCCATTTATTTAAATTAAATGTAATTGATATGGTAAAAAGTTGTTGTTTATGAATGACCAGTGTCTTTCATGTTATTTGGGTGACAGAGTCTTATATTTCCCTAGGACTTAATATATGATTTATGAGATAGTTTTTAAACCGACCCCCTCTGGTAAATCTGTCAGTTACTATTTCTTATGAGATCTACTAAATGTTTATATCATAAACCTCCTAAATGAATTTAACCCTAACCTTAAGGGACCATTCACGGAATAACTACAAGAACAATTACAATCCACGAGTAGATCTATTTAATACAAATTTATAATATAGGAACATAGACTTCACTCTAAAAATACAAATAATATCACAACCAACTGCCTATAGAAAGTGAGATAACTCATAGTACATATGCAAAGGAAAAAAACTCATTCTATTAAAGTTTCAAAATGGTACAATAGTATGCCAGAGGTTCTAGTATCTATTAGATACCCTATCTTCTAAATTATGTCCTTCTTTTTACAAAACTTGCTTATATAAATAAGTGAGCAACACCTATTCTATGAAGAGTTATGTCCCTTCATCATTAACAACTTAATTACAATTGTTTAACAAAGTGAAAGATGAAAAGATTAAGCATGCCAAGATAATTAATATAATTCTCACTCTTATGGCATCTAATGACTGTGCTCCTTTTTTTCATATCTATTTCTAGTTAAAAGAGATCAAACACCGCCTGGTTGATATGTGGGGATATATTTTCATTCTAGTTGAATTTAGCCACTGCCTTCTCCTTAATTTGTGCAAATTTCTTTTTCCATTATTCTAACAGGGTTAGTTCACCATCCTTGTAGATAGTCAGCACCATTGCAACACAATCTTCGTTCAACATCTGGAGATCTTTATTCAATATGTCTATGTACTTGTCATGCTCCACCAGATATTGGTCCCCTTGATCTCTGTCCTCTATAGTCATGGCCTTATTGTCCTTCAGTACATCTTACAATCTCTCCCTTAATCTCTCATGCTCTTTTAGATCTTTTATAATTCCATTGTATTCTTTCCAATATGGATTAGCATATGACAACATAGCTTTGAACCTGTACTCAATGACATCATTCGCCAGCTTGTTCATCTTTTATTGGGCACTGGTTGAGTGCTTGGCTAACTTTTTAACCTTTATCCTCCAGTAGGTAGCATCAGATATAGCATCTAAGACCGTTAAGTCAGGTTGATAACCCATATCTGGTTCATGTTCCCCATAATAGGAGTCTTTAGTTACAACTGTGCTTGTAACCTCTAGACTTCTTCAGTAGCCTTCTCATACAAGCCTCTATAAATATTGTTCTCTTTTACCAAAAACTTTGTTTGTTCTTGGTTCAATTTTTCTACATCCACATTCACCTTGGCTGTGATTCTGGGATCAATTTTCCCAACTTGCTAGACCATTAAGTGGCCAAAAACTTGATCTATATCAACCAGAATAAGTCTCTTTTCCTTCAAATACAAGGTCCATATTATGAGAGCCTTTTGATCTGGATCATATCTTGAGCCCATAAAGATCTTATCTATCTCTTCTAGTATGATCTACTTGTTAGGGTCTTGCTTCTTGATGAAACTGTCAAACAACAATGCAGATCTCATATCCCACCCTAAATAGGTAAGCACACTAGCATCCTTGAGTGATTGCCTCCCTTTCTTGGATGTTATTTCCTTTTCATCATGGTCCACTTCCTCTCACAATCTTTGGGCTTGTTCATCCTCTATCTTATCTTTCATAGCAGTCCTAACCTGTATTTGTTTATGCTGGTATAGAAATGTGTCAAATTCTTTGGAGGAAATGAAATCATCATCATCAATGAAAGCCTCATGTTCAAACATCCTTATATCTCCAACATCTTGTACATTGTACTACCCCATGGTCATATCAACTTGTACACCATCCTCAAATCTAGGAGGATATTCTTCTCTTGGAGAATCATTTAGAAAAATCATTAGAAATAGATTAAGGAGACAATTGGGCCAAGCGCTTTGTATCCCTGACAGTTTTGATATGCTTTCCATAGACATAAGAGGGCACTCCCTCAAGAAATTCTATCTCATGATCCATAATTTTATTTTCTTTATCTAAGGTATCTTTGATGTGTTGAAGCATGGCCTTATTTATTCTCCCTCAGAAGAGCTTCCATTTGTAGGCTTCGAACACTAGCTCAAACTTAGGTCTTTTTTCATTAGCTTCTTCCCTTTTTATATTTCTGATGAAATCATTAGGCATGAGTGACACATGGTCTCCATCTCTGAGTTTCTGGGATGACCTTGTGGCCCCTATGTATCCTTCCAGATCAAAGTTTGGCCTGGGGTCTCCTTCTACCATCTTGTAATAATCCAATTTATTTTGTAGCAAACCGTAACTTTTTGAGATTTTGACAACAAAGTATGAAAAGACAAGTAATCCAGGCATGATGGATTGTTTTCCATCACTAGTTAAATGTTGGGTGCTTACTATTGATAGCTGCCTAACAATCTGTAGGTAGGCCACTTTGTTAGGCACAGTCATAGGAAATACATATGGTTTTCCCTCAAATCCATACACTCTTATCCAAGTGCAATCTAAAAAGAAATAAAAATCTCCCTAGTTGTGCTCAATTGCAGTATCTTCAATTAAAATATAATACCCTAAAAATGGTCATCTAAACCATGAGCCCCTGATATCGACAATGCCACCAATGTCCTAACCAAAGGCAATTAAATAAATCTTGAGCACACAATTAATTCAATTAAATAAATCAAATGAGCACAAATCTTCAAAAATGGAAATAAATCAAAAAAGGAATTAATTGAAAAAGAATTCAATTGGAGATAATATTGAAAATCAAATTAAAAATTGAAGAATAATCTCAAAGAAAGCAGTTAAAACAATTAAAGGTTAAAATTGAATGAAATAGAGAATAAATGAGTTTTTTCTAATTTTATCTTATTTTTAGTTCAAATTCCTTTAAAACTAAGAAAAGAATCCAATCACATCAATTCACCTGGATTGTGCTTCTTCTTGGAAATTCTTGACCGCTCATCATCATTTGATCTCAGCGTTTGGTTTCTTTCTAGATTTTCTATAAATTCAGGCCTTCATCTCTCATTCAAAAACCTTGGAGAAACTCTAAAGAAAAAGGATCCTAGAAAATAAATTGTTATAATGTTGATTTTTCTCTAGGTTCATTGAGAATATTGCATATATATTTAAATCATTTATCTCATTTATTGCTTAAATCTTGTTAGATTTATCTTGAATCCATCTAGCATTAATATCATGCTCATATAGATTAAAATCCTTCATCTCGATGTTGTCTAGTCACTGGTATTGTTTATAATCTGAGAGCAATCATATACTCACATCTTTAAGAAGGCAATGGGCCAATTTGTTATGGTTTATTATTCATTGATTATATCTAATTAACCATGCACGTAATGACTTAATTGAAGTGTTGTGCTTACAGATACAGTCCACTTTTCACACACACATTTCTGGTGCCCACCGTGGGGTAGAAAACTACTTTTTCGGCCTCAAAATCATTTTTTTTATCCTACAGGTTTCATCTGTACAACCTCTATGAAATATCCTATGAGCAGGTTCACTACATCATATGACATTATATTGACGCCTGTAGTTTACTGTATGAAACAAGATCATATCCTTTATATTGCCGTACGAATCAAAATATAGACTCATACGACATACTGATTTTGTTATATTTTGTCGTTCTATATTAATTTATAACTTGTATGACATACTGCTTATGCTAACTTTTGTTGTTCTATATTAATTTCTAACTTGTATGGTACAAGTATTATGTCATTCTATTTCATGAAGATTGTCATACGATTCTATTTTTTGATAGATTAAAAACAAAATACTTTTCAGGGTTTTTCTTGGATTAAAATTTGATTATGCTAATGCTGACCCTAAGTTGTCTTCTATCTGCCTGAGATTTTCACAACCTAACCAGTTTCTTGCAGGATGCTTGTCAAAAAATCTATCAATCAAACATATGCCTATCAAAGAATAAAAACAACATGACTACTGATGCGTTGCTTTTGCAAGTTGCCTAAAGAGAAATCAATCAAATATTGTGTGTTCTTTAAGTTTTTCAAGGCACCTAACTTGCTATCAGGCTAATGAACAAATCTGTCTTTTGTGCTTTTTTTGAGAAAATTCTGAGAGGTAGGAGAGTATTCTCTTGTCTTTCTAAGACAATCAGAAATCTAGACCCTTGTGGTGTTTTCTTTGTTTGAGATTTGTATATCTTTAGTAGGCCTGCCCTCCCGAGGAGCTTAAAAACTCTTAAAGCCATTATGGTCGATGTGAGGGGAACGACCTTAGTGGGAATGACTAAACGCCAAGTACTCCAACCCAGTATAAAATAAACATGATTTGATGAAAATCAAGTCAATGGCAGTGCTCGAGAATAGCTCTCCTCAGTACCTTCGGGTATATTGAACCTTGGTTTTCAAGGCTGGGAGACCTATTAATTGAGTTTATACCTCGACATGCCAAACAAAACCCTTACTAGATCTAATTAAAATTAGAAGCTACCTGATTCACCTCTGAAAGGTTGATAATCTTTGTGCAAGAGAGATAGTAACTCTCCCAAGGTACTTGCCATATCGTGCCCCCATTAGCATTTGGAGTCAGCTAATATAGCATTGAGAATCCATTGTGTGAGACTTAGCGGCCATATTCTAATTAGCTATTGGGTGTGTACCTAAGTCAGCAAGCAAAGTTTTTCTTCTCTAAGCAAACTTCCATAGGGTTTTCATTTTGTGATTGGAGTTACTATTCATACTGCTTGTTTTTGTGTTTTCATCCTTGAAATTAAAACTGGAATACTAAAATTGGAGAAAATAATTCAACAAAATTAGTAATCAAAACTCTATCTGTGTCACAAACTAGTCTATCCTAGTCAAAAATCAGTCCATCTCAAAATTGGTTATACTCAGTTGTCATACTCAGCCATTGAAAAACTCATAATTTTTGTCTTTGCTCTATGAACAGTCGTACAAGTCTGATCATTTGTCATCCTGCACCATATCATGTGTCATACAATTCTTCTAAATTGTCGTCCTCGTCTCAATCTTCTATCATACAAAACCTAGCAGTCTGTTGTTTAAAGTTAAATCTTGTGTCATATGAGACAGAACTGAACAAAATCATTTGTCATTTGGGACCTACCCATTTGTCATACGATACTAGGTAGCAACTGGTACGAAATAGAACTATTGTCATCCTGGACCTATTATACTATCGTATGGTCTTATAAATTCTGTTGTACGAGTCTTTGATTTTTGCAAGTCTAGAATAGTCAAACCTATCCAAAATAGTCTACAGTAAGCCTAAAACTGGTTATCATCATCCTGAGCATAAACAACCTTGATAGTGTACCTCTGTCATTGTGTTGCATGATTTTCTCGATCATCTTTCAACTAATTCAATCAACTACTTATCAAAATTGAGTCACTTAGATAAACGTCTTACACAGGATATGTCATTCCTGAAACCAGACCAAGTATTAGTCACTTCATCTTAAGTTAACTTAGATAACATCTTACACAAGATAGATCGTTCCTGAAACCAGACCAGATCTTAGTGACTTCCTTCTGTAGACACCTAAAATTGTCATGTCTAATTAAATAAATATTTTATTTATTTAATTATCTAAGCCTAATTCTTCTATTAATTAAATAAATTTTTATTTATTTAATTAATTCATTTATCCTCTTCTAGCCTTATTTCTCATTTAAATAAATACATTTATTTATTTAAATTATCCTTTTCCTAAATTAAATAAATATTTTATTTATTTAATTGTCCTACTTCTTCTATTAATTAAATAAATCTTTATTTATTTAATTAATTCATTAGCTTTTTCTACCCATGACACATGTCATTCATCTCTTAATTCATACACTACCTACCTCTTTCATTATTTTGGTATTTCTTATACCTACCCTCTAATCCTAGCCGACCTCTCTTTTTACACCTCTCAATCTTAACCCTCCATTTCATATTGGTCTTCTATTTAACGAGATGCTTTCTTCATTATCAAACCCTAATCACACATGCTAATGATCTTTTATGTAATTGACTACACTACGATCTTACTTGCAACCACATTCCGTTCTTTGTTGAGCTCTTGTGCATATAAAAATCTGAGAGCAAATATATCAAGCAAGATCAATGGAGATAGGAAGAATGGAGATCAAAACCCTATTGGACATGTGATGGTATAATCTTTGTGATTTTGAGTTATTTTGCATTGTCTTAGGTTATCTTCATATGTTATGGTGGATCTTTGTTGATTGTTAGGCTAGGGTTTGGTGGTTGGATTCATTTTAGCCTTTCAATATTGTTGTTTATTGTTATCCATTTTCACCATATACATTTTGGCACGCCCGGTGGGACACTTGTCCCTTTGCATTTAACATTTTTGTTGATGATTTTGCATTTTTAAAGTTGCAGATCGAATAGTTTTCGACAACATTTTAGGTTTTTCCACATCTGCGAGTGTTCGGATCACATTTTTGTGTTTCAGAAGCGTCTGCGATATAGAGAATCGCGTCTGTGTTTCTGCCAATTTTTTTTTTTTTTTTGCAGGTTTCTGGAATCGCGTCTGAGAATTTTAACCGCGTCTGTGCTGGATCTTATCGCGTCTGCACTCAGAAGTCGCGTCTGTGACCTATGATCATGTCTGTGAACTACAGAACCGTGTCTGCGTCTGGTATAAAGGCGTCTATGCATTCTGTTTTGCAATTTTTCAATTTTTCTTTGATTCGGGTTTTCGGATTTTGTACTTAGGGTTTCAGATCTAGTTTGTTTTCGGCTAACTCTTGCAGATCTAGCTAACCTGATTTGTGCAGCTTGTTTTGGAGGCAAAAACATTTTTGTTGAAGGCCCCTTTTCACAAAGTCTTTTGGGTTTTAAAATTTACCTAACTTGTGTGCTTGCAGGAAGGGGTTATCATTTGAAACAACCCAAACTACTAACAATTTTGTTGCAGGGCCTTAGCTAGGGTTTTGTAATTTTGTTGTGTGCCTTGTTTTCATAGCTCAGCAAACACTTCCATTGGTGCACTAAAATTGAATCATTGTCTTTTGTGTCTTGAGCAATAGGCTCTTTTTGTTTGATCTTTAGAGGGCCTATCTTCCCGTGTGGTCATTAGGACTACTAGTGAGAAGAGAACGACCCAAGTGGTAGCGAGGAAAACCCACCTCTTCCGAACCACTATAATCAAATGTATTCATGGTGAAAACTATGGATAACATGTGCTGATTAGTTCATACCGACACTATGTCTCCCCATAAACCCGTTTGATCAAATTTATTTGATCATTTGTAGGGCGTAACCCCTACTGGCTGGGAGCCTTCTGTATTTACAGAGCTGAAAGTGCCGCATGTATGGCCACACGAGTAGATGCCCTTACTAGCACCTCTTTGTTTTAGATGCCCAAATCCTTCTAGTTGTTGAGGCAGGAGGTTGGACCTCTGGTAGCGGCCCACACACATACGGTTCTTAGTAGAGATACAAAGTTCGCCATGGGGAGTTTTCATGGGGACTGATGCTTGGCTGACCCGAGAAGTGAGTGCTGAGGGTGGAGCCAGTGAGGTCAAGCATCTAAGTATCCACTCTGAATAGCGTAGCCTCGGGGGTAAAACCCTATGTGGGATCAACAACTATTGTCTTGGCCAGCCCTAAGATTTGTGCTTGTCTTATGCTAAACACTCAAACATTCAAGACAAAACAGCAAAACATTGTGTCTTTTGTGTCTTCAAGTGTATGCAAAAACTTTTTACATCAAACAACACACTTTTGGAGTCTAAACAGTTTGCAAACATTGAGTCATCAACATTGTGTCCTCTTGTCACGAAAAACAGTCAAACAGTCAGATTTGGTCACAAGAAAACAATTTCACAGATCGAAAAAATTGTACTAAGGTTACAGAAATGCATATGTGTCTGTTTTAACCACGTCTGCATCAGATAAGCACGTCTATGAAGTACAGAATAGCGTCTGTGTTTTTATCAGCATCTGTGTCAAATAGAGAGGCGTCTGTGTCTAGGAATCGCGTCTGTGAAGAATACAGAGGCGTCTGTGTCAGGATTTGAAAACTTTAACAGTCAAGCAAACAAAGAAAATCAGTTTCGGCATACTTGAGCTTCTTAGGTTGTCTCTTCAGGTTTCATCTAGCATTCAGCCTGTTCTAAGGTTTCACACAGTCCATCATTGCTTCACATCTCATTTTACATTCACAATTGTCTAAACTTGAGTCAAAAGGTCACTTGCTTGTCCTCATCATACTTTGTAAACACACTACATACAACTACACTTTGCTAAGTGGTCCCTCATCAAGGTTTCTTACCTTTGGGTCTCATTTGGTCTTACTTAGAGTCAAGGTCAGCTTACCTCATCAAGAGAAACGATCCTCTCTTTGGAAGTCACACCTACTCTACTACTTACATACTTGGTCTTACACTTTGGACATTGCAAGTACACCTCAAGATTCATTTACACTCCATACAACTCTTGGTCTTCCATACTCTTGTCATTTTTGATCTAGTTTCTCACATCTTGGTCTAACACCTAGTTCATGGTTGAAACCCGCCTTCAAAAATCTAGGAGAATAGCTAAAGAAGCTCAAGAATCCGTAAATATGAGTTCTTATGAGTATGACAATGATCTATTCTACAATCCTAAGCACACTACATTACCAGACATGAATGTTTATAGACACAATTCAAATGTGGAAAGCGCAAACACTATAAACAACAATGCTACGCACAATGACACAGTTGACAATTCTTCAATACTATCAGCAGACATACAAGAATCCACAATGGATCCTCAATTCAATAGATTGGTTGAAGAGATAATGAGGAGAGATCGACAATACTTTTTAAACATGATGGCACAAAGTGGAGCTAAAATACCGCATGATTTTGACTTATCTCAACTTATGGAAAGTCGACCCTCACAACAAATTCAACCCAACATGGATCAAAGGAGACCAAATAGTGGAGGAAATAGAGGACCGAATATGATGCCTGAGTCACCATCAGTTTTGCTTCAAAAACCAGCAATCCCACATACACAAGCTCAAACATATGATACTTACACTCAAGGACCATCATGGAGGCCTTATGCTCAATCACATGCTCAAGGTATGAATCAACCAAAACAAGTGGATACTCAAGGACATCCTCAAAATTTTGACACAAGGAGACCTCATGTCAAAATTGGGGGCAACACAATGGAAAATGAAAGGCCTATTGAATATGGTTTATATACACAAAATAGATATGGGGTCCCTCAACATGAAGTTATGCCAAATGCTCCATACATGTCGCAACAATATAGACCTCCATATGGACATGTCTACGATCAATATCATCCATACATGCAACAAGCTCCTCCTCAAATGGGCATTTCAAACATGGGGTATGCTACAAGAAATCAATCTCCTCCCAAGAATAATTTGGAGCAACAAATTAGAGATCTACAAAAGAAAATGGAGGACATGAGTACACCAAAACCTACATACACTATGAGAGATATATGTCCTTATCCCTTCGATAAGAGCATTCCAATGCCTCCATTTCCTCCACACTTTGTAACGCCAAAATTTGACAAATATAGAGGGAGAGGAGACCCCAAGGCACACATAAGACAATTCTTCACAGCTTGCATTGAGGTAGCGGCAGAAGAAACATACTTAATGAGGTTGTTCCCACAGAGCTTAGGAGATCAAGCTATGGAATGGTTTTCTCAATTACCTCCCGGTATTAAGTCATGGGGTGACTTGGTAGAGGCATTCATTCAGCATTTCTCCTACAACATTGAAACAGATGTCTCAGTTACCACCTTGTGCAATATGAAACAAAAGGAAGGAGAATCTTTCGCAACATTTTTACAGAGATGGAGAAACTTAGCTAGCAGATGCTCTTGTGAAATCCCGCAGAAACAAATGGTAGAGATGTTCACACAAAATGTTAACAAGACTATTGGCTATGATCTCAGAAAAGCTTGTTTGTCTACATTCAAGGATGTCATTGAAAAGGGCCTAGCAACAGAAAAGGTCTTAATTGAACAAGGAGTTATCAAACTATTCAAAGAAAACAAAGAGGACTTCAAAGGAAAGGACAAACCAAAATTTTGGAACAAGAACAAGAACACAGTTAATGATGGTGTGGTTGATGCCAACACAGTGAGACCCAAGTTCGTCTTTTCTGGATCAAGTTCTACCAACAATCAGGTGAACACTCAAACAACTTCTAGACCACGAAGGAGGTACACTCCATTGGGGGAACCACTTGAATCAGTATTCAAAAAGCTTGTAACAAACAAAGTAATTACAGTTCCAGATTTTCCTCCTTATGAACCAAAGGTAAAACCAAATTGGTGGAATGATGATGAGTTTTGTGAGTTTCATAAGAGCAAGGGTCACAAGATAGGTAATTGCCATCGATTGAAAAACATTGTGCAAGATCTCATTGACAGAGGAGATATAGAGATTGAGGGACATTCATCTAATCAAGAGCATGAGATGTTTAAGGAACCATTCCCAAAACATGACAAAGGAAAAGGCAAAGTCACAGATGATCAAGCCAATTACACTAGAGCACCTTACAATTATGATTCTACTATCAATCACATCTCAATGGACAATCATATCTCTACTATTACTATCAAGAACAAAAACCCTGAGAATCCTTCTCAGAGACCCAAGATTGTCCTAAAAGGTGTGGGATCTTCGTCCGAATCTACCTCTGAATGTCATGTTACAACTCATCGAGGTAAGATCACATTTCCAGGTGCCTCCACTAAGAATACCAATCTTTCATCAACCAAGCCTGAGTACAACCTTGTAGAACAATTAGGGAAGACACCTGTGCTCATATCTATTCTTGAACTCCTACACATATCCCCTGCACATAAAGCTATCCTTGACAAAATCTTGAGAGACACTGCCATCCCTACTGATCTGAACGTGGACCAGTTTCAAGCCATGGTGGGATACCTATCCGTTCCACACTCCCTCACATTTACAGAAGCCGATGACGCCTCCATAAGTCAGCCACATAATGCACCTCTACATGTTGAAGCCTTCATACACAAACATCGAATAAAGCGAGTCCTGATAGATGGAGGAGCAGGTCTTAATATTTGTACCTTGAGTACCATAAGACAATTGGGATATTCTGACAAGGCTGTGAATGCTACAAACCAAATCACCATCAAGGCTTATGATGATGAAGAGCGCTCGTCCAAGGGCACAGTCACCTTACCGCTAAGAATAGGGCCAGTCACAAAGGATGTGGTTTGTCAAGTCCTAGATCTTGATCTCACATACAACATATTGCTAGGACGTCCTTGGATTCATGAAATGAGGGCAGTCCCATCAACATACCATCAGTGCATTAGGTTTCCTCACAATGGAGTTGAAGTGACCGTCAATGGTGATCCAAATCCATTCATATATTGTAATAACTTGAGATCACATACTGAGACTATCATTCCCAGCAATCGTGAGGCTACTCCTTCTTCAGCATATATTGATCCCGAGTCATTAAAGCCCTCGACATCCAAACAAGGTGAACTTAGAGCCAAGTTTCAAGACAAAGGCATGGGAGAATACACTTTGAATCAAACAATGTTTTTACGACAAGCCATGACCTCTCCCAAGGAATATGGGAGGCCACATCCTGACAAGAAAATCTCCATCATGATACTCAAATGGGATCCTACCATCTTTCAAAAATGGGGTGAACTAGAAGAAGAAAATTTATATAAAATGCTCTATAAGGACGTTGAAGAGGACACACATGATCAGATTATTATACCCTGTGAGAACTATGGCAAAGGCTTCAAAATTTTGCAAAGATTTGGGTATGATGGAAAAAGCCCTCTCGGACTATGCAAAGAAGGTGTCATGGAGCCCTTACAACCTGAGCTAACTACAAGAAGGGAACGCTCAAAAGGGCTTGGTTTTCTGAATCCCAGACCACATAATAAAAGAACAAAAGAGGTATGGCAAATCAAAGTTGCCGAAGTTCAACAAGAGGATTATCCTTCCACAGATTCTAATGAGTGGGAGTGGGGTTCAGACAAATCCTCCAGTGACTATGAGCTCACTGAAACATTCAGAGAGCCAGATGAACCCACAGAGGAGGAGGAATTTTACAAAAAGTTCAGAGTTGGTCAAGAACCAACCCATAAGGATCCCGCACAAGCTTCGTTTCAAGGTCCTAGGTCAAAATCACATAGGATGAGGACACCTGTCCCAGAAGGCTCTACTAGTGATGACAATTTGGATTCACTCACGATCGAAACTGATGAGGAGAGTGCCATCGATGACCTCGATGATTACCTTGACATACCTGAATATAACCACATCTTCACTCTTCGTCCAGCAAACTCTGAAAACACTAAAGACCTTCCCCTTGTTCACCCCCAACTCATTGACTGGGATCATGAAGGACCAACACAATTTGATACATTTCAAAATGACGAAGCTATTATCGACTACCTTGGCATTCGAGATGATCTTCCCCCTGGAGACCACAAAGCAGGATACGCCATAGAGCTCAACAACATAGCATACTTTGGTGAGGGTGTTGGGCCTTCTAGTCGCAAAAATGTGAAAATAAAAACAAAACAAGGGTCTTATGGCGAAAACCACACTGTGGCGCTATCTGACTCCAAAAAAGTAAAAAGAAAGGACGTATCTGAGGGTGAAATCCTCTCTGAGGCGCTCGAAGATGGAAGGCTCGACATTCTCCCAGCATCATACGAGGAAAAATCATCCATGTTGGTAGAGGAGACTATAAAGACAAACATTGGTACAGCAAAGGTTCCACACAACATATTTTTGGCTCAATCATTGACAGAGGCCGAGAGGATAAAATTCATAAGCTTTTTCAAGGAACGACAAGTCAACTTTGCATGGTCATACGCTGATATGCCTGGACTAGACCCGGATTTGGTGATGCATCATTTAACAGTCAAACCGGGGGCAAAACCAGTAAAGCAGAAATTAAGGAAAATGCATCCACAAGTGGCATTGCTAGTCAGGACAGAGCTAGAGAAATTATTGGATGTCGGATTCATACGCCCAATTGATTATCCTGAATGGATTTCCAATTTAGTACCTATTAGCAAACCGGATCGCAGCATCCGAATATGTACAGACTTCAGAGATATCAACAAGGCTTGTCCAAAGGATGATTTCCCATTACCAAACATTGACTTGATCGTTGATCTCACAGCAGGCCATGAAATGTTATCTTTAATGGACGGATTTTTTGGATATAATCAAATCAGGATTGCACCGGAAGATCAACATAAAACGTCATTCACTTGTCCATGGGGAACCTTCTGTTGGAATGTCATGCCCTTTGGGCTGAAAAATGCAGGCGCCACTTATCAAAGAGCGATGACCACTATCTTTCATGATCTCATGCATGTAACGGTGGAAGATTATGTTGACGACCTTTTGGTTAAATCAATAGACAGAAATACACACTTGGACATACTTTCAGTTGCTTTTGATCGGCTGGAAAAATACAAGGTGAGACTAAATCCAAAGAAATGCGTCTTTGGAGTAACCTCCGGGAAGCTCCTAGGATTGATTGTGTCTAAAAGAGGAATTGAAGCTGATCCAGCGAAGGTCAAGGCTATCTTGGACATGCCGCCACCCAAGAATATTAGTCAACTTCGATCTTTACAAGGGAGACTCCAGTCCATACGAAGATTCATAGCACAACTTGCAGATAAGTGTAACCCTTTCTAGCACCTGCTACACAAAAACATCAAGTTCAAATGGGATGAGAACTGTCAACAAGCTTTTCAGACGCTCAAAGATTATCTATTGAACCCGCCAGTTTTGATGCCACCAATTCCAGATCAACCATTGCTACTTTACATATCGGCTATTCCGACAGCACTGGGGGCACTCCTAGCACAACAAATACCTGACGGCAAGGAAAAAGCAGTCTACTATATCAGTCGCACATTGGTGGGATATGAGCTAAACTACACACCAATCGAGCGTGCATGTCTCGCTGTGGTGTTTGCTTCACAAAAATTACGACATTATATGCTCACTCACAAGACTAAGTTGATTGCCAGAATTGATCCACTAAAATATCTTCTCAACAAAGCTACACTTACTGGGCGGCTGGCCAAGTGGGTAATGATTTTGAGTGAATTCGACATTGAATACGTGGACAAAAAAGCTATAAAAGGACAAGCAATTGCAGATCAATTGGCAGATGCTCCCATGATAGATGATGCTCCTCTACAGTCAGAATTTCCAGATGAGTCCATTCTAACAATATCACCTGCAAAGCCATGGCAATTATATTTTGACGGCTCATACACATAGCACGGGGCAGGAGCGGGTATAATATTTATAACTCCTCAAGGTGATTCTATACCAAAATCATACCGCTTGTCATTTCCTTGCACCAACAATATAGCGGAATACGAGGCATTAACAACTAGGTTAAGAATTGCAGTTCAATGGAAGATCCAAGAACTTCGTGTTTTTGGGGATTCTCAACTTGTCATCCGTCAAGCAACTGATGATTATCAAACAAAAGATGAAAAACTAATGCCTTACAAACAACTGGTAGATGATCTGAAACAACACTTTGCAAAGATAGAGTTTGAGCAGATACCAAGAGAATAGAATCGCGCTGCTGATGCCATGGCTACAATTGCTTCGCTCATTGATCTACCACAAAATGAGACCTGCTATGAGTTCCTGGTAGACAACCTGCTGATTCCGTCATATGAGATCACTCCTACAGAAATGATATGTGTTGTTGGTCCTGAATCCCAGTTATATGGTTCCATATTCACATACCTTCACGACAACAGCTTACCTCCCGATCTATTGAACAATCAACGCCATACTTTCATTCGCCAATCCTCTCGATACGTCATTTTAGCTGATATCCTATACCGACGAGGTCTAGATGGCACCCTTCTTAGATGTTTAGAGAATGACGAAGCTCAGATTGTGTTACGAGAAGTGCATGAAGGGATATGTGGTCCGCATACTAGTGGTCCTACCTTGGCCAAGAAACTCATCAGGACTGGATACTATTGGCCTACTATGGAAAAAGATGCATATCAGTTTGTCAAGAAATGTAAGCAGTGTCAAATTCATGGAGACCTCATACATGCACCAGCACAGGAACTACAACCACTTGCATCTCCTTGGCCCTTTTGTCAATGGGGACTCGATCTCATAGGCAAGATTCACCCTCCTTCTTCCAATGGACATAAATTCATTATTACAGCCACAGAGTATTTTACAAAGTGGATTGAAGTTGTGCCTCTCACACAAGTTACTGGGAAACAAATCGCTACCTTCATCTTGAACTACATCATTTGCCGATATGGGATTCCTACTTCCATTGTTACTGATAATGGGCATCCCTTCAAAAATCAGGATGTTCGTGAACTCTGTGAGTGCTTCCATATCTCTCACCGTTTCTCCACACCATATTACCCCCAAGGTAATGGCCAAGCTGAGGCGTCTAATAAAACAATTCTCAAAATCCTTAAAAAGACAGTCGACGACGCTGGCCGTAACTGGCATATCCAACTCAATCCTGCACTCTGGGCCTACCGCACAAGTGTCCGTACACCTACAGGAGATACACCCTACTCACTTGTCTACGGCGCTGAAGCCATCTTGCCTATTGAGGTCGAGCTACCTTCTCTACGGGTCTCCTTAAGAAACATAATCAACGATGAAGACTACAGGGTCTCTCGCTTACAAGAACTAGAACTGCTGGAGGAACGAAGGCACACTGCTTTTAATCATCTCAAGGCTTACCAACAACGAATGAGTCGCAGTTACAATCACAAAGTTAAGCCTTGCACATTTGAGGTAGGTGACTTAGTACTCAGAGAGAACCCCAAGAATCAGCAAGACAGAGATAAGAAGGGCAAGTTCGAACCAAACTGGCTTGGTCCTTACATCATTACAGTGGTATATGGATCTGGGGCATATCAGCTCTCAACTACAGAAGGTGAACCTTTGGAGGATCCTATCAATAGCATGCACCTTCGCAGGTTTTACACATAAGCTCTTCGGAACATCCTAATTCAAAAATACAAAAAAAAAAGTAAAAAAGTCAAAAATACAAAAAAATTAAAAAACAAAAAAAAAAAAAAGGTAAAGAGAAATAATTTCGTCCAACGGTGAAAACCACTTCGGTGGCACCCTGGGCAAGTACCATGGTGAAAAATGGGTCACCAGCGCCATGCGTAGAGACTTTGCTCCTCTCTCCTTCAAGATTCTCTTTCATCTTTCACTTTGGACACACTCACAACCTATTCATCCATAATAAACTTACCCATTCCCATCATGGCTTGTTATTGATCTACCTAAGATTGGTTAGCCATCCATAACCCTCCCTTTTCACTCCCTTTCCATCCATAATAAATCAGATCCTATCTATGACTACGGCCAATCCTACGTCTAGTAATGGGTGTGGAACTGAGAACATCACGTGTTTCAAGGAGTACAGTTTCTTCCAGCTTCCTTCAGTTTATCCGCGCACAATCCGCAATAAAGTAACATTTGCATCACAGATCTGCAATAAAGTTTTGTCTTCTCCGCAATAAAGTATCAGTTTCATGGATTCAGTCAGTTTTAGATGAGACACGGCAGCAACAGTGAGCTTCAACAAAATCAAATCTTTCAACAGACTCAGACAACATATGGTTCAGTGCTATCTATCCTTTTTGTGAAACTGAACATTGTGACCATAATCAAATAAGACTTAAACAAGTGTCAAGAGACACTAAACTTGAGGACTACAGTGGATGTTGGTGTCGAGTCTTGGTTTTCTTTTAATTTTATCTTTTGGTGATATGTCTTTTAGCTTTTCCGGGATGTCTTTGACTAGAAAGGCGAGGATGGGGTATCGTCACCTATTTGCATTTGCTGTCTGTGGATTGTCTTTTAGTAATGCTATGACTTGTCCAAGGATATGAGGACACTGCGAGTCTAGTATGAACTGGCGCATTCCTTGTTTGTGACTGTCTTATCTCCATGCAAACAGGTACAATGACTTTCTGGGCTGAACATATGCCTCGATTGTCATAACCTACTTGCCATAATAAGCTCAATGATGATAACGCACAAGAAGCTCTTTCACTTTCATATCTTCTGTCTTTCATCCCCCTTTCTTGATTGACTTCCATCGTCCTTCTCGAGTCCGCATAGCCCGCTATCACATGACTGAGTATAATGACACACCAAAAACATTTGCATTTCATGTAGCTGCACCTACATCACTACATATAAGCATTTCATACATACATATAGATATAACAATTGCATCACATCCTGCACACAACACCTGTTAGCACAATTTACATCTGCATTATCATATTCATTTGCATTACATACATTCACATTTGCATCATGCATTACATATACAACATAAAAGAACAAAAATATATTGCATTGCATCATATAAGCATCCATATCATCAAACATGCATCACCTAAGAACATCTCATCACATAAGGTACACATGCATGTAGCTGCCGCAAAAAAATGGATCATCTCATATATATAATCAAAAGTGTCATGATACAATGATGTCAAAAGAATCATATGGCTACAAAATCAACCGCAGGTGTCTACAATACAAAAAATGGTACATATACTGATACAAAGCAGAGCCCTCTATGGCTATGATGAACTCCCTCCCTCGGAGCCGCCTGGCCTCGACAGAGTCTGAGCTCTAGATGGTCTCGCTCTAGGATCCCCCTGTCTCTCTGGTGGTGGTGGAGGACCCATGACCCCACCGCTGGATGCCTGCCTCCTACGACTCCCTCCCGTAGCTGTCACTGTGCGCGACGATCTATGGAAGCTCCTCGCCCACTGATCCGCTGGCACGGCACCATAGTACAGATCCCTCCAGTAGGCGATCTCCTCTCCGACTTGCAGCACATATGCGTAGCCTGCCCCTGCATCCTCTGCTACCTGCCTCCCTGCCCTCAGAGCTGTCTCGGCCTCAGTATATCTCTGGATGGCCTGGTCTCTCTCCCGCTCTGTGTCCCTGAGCCTGATCCTAAGGCGATCCCTCTCCTACTCCAAATCCGCAATCTCGTCTGCCTGGCCCTGGCAGATCTCTCTCAGCCCTAGCAGCTCATCCTCCTTAGGATTATCACCCTCAGCCTCTGCCTGTGGCTCCTCCTCTGCAGGTGCCTGTACCTGTGCCTCCGCCTGTACCTGTCTAGGTGCCTGAATAGGTACTTGTCTCTGCACCTGTCCCTGTCCCTGCACCTATCTCGGTCCCTGTGCTCTAGGACCCTGTGCTGCTGGTACATGTAGGGGCAATCCGCCCTGACCCCTCACCACCACCTGGGCTGGTCTCTCCTGTCCTCCCTCCCTCCGAGGTGCTACTCGCCTCTCACCCACTACTCCCCTCCGCCTCTATTGACCCCTACCTCCATCCCCTCCACCATCATCATCATCATCCCCTCCCACCTCTCCCTCCAGTAGCTCTCCCGGATCTGTCAACCTTGGAAAGGGATGCTCTGCCCAATACGCAGAGTACTCTGCGTCCATCCCTGCATCCTCTACCTCTGGCCACATGTCCCATGGTACTGGCATCATCTCTGCCAGCTGTGTCATGACCTGATCATATGATAACAGTGGCCCGAACTGTACCTGATCTCTGATTGTACGGGCATACATGCCCGAGCCTCGTGACATCCGCTGAATCCGGCCGAACTGTCTGCATACCCTGTCAACAAGCTGCCTCTCCAGAATATAGGGCGTCCACCCAATAAGATACCTGATCCTGAATGCATAGGGTAGCTCCACTGCGTCATCATCCCACTCCTCGCACCCCAGGTACGGCCTCCAGATAACCATATCAATGTCATCTATGACGCGTCTCCAATGCTCCAATCGACCAATCCACGGCTGTGATGTAATCATATCATACAAATGCACAAAGCTCTGTCCCTGCCCTCTGCCTCTGAAGTGGATAGGTCATGTGATCGGCAGGTGCTCATATGCCCACACCTGTAGGAGAGTCACTTCGCAGCCCAAGCCTACTGATCCGTGATACACAAACTGATGCAGCTCATAGTATAAATGGGCCAGGACACATGGCCCCCATGCATATCTGGTGTGCTCAGTCACCAGTGTCTCCAATGCCCCTCCCCAGCCAACTGCCAATCCCCATGTGGCTCTGTCTGGACACAAGTACCCACCGATGACTCCTTCGATAACAGCTGGTAAAGCTAAACCTGTAGCGGTCATGGTATCCCATGCCACGTGACCTGTTCGCATCTCCAACCCAGGATCTTGGAATACCCGTCTCAGTGCCTCCCTGTCACCATCTCGATCATATGGGATCAACTCTCCATCAATCAGAATATGTAGAATCCTGTAAACATCCTCCAGTGTCACTGTCATCTCACCCATCGGCAGATGAAACGTGCATGTCTCAGAGTGCCATCTCTCAGCCAACACAGTCAGCAAACCCATGTTTGCCCGAAACTCAGGCACATATAGCACATGTGTGAGACCCATCTCCTCAATAGAAATCATATCCTGAATCGACAACTCTGGTCGCAACCTCTAAGTCGATGGGAATCTCTCCCGTGACTCCAACATAGGCAGATACTCCTGCAGTCAACCAATCAATCATGTCAGTTATCGTGGCATTCACTGTTTATCACAAAATGCTACTTGCTACCTAAATGCATACGCTTACCTATCCTAGTGACACTCACTGTTCATCACAAAGTGTTGCTATCTATCCTAGTAGTGCTCCCTCTTCATCACAAAGTACTACGTGTGTGACATTCCCTGTTCATCACAAAGTGTTACTCACATTCGCACTCCCTATTCATCACAAAGTGCTGCCTATCTTGGTGCTCCCTGTTCATCACAAAGTGCCTTGATCTATCCTAGTCTTCCTAGAGGACCTGCTTGAGTGTATCCTCTCAGCAGCTTATGCAATCGACAGCGTATGTTCATCACAGAACCGCCGATTTGACCTAAAAGACTCAACCTATGCATTTAAACTCACAAACGCGCTTATAGACCGCACAAACGTACTTCTGCAACACAGACGCGCTTTCTGAACACAAACGTGCCTATACCATTCACAAACGCGGCCAGGGAACACAGACGTCCCCACATGACATAAACGCCCCTACAGGGCACAGATGCCTCTACATTTCACAAACGCGTCCGTATTCATCATAAACGCGGTTCCAGGCACAGACGCGCCTGGACCCGACATAAACGCGCCTGGACCCAACACAGACGCGCCTGTTGGACACAGACGCGCCTGACACTGACACAGACGCGGTTCCGCATTTTTTGCATATTTCAACTACCCTATTCCTAGCGCATTTATTGCTACTTAGCATGCATTAATGACAAAACTTGAAATGCGTGAAGGTACGAGGAGGTTTTCAGGTACTTACCGGCTCTCTTGCATCTGCTGGTCTCTGGAATGGGCAAACGCGGTCAAATCTATGAACCAAAGCCATCGCTGCTGACTGCTGCTACTCTTTTCTCGCTCTGCACTGCGATCTTGTAAGGGTGTGGATGACAATGAGGATGTCTTTTGCCCGTGGTCTATCTTATAGCCTACCCTAGCCCTCGCCCTCATTTCCCGAGTCAGTATTCTTCTTCTTGTGACTTTGTCACTTTATTTGGTCAACCCATTCTATCCCGTCTTTCTTATCGAGAGATTGTCTGCAATCTTTTTAGACATTTTCATCCAATCTCTCGAGGGGGCATATCATTCCCATTCTGGGGCAACTCTGTAACAGTTCATCTTATCTTCTTTGAAACAACGCGACAAGCCGCATTGTCTCAAAGAGGGGCAAAATGTAGACACCTAAAATTGTCATCTCTAATTAAATAAATATTTTATTTATTTAATTATCTAAGCCTAATTCTTCTATTAATTAAATAAATTTTTATTTATTTAATTAATTCATTTATCCTCTTCTAGCCTTATTTCTCATTTAAATAAATACATTTATTTATTTAAATTATCCTTTTCCTAAATTAAATAAATATTTTATTTATTTAATTGTCCTACTTCTTCTATTAATTAAATAAATCTTTATTTATTTAATTAATTCATTAGCTTTTTCTACCCATGACACATGTCATTCATCTCTTAATTCATACACTACCTACCTCTTTCATTATTTTGGTATTTCTTATACCTACCCTCTAATCCTAGCCGACCTCTCTTTTTACACCTCTCAATCTTAACCCTCCATTTCATATTGGTCTTCTATTTAAGGAGATGCTTTCTTCATTATCAAACCCTAATCACACATGCTAATGATCTTTTATGCAATTGACTACACTACGATCTTACTTGCAACCACATTCCGTTCTTTGTTGAGCTCTTGTGCATATAAAAATCTGAGAGCAAATATATCAAGCAAGATCAATGGAGATAGGAAGAATGGAGATCAAAACCCTATTGGACATGTGATGGTATAATCTTTGTGATTTTGAGTTATTTTGCATTGTCTTAGGTTATCTTCATATGTTATGGTGGATCTTTGTTGATTGTTAGGCTAGGGTTTGGTGGTTGGATTCATTTTAGCCTTTCAATATTGTTGTTTATTGTTATCCATTTTCACCATATACACCTTCAATCACTATGTTAAACAAACTACTAGCTATAATTTAATCTTGACTTTTGCAACACATATCGCTCTCGGTCCTGTTAGTTACAAATGCTTGTTCAAACCAGAAGCTCTCGCAGCAAAATAGACAAAGAAAAAGAAACAACCTTTTCATCAAACGACAATCCATTCTTCAAAGAAAACCCTTTTTACAAGAAACCATCCTCGTCATAGATACCAGTATCTGACATACCAATCTTTGGTCGGCCCTTATCACCCACCATGTCTGGAGAAAGGAAAGAAAAAGAAGTCAATAAATGAAACACTCATGACAACTTTAGCAATCAAGCCACTGAAAGTGATTCCTCATCGACTAAATCTGAGCTTCCTGAACCTCCTGAAGCTGAAATCCTTAGATGTTAGAATGATAAAGAGTTCCAGAGAATAATGAAGGTCATAATGCCTAGGGAAAAAGAAAACTAATTCCTAGAATTAGCAAAGCAAGGCGCTAAACTCCCTACTGGTTATAATGTGGAAAACCTTGTCGCTAAAGAAGAAGAAACACCATGGGGACAAATAAGCAAACAAATGCAAACATTACAAACTGTGGTCACAAGATTAGAAGACAAAGATAAAATGCCAAAACAATATTGTAAAGCAGAAAATCGATCGAACCCTAGTTGCTCTCCCCTCTTCCAACTCCAAGGAGAGAGAAGGGAGGTCACTAGGGTTGATGGTTTTCACTTAGGGGAGACTTTACATTCAAAAGAGGGGTTGAAACCCACAAGATCCAATCCCACACAAGGAAAGATTGGATTCTAAATGAGTTTCAAGGGTTAAGACAGCAAGGCTACCCTCTTTTGTAAAGAATGTTGATAGAAAGATTAAGCTAGGAATGCATAGAAAGTGAGAAAGATTTGCTTATAAACTGAGATAGGGATATACGATGAAGTTGCAGACCTGGAATTAGCAGTAAAATGTCAATACGGCGCTGTCCTGCAAATTTGAGCAAAAGTTGATGGGATGATGGCGCCCGGCGTGCACACGGTCCTCCGAAAAATCTGTAAAACGAAGGGGGATCTGTTCCTCTCTACACAAGGATTCCAGATCTTCAATTTCAGCCGCGTACCTGCAACCTACACATAGAAAAAAGAAGACGATTGGGGGGTTAGGGATTAGGGGTTTGCCCTTAGGTCAAACCCCGGTTTTGGAATTAACCAAGAAATGAGAAATGTTGTAAATGTAAATGATTGTAATGTAAAACAAGTACTAATACCTTGTTGTAAGGATGTTTGTATCCTTATGTGCGAAGGTATAGATGTTGTTGTTTGTTGTATGTAGTAAGTGATCTCCTCTTCAATGGTTGAATCCTTGTCTTGAATGCAACACTTAGCCTTGAATGGAGACTTAGAATGATCAATTGCTTGAAGGAATGCTTGAATGCTTGAATGCTTGAATGTTTGAATGTTCGAATATCATTTTCCACGCTTTTTTCACATATGTCCTTCCTACCCAAAATGAGAGAGAAAATTTAGTTTATATACTTGTCAATTAGGGCTGATAGACTGATTTTCCCGACCTTAGGCTGACCAGGAAATGTTATTTTCCAATTTGCAAACATAAAGACCCGAAGTCCCATAGGAGATCGGGGCCAAAATAGGGCCAGGGACTAGGGCACTGGGTGCCCTGGTCCTGAAGGACTAGGGTGCTAAGCGCTCTCATCCCACCTCCCAGGACAGCAGGGTGCAAAGGAGGATCAGGCCAGGGTGCAAGAAAATGCAGTTTTTGGTGTCATAAACAGGTTTTGGGGTCTCCATTCAGGTTCCGTGTTGCGTCGCCATTGTGAAGACCGAAATGCAGTCGAAATTGCAAGTGTCGCAATTTTAGGACGCTACATTTAGCCCCCACTTTAGCGGGAGTATGTATGCTCATACTACCGGTAAAGTACAAGGAAACAACATTGAAAGACTTTCACCATGTCAAGGAGGCAAGACACACCAAGCCCCCAGTGGACTAAGGATCTTACGACTTCGATTGACAAAGTAAAAGGGAAGATCACGAGGGAGAACCATGACTGTCAGTAGTAAGGTTCCCTCACTATGAGTCATGCAAGAGAAATACCAAAAATTTTCAAGGCAAAGCTAAGTTCGCGAAGAAATTTTCAAGTATCTTGAAGGGATAGACAGGGTGTATGCCCCCCTACGTTAAAGCGATTGCACACGCCTCAACGGGGGTGATTGTTTTAATGTAGTGATACACATAAGAAATGAGAAAGGAAAGGAGCACGTTATCACAAAGATTTAGCCCCCAAGTGTGAGATAAACCCAAGGATAATAGACACAAAACACAAAGCACAAGGTGACTTTGCTTTCCTCGGGGTCAGTATGCTGTATGATAATTCATGTATATCATATGTATGTATGCATAATTGTTCTTCATTCCCCAATCAAGGAAGGTCACCTAGAAGAAGGGAACACATGCGTCTTTTGAGTCAACATGAGAGAGACCAAAAGAGATCTCAATGCTTTGCATCGTCCTCAAGTAGACAACACTAAGGACAACAAATAGAAGAATGAGAATAACATATAGAAGAAGTAACACAAGAGAGGTGGAGAGAATCTGCTATGCTAATGAAACTAGTCTAGCATGTCATCTACCCCCCGATCTTGCTGATCAATGTTTCGGGAAGGCAGGGAACACGCTAGAGGAGGAACATCCAACATAGCAGATGAAGCTATCACAAGATCCAAACAAGGGCTATGTTCATGTTCCAAGCCACGTTGTTCTTGTCTAGGAGCTAGGATAAGTGCTTTAGAAAATTCATTAGATAGATGGTTATCAACATCAACAAGCTCATGTTCACTATCAGAAGCAAGAGGAGTAACATTTTCATCTATATCATCATCAAGATTTATAAAAATAGGATCTTTAACTCACACAGGATCAAGACCATCATGCATCTTATGTTTAGGAGATTTAGGCTTAATTTCCGGCTGAGGAGAAAATGGAATAATGCTTGTTGAAGGTGTTTTTGGAGATTGTAAAGTTTGAGAAGCAGCTGCTTGAGCTCTAAGATGACGCTTTCATCGGCGTTCACGTGCAGAACGATTTCGTCTAGTCTTAGTAGGAAGTGGAGAAGATTGAGGAGGAGGAATGTTCTCATCCTTATAACTTGGGTGTTTAGGTTGTGGTCTCTTAGGCTGGATAATAGGAGAAGAAGAGGGTCTCTTCTCTCTATAAAAAGAAGGAGGAGGAACTGCTCCATATAAAGGAGGAATATTTGGTTTAGGAAGGAGACCAAGTCCATCATGACGAGGAGGTATAGGTCTACTTTTAGAAAGTTTATTCAGCATAGACATAGTCACGTCCATAGGAATGGGTTGGGAATCTTCTTGAGGAAAGACATTAGTTTTATCTTTCAAAGGAAGAACTTCCTTCTCAAGAACGATAGGAATATCAAGTTTGGGTGTTCTAGGTTCACTTAGAGATAGGATCATATCTGTTTTCCATTTTTGATAAGATTTGAAAAGATGATCACTTCGCGGAGGAAGAGATTGGAATTGTTTAGGCCAAAAATAATCAATAGGAACGCTAGAAGTTCTTTCAGCTGGTTTAAAGAGACTATGATTGATAGTAACAACTTCACTATTATGGGGAAATTTCAAACACTTGTGAATAGGAGAGGCAATATCTTTCATGGAAGATAGCCAAGGATAGCCAAGCTTCACACGAAATTGTTCAGAAGATGGAATAATAGCAAAGTTCACATCAAGGGATTTGTTATGAACCTCAATAGGTAATGTAATAGAACCAATTGTAGGAGAAGAAAATGCATCAAATAATTTCACAACCACATCTATTTTGTCATAAATCACTTGATTCAATTGCAAAGTAAAATGAAATTCTTCAGTAATAACATTAACCATGCACGAAGGATCAATAAGCACTCCACGGCAAGGTGTATTCTTGACTTTTGCAACTATATATAAAGGACCATCAGGTGCTCTGATAGTTTCACTAGAATCAAATGTGATGGAAGGTTCTTTAGGGTTTTCTTGCTGCTCTACAAAGTTAATCACATTCGGAGTCATAGACACAAGACCATCAGATGAGAGAGAGGAATCATTAGTCTCAATCGCATTAGAGGTATGAGAAGGTAATGGATCAGTAAAAATTTGAAGATTTTGGTTAGGAGGAGCTACAGATGTGTTGCCTTTATCATTCACTCCGGAAACAGAGATAGTATTATTATCAATCAAATCTTGAATTTTACCCTTTAAAGCAAAACATTTTTCAGTATCATGCCCAGGTTGACGATGAAATTGACAAAAAGATTTGTTATCAAAATAGGGTGAAGTAATCTTTGCAGGATCTATTTGCCTTATAGGAGGAAGAGTAAGCACATTTTGTTCCAATAACTTATTCATAATACTATGCAATGATTCATTCAAAGGAGTATACTTTCTTTCTTTCTTGAAAAACTTAGAAATAGGAGGCACACCTGATGCTGCATTCACATTGTTGTTGATGATGTTTTCATTGAATTTGATGGAATCTCTGTTCGGTTTAAACTTCCCAAATGGTTGTTGACTGCTATCACCCTTATCACTCGGAGCCATAGGATGTGATTGTTCCATTTGACTCACAGTCAGTTGATAATTGTGAAGAGTTGCACACAACTGTTGGAAAGAAGTAAACTCAGAAAATAGAAGTTTGTCTCGAATATCTTTTTGTAAATTAGAAATAAAGATTCTTTGAATATCATTGTCAGGCACTGGAAAAGAAATTTGAGCATACAAATGCTTATATCTACCAATGAAATCAGTCACTTTTTCTTTAACACCTTGTTTACAATGCATTAAATCAATCAAAGTAACTTTAGGACTTATATTGTTTTGAAATTGTTGAATAAAAGCATTTGCAAGTTGTTCGAAAGAGGTAATAGAATAAGAAGGCAACGAGCAATACCATTGTAGGGCTTTATCTCTTAATGTTCTAGTAAACAGTTTTGCAAGCAACCTTTGGTCATAAGCAAAATCAGTACATATTGTTTGAAAAGTCTTAACATGTGTTAGAGGATCACCTTTACCATTATAAAGTTCCAAATGCGGGATTTCAACATGTTTAGGAGGGATAGCTCGGACAATGTCAAGAGAAAGTGGGCTCGCAACATCAAATGTGGGCACACTAAACTTAGATTGATTCATAGAGGCAATTTGTTGCTGTAAAGAAGAGATAGTTTGTGCAAGATTGTTAATGGTCGCTTCAGTCGAAGAATTCATATTAGATGTGTTAGATTGAGATGGAGGTGTTATGTTATTGGAAGAAGCTTGAGAGTAAGGTGGTGGGACACTATAATAGTTAGTCATAGGAGATGATTGGACAGGAGGAACACTACAAGGAGGAATGGAATGGTTGAATGAATTGCCCCCTTGCGTCATGTTCATTTGTGGAGATGTAATAGGAACACTCATTGAAGGAATGAATGAAGAAGTCGGATTGAATGAAGGAAGAGGGTTAATTGAAAAGGAAGGATTGCCCCCATGACTGGTAATCATAGGCGGAATGTCTTGTATAGAAGTAGTCATTATTTTTGATGTAAAGGTAGGTATGCTAGCAATAGAAGTTGTTAAAGGAACAGAATGATTGACTTGAGTGGGAGGTTGTGTATAACCTAAAGTTTCGGCACAACTCTTCATAGGCATCACATTCGAATCCACAATGTGTGCAATACCACGCAAAATATCAATTCCATTCTTATCACTTTGAAGCATACGTTTTAGACCCTCAATTAAAGGAAGAGCTTGACTATCGGGGTATTCTTGAGACATCCATTGTCGAAAATCATCAAATTGGTTATCCAATTTCGCAAGTTGTTCTACAGAAACTTCATGGAGAGCTTCTTCATCATTAGGAGGATTAGAGGAATTACCCATGTCCTTGTTAAAAAGGCTATTCAAATTATTTTCCATCTCCTCGGTAATTAAACCTTGGAAAGACTTAATTCTAAGGCTTCGTCTAACGGGAATAGTGTAAGTAGGGCTTATTGTTGTAAAACTCATGCACTAGAAAGGGAGAGAAGATTTTGAATTCAGAGGTAGCAAATTTTAGTAAAATCAGCCATTCTTCTAGATTTAAGCTGTTAAAATCAATCACGACAATCTCCTGAAATTTTAGAAAAAATGTCGGGGACCGTGGTGCTCAGAGTGCACACGGTCCTCGCAAGTTTTTTCAAAATTTGCAAGGATGAAAGTTATGATGATTTTAAAGCTAATCTGAAAAAATTGAGTGATTTTACGATCTGTAGATAGGCCAAATTAAAGTTGCAATCTCAAAATTGAACCCTACCACGATTGTTGAAAAATGCAAAAAATTGAATTTTGAAAAAGAGAGGGAAACTGAAATTTTGAATTTTATGATTTTAGAGGGAATACCAAAAGCAATGCAAGTTTTGAAATTTAAAGGTTGACTCAATTTCACGCAAAATTCAATTTTGAAAGCGGAAATCAAAGTTGTTGTAATTAAGCACTTAATTTCAAAAGTCACAAATTGCAAGAATTTGAATAAAGCACTGAAATTTCGAATGAATGCAAACACACTTTTCAGATTTAGGACCGTAAGGACACAATTTTGACACAAAATTTCAATTTCACCAATTTTTGAAAGATTAGAAGCCTTAATCCGAGCAATCCCTAGACCAACTTTGACTTTAATTTTGAAAGTGTTAGAATTGATAAAATCAGCCAAAATTCTGGATTTTAGCAGAAAAATACAGTAAGATCTAGCTCCCGAAATTTCAGAAAAAATGTCGGGGACGATGGCGCTCGGGGTGCACACGGTCCTCGCAACTTTTTTCCAAATTTTTAGGGATGAAAGATATTGTGATTTTATTGCGGAATCCAAAGTTACAGCTGATTTGGAAATGTTTTGATCAGTGAAATTGTCGGACAAAGGTTGAATCAAGAGGATTTCAAAAATTAGGGTTTTGACACTTAACCACTTAATTTTCAAAATTAAAGCACAAATATGAACTGATAATTTGTAATAGAAGAGCAGATCTGAAATAAGCATTATCAATTAGACATTTCACAAGCTCAATTACTAAAAAGAAAATTTAGGGTTTTTATGCAATCAACGTCTAAAATTTTGCAAAAGATCAAACACGGAAATGCAATCAAGGAATCTAATTTTCAGACCTAACCATGAATAATCAGAAAGGATGTTCACGTCGAGTTCACCAAAATGTAAAGCGGAAAATCGATCGAACCCTTGTTGCTCTCCCCTCTTCCAACTCCAAGGAGAGAGAAGGGAGGTCACTAGGGTTGATGGTTTTCACTTAGGGGAGACTTTACATTCAAAAGAGGGGTTGAAACCCACAAGATCCAATCCCACACAAGGAAAGATTGGATTCTAAATGAGTTTCAAGGGTTAAGACAGCAAGGCTACCCTCTTTTGTAAAGAATGTTGATAGAAAGATTAAGCTAGGAATGCATAGAAAGTGAAAAAGATTCGCTTATAAACTGAGATAGGGATATAGGATGAAGCTGCGGACCTGGAATTAGCAGTAAAATGTCAATACGGAGTTGTCCTACAAATTTGAGCAAAAGTTGATGGGACGATGGCGCCCGGCGTGCACACGGTCCTCCAAAAAATCTGCGAAATGAAGGGGGATCTGTTCGTCTCTGCACAAGGATTCCAGATCTTCAATTTCAGTAGCGTACCTACAACCTACACACAGAAAAGAGAAGATGATTGGGGGGTTAGGGATTAGGGGTTTGCCCTTAGGTCAAACCCTGGTTTTGGAATTAACCAAGAAATGAGAAATGTTGTAAATGTAAATGATTGTAATGTAAAACAAGTACTAATACCTTGTTGTAAGGATGTTTGTATCCTTATGTGCGAAGGTATAGATGTTGTTGTTTGTTGTATGTAGTAAGTGATCTCCTCTTCAATGGTTGAATCCTTGTCTTGAATGCAACACTTAGCCTTGAATGGAGACTTAGAATGATCAATTGCTTGAAGGAATGCTTGAATGCTTGAATGCTTGAATGTTTGAATGTTTGAATATCGCTTTCCACGCTTTTTTCACATATGTCCTTCCTACCCAAAATGAGAGAGAAAATGTAGTTTATATACTTGTCAATTAGGGCTGATAGACTAATTTTCCCGACCTTAGGCCGACCAGGAAATGTTATTTTCCAATTTGCAAACATAAAGACCTGAAGTCCCATAGGAGACCGGGCCAAAATAGGGCCAGGGACCAGGGCACTAGGCACCCTGGTCCTGAAGGACCAGGGCACTGGGCGCTCTGGTCCCACCTCCCGGGACAGCAGGGTGCAAAGGAGGATTAGGCCAGGGTGCAAGAAAATGCAGTTTTTGGTGTCATAACCAGGTTTCGGGGTCTCCATTCAAGTTCCGCGTTGTGTCACCATCGTGAAGACCGAAATGCAGTTGAAATTGCAAGTGTCGCAATTTTAGGACGCTACAAATATTCTATGGACACAATATGCCCATTCCCATTTCACAAAAATCTTTACATGTCTCCATTTCCTTCATGAGTTGAGATCCCAAAATTTGACAAATATGATCGTACCTCAGATCCTCAAGATCATGTCAGAGAGTTTTGTGCCACTTGTATGGAGTTCATGCACGATTAGATGTACCTCATGCTCCTTTTCCCAAGGAGTGTAGGGGGTGAAGCAATGGAATAGTTCTCAAGTCTACCCAAAGGAGTAAAAAAATTTGAAGAACTCATCCAACTATTCTTGCAACAATACTCATACAACATTTGACATCCTATGACTATAATAGATCTTTGTAATACTAAACAAAAAATAGGGGAGCCTTTTCTTACTTTCCTCCAACGTTGGAGAAAGATGTTTTCTAGGTATCCACGACCTATCCTAGACTCAGAGAAAATGGATATATTTGTCAATAACCTAGTTCCAAAACAATGCAAGTCCACCTGTCATTTAACAAAATGGTAGATAATGCTATTCAGATGGAAGATGTGCTCATAAAGAAAGGGGATATGTGACCTTGGAAGGAAACACAACCAGGATCTAGCTCTAAAGAAAAGAATAAATACTGGAAGTATGGAAAAGATAGCAACAAAAACGTTGTTAATGATGGAGTAGTAGATACTATCCAAGTAAAAACAAAAACCATGATATTTAACTTGGCCAGTGGCACACAAGCACTCAAGGCAGTTGAAATTACAACAGAAAATCCTCCAAAGAAAAAAAGAGAATGGTTTAAAGACAAACCTTGGGTTTCAAAGCCTAAATGAGATTTTACTCCTTTGGATGAATCATATGAATCAGCTTTCATAATGTTATTGGCAAATAATCTAATAACATTGCTAGACAATTCTAGACCACATGACCCAAAAATTAGACCTAGGTGGTGGACAGAAAACAAATACTGCGACTACCATTGGAACAAAGGACATAACATAAACCACTGCATAAAACTCTGCCATGAAATCCAAGATCTCATTGATGCAGGTAAGATCAATGTTGGAAATCACCCGACAAATACTGATCATAAGGCCTTTAAAGATCCCTTACCCAATTATGAACAAGGAGATTCCTCAAAATCCAAGGGAGGAGCTAGAGTCAATTATACCTACACTAATAACGATAATGTGATCAACATGATTGAATCTACTCAAACTGAATGTTGCAATGTGATCATAGTCCAGAATCACCAAATTCAAGCACAAACTACTAATGTTGTGACTCACGCTTAAAGGAAGATTACTCTCCCAGAAGCTAGTTCCTCAACTTTTGATCAAACAACGTCAAATCTACCAAATAGACAAACAAACACAATCACAGCTAAGTCAAAATAACTACCTTCATCATCTTCTCTTGGTTATAGTATTGTCGAACAATTGAAGAGAACCAATGCTCAAATCTCAATTTTGGAACTACTTAAGATCTCTTCTGCTCATAGAGAGGTCCTGGACAAGGCTTTACTTACTACCAGTGTCCCTAAAAATTTAGACGTAGATCAGTTTCAATCTATGGTTGATCACCTGACCTCACCTCATTACCTCACTTTCTCTAAAGAAGATGATAACTCACTGAGTAACCTGTATAACCAGCCATTACACATTGAAGCCATGATCCATAAACACCGCGTTAAATGTGTTTTGATAGATGGAGGCATTGGGTTGAATATTTGTACCTACAATCTATTAATACAACTAGGATTTTCTGAAAATGTTATTGATCCAACAAAGAAGATAACAATCAAGGCTTATGATGAAGAAGAAAGAACTTCTAAGGGTCTGGTACTATTACCAATCAGAGTAGGACCTATGGAAAGAGATGTCATTTTTCAAGTCCCGGATCTTCATCTTTCATGCAACATCTTACTGGGTAGGCATGGATTCATGAAATGAAAGCAGTATCATCTACATATCATCAATGCCTGAAGTTTCTTTATAATGGAGTTGAAGTTAGTATTCTGACTGATACAAGCTATACCTACAATGCATTAATGTAGAGTGTTGATGCCTTTGTTCCTCATAATAGAGTAACTTCTGTAGTGAAAAGTTCAAAATCTTTGCTGAAAGATTTAGAAAAGAAATTGAAGATCACAAACAGTGGTATGGATGGATACAAGATAGAGCCTATACTCTCACTAATGTCTCTTCCTTCATTGCCAAGATAGTCAGGAAAGCCATCAGAGGTTATGAAGCCAAAAATTTCAACTCCAAAAGTCATTTATGATGGTCTCTTTATATAGTCCTCTAATTCTCTTGCAGGTGAAATAGAAGAGGATGATATCCTCAAATCATTTTTTAAATAAGATAATGCAAACAAAGAAATACAACATTGTGAGATTTCCCTGACACAATATGGTCCAGGATATAAGATGCTACAACATATGGGATATTCCGGTGTTGGTCCTCTAGGCAAGCATTAACAAGGTATTGTTGAACCCATTCAGTTACAAACTAAGTCTGTCAATGATAAAGCTGGACTAGGATATGATCCAAGAAAGCAATCAGATCAGAAGCACATGTCCCATCATCAATGTAAGTGGAAGAAAAAGGTATTACCTTGAACAACATAAGAAATTAATACTCACCAAACTTAGGAAGAGTGCTACGATGAGCAAAAAGAATTGCCCACCCAGGGAGAGGAAACAAATGGTAATCAAGTTCTAGTTATATCAACTCTAATACCACAGGAAGTAGAAGTCCTAGAGGATATGAGAGATGACGTATACAGAATTAGAGAATTGTTTGCACCACTAAAAATTATAGTCACATATACTGGCAGACAACTAGTTGATGATTCAGAAACTGATTCAAATGAGTATGAATGGGGTCCAGATCACATCTCAGATACATCTACTACAAAAACCCTTGAAGAATCCAGTGATATCATAGATGACTCACAAGAGCTGATACACCTAGAAATGCAAAAAGAAATAGAGGAAATTGGACTACAAAGACAACAAAACTATGAACAAGGACTAAAGGAAGGAAGAATACCAAAAAATTTCTCATCTATGTGTCCCTATACTAAAACAGAGAAAATCAAGTATGGAACTACAAATGAAGAATTATAAGCTACAAAAACTGAACTAGTCATCAGTCTAGAGGAAGTTAAATGGAATAGGCAACATGGATTAATAGAACCATCAAAGCTATGTTCGCAAGTGTGTCAAATACAGGTAAACAATGAACCAAATCATGAAGGAACTTGTAGCATCAAAGATGTGGGTGTTGACACTATATATACCTTTACTTAACCACATGAAGATGAGTCTGAAACTTCATCTATTGACTCTGATGACTCAGATGGGAGCTTTATTTCTAATAACAATGATTATTCAACAACACATTATGATTACTCTATCATGAATGTTAATATACTGTCTGTTGATATTGTTACTGTTGTACCATGGTATGTAGTCCTTTCCAAAGTAGGTGACAATGCTCGAAGTAGGTCAGTTGAGTTAGGTCCAATAAGTACTAACATGAATTTTGATAATCATGTTGTTATTCTTCTTGGCCTCGAGATACATATGCAAAGTAGTTTTCTAGAACTCGACTGGTCGGTCCAAAGTCATGATGATAGTACCATGAATTCCCTTGAGCCTGTTCCAACCTTATTCTTAATGCATCTAGAACTGATTGATTATACTTTTTATAACCAACCCTTGAATATACCCACCTTAGCCAATGACTATACATTAGCCCACTATCTCAATGTAGTCGAACCCATGTACTCTTCCACTAGTGAACATAATGAAAACATGACTGAAGCGGATATCAAGTATCTTATCACAAAAATAGGAAAAATAAAAAATAAAAGATCTGATGGAAAAAACCACATTGTGGCGGTGTTAGAATCTAAAAAAGAGAAAATAAAGGATGTACCTAAAGGTGAAAACCTCTTTGAGGCACCTGAAGGTGAGATACTTGACATACTGCCAAGTCACTTCTAGGAAAACTCCTCCATACTGATCAAGCCAACATAGCAGTGAACATTGGGAGTCAAGAGACACCACATATCATTCATGTAGCTCAATCACTATTAGCAAAAGAATTGAAAGATTTCACTCATCTATTCTCAAAAAAGAAAATAAACTTTGCATGGACATATTCTAATATGCCAGGCCTGGATCCTGATCTCATTATGCACCATCTTTCAATTACACCAGGAGTAAAACCAATTAAGCGAAAACATCGTAAGATGCATCCTAATGGGGCACTACTAGTCAAGGCTGAACTAGAAAAACTACTAAAAGTTGGATTTATCAGAGCAATAGATTATGCCAAATTTATTTCAAATATAGTACCTATGTCAAAAGCAGATAAGTCTATCAGAGTTTGCATAGACTTCAGAGACCTCAATAAAGCGTGTCTGAAGGACGACTTTCCATTACCAAATGTTGACATGATAGTCAACATGACTACTGGATACAAGATATACTCGCTAATGGATAGATTCTTTGGCTACAACTAAATCAAAATAGCTCCTGGAGATCAAGAAAAGACAACTTTCACTTGTGCATGGGGGAACCTTTTGCTGGAATGTCATACCATTTGGGCTAAAGAACGCAGGAGTGACCTATCAAAGAGAAATTACTACCATTTTCCATGACATGATGCATAAGAATATGGAAGATTATGTTGATGACACCTTAATGAAGACTAGGAAGAGATCAACACATATTCAATAATTAGGTCCTATACTAGACAGAATGGAAAAGTTCAAACACTGGTTAAATCCAAAGAAGTGTGCATTTGGAGTAACATCAGGAAAATTACCTGGTTACATAATTTAAAAAAAAAGAATTGAGGTTGACCCTAAAGTGGTCCAATCTATAATGGAAATGCCTCCACCCAAGAATATCATTCAGATGAGAAGTTTACAAGTCCATCTTCAGTCAATAAGGCATTTTATATTTCAGCTAGAGGACAAAGCTCAACCTTTCACAAAAGCATTAAGGAAAGGAGTTCAATACAACTAGGATAAATATTGTGAACAAAATTTACAACAAATCAAAGAATATCTTTCTAATCCACCCATATTAATGCCATCGATTCAAGGTAAGCCACTAATCCTATACATATTAGCTACAAATACTTCACTAGGGGCACTTCTAGCACAACAAGATAACAATAAAAAGGAATGAGCTATCTATTACATCAACAAAACATTAGTGTCATATGAAATGAACCACATTATAATAGAGAAAGCATTCTTGGCATTGGTCTTTGCATCACAAAAATTAAGGCACTATATGTTAGCACACTCTATTAAGCTAGGAGCTAAGATTGATCTGCTCAAATATCTTCTCAATAAAGCAATGCTTACAGAGACACTGGCCAAATGGGTTATAGTTCTTACAAAATTTCATATCGAATATGTGGACCATAAAGCCATCAAAGGACAGGTTATTGTAGACCAGCTTGTTGAGGCTCTGCTTGAAGATAGTCAACCTCTGCATATAGAATTCTGAGATGAATCAATCATGCACCTTACTGAACAATAATGGAAGATGTTCTTCGATGGGTCTTTCACTCAACATGGTTCTGGCGTCAACATACTTTTTATTACTCCTCAAAAATACTCAATTCCAAAAGCTTACAAGATTCTCTTCCCTTGCACAAACAACAATGTATAATATGAAGCTTTGGTAAATGGGATCAAGCTAGCCATCGAGTGGAAGATCGTTGAAATACACATTTATGGAGATTCTCAACTCATTATCAACCAAATCAATGACCTATATCAAACAAGAGATGAGAAACTGATGCCTTATAAAATAATGGTGGATGATCTCAAGAAATACTTTACCTTCGTATTATTTTAGCAGATCCCTCAAACAACAAATAGAGCAGCGGATGCAATGGCCACTTTGGCATCTATACCATAGCTACAAGAGTCTAATTTTCACTTTGAATTCCTGGTGGAAGAGTTACATTACCCTACCTATGATTCACCTGAATCCTAGATGGTCTATTCTATTATTGGACATGACTCATCCCGTTATAGCCACATCTACTCTTACTTGCATGACCAAGTTGTCCCTGCTAATCTTTCCCGAAATGAAAAATGGAACCTAATCTGCAATGCATCACTGTACGTCATCATTGCTAATGACCTATTCAGGCAAGGTTTAGTTAATACTTTCCTTAGATGTCTAGAAACTGAGGAGTCCCAATGCACATTATTTGAGGTTCGTGAAGGTGTTTGTGGATCCCATTCGAACAGTCTAACTTTAGCATGAAAACTACTAAGGGCTGGCTACTACTGGCCAGACATGGAGAAAGACACAATAAAATTTGCTAAAACCTATGAAAAGTGTCAACTACATGGGCACCTTATCCATGCTCCAGCAAGGGATCTCATACCCTTTGTGACACACTGGCCCTTTCAGTAGTGGGCATTTGATCTAATTGGCTAAATATATCCTGCCTCATCTAATGGACACAAGTTTATTATCATAGCCACTATGTACTTCACTAAGTGGGTAGAAGTGGTTCTGCCCTTCAAAGGAACCGACAAACAAGTAGCTCTCTTTATTCTTAATTATATCATCTGCAGGTATGGCATCTCTTCATCTATTATAACTAACAATGGAGGACAATTCAAGAACAAGGATCTAGATGAACTCTATGAGAAGTTTAAAATCAAACAACATTGGTCCTCAGTATACTACCCTCAAGGCAATGGACAAGAAGAGGCATCTAACAAAAACCTACTGACTATCTTGCATAGAATAGTGAACAAATCTGGGAAGGATTGGCATCTATAGCTTAATCCTATATTATGGGCTTATAGAACAAGTATCAGAACACCTACTGGGGCTACACCTTTTTCTCTCGTGTATGGGTCTGAAGTAGTATTACCTATTGAAGTGGAAATACCATCTCAAAGAGTTTCTTTGTACGGTCTTGTTACTGATCAAGACTATAGAATATCTATACTAGAAGAGCTCGAATTGCTAGATGAGCATCAGTAAGTGGCATTTGATCATCTTAGAGTATATCAAAAGAGAATGTCCACGAGATATAACAAGAAGGTTCGACATTAAGGATTTCAGGTTGGTGACTTAGTTCTAAGAGAAAATCCTAAGAATCAACAGTTTCGAGACAACAAAGGGAAGTTTGAACCCAACTGACTAGATCCCTATATTTTTACTACACCTTTTGGCTCTGGTGCTTATCAACTCTCAACATCAGAAGGAGAATAGCTCTGTGAACTGATCAACACCATCCATCTAAAGAAATTCTTCACCTAAATATTCTCTGCTCTAGCAGCTTATGTAGCTAAAAAGTCCTGAAGAAATTCTAAAAGTCAGAAAATGTCTTGAAGAAATTATAAAAATTAGAAAAAGTCCTGAAAAAAATCCTAAAAATTAGAAAAAGTCCTAAAAAAATCCTAAAAATCAGAAAAAGACCTAAAGAAATCCTAAAAAAGGAAAAAAGAGAGAAAATGCCTTGATGAAAACCTGGTAAACAGGCACCTTGGTAAAAAAATAAAAAATGAATCTCTACCAAGTAGGTGAAAACTTGCTAAATAGGTGCCTCTTGTACTCAAGCACTCCATCTATCAACACAACATTGGCATTCCTACTTTTCTGCATATTTGCTTTCTCTTATACATATTTCAGTCACTTTTGTGATATCCTAGTGCGTTGGAACCCTCATGGCTTGAAACCGATCATTGTCATAGTCTTAGGTTCATCAACAAGAGCACATTACATGTCCTAAGTAGTGTCAAACAAGTCATCTTTACGTCAGTGAAACCTGGTTGTCCACTCCGAGTTAGTTACCTATCTCCTAACTACTAAAGAGTTTTTATCACCGAGTTAACATGCAAAACAACATAACGAAAAACTATCACTAAATAGTTTGAGCTATGAATGAAAATTTTATTTGTATGTTGTCCATTATATTGGTTTTCAATTATTATCCCTTTGAGTAACTCGAGGAAGTCTCTCTTGACAAAGAGGAGCAAGGATTGGGGGCATAATATTATTTTGTTTTCTGCTTGTAAGAATAATTCCAATGATTTGGAAACATCTAAATTAGCTGGGTGTCTATGATAAGAGCCTTCACATCAAGGTGGAATCACCTCACATACCTCGACTCCACTTATTTGAATGCTATAGGGAGGTCCATATCATTTCTTTGTCTATTTGGAGGGAATTTCTTTATCTTGCAATATGGGCCCCTGCAAAATCTGTCGAAGGATATGAACAAAAAATGGTCATTGCGGACAAGATTCTTAATATTACACATGAAAAGAAAGGAACTCTACTCTGCTTGTTGTGGTTGTAAAGTGCTCAATGATGAAAATTAAGCTTTTCAAAGTCTAGTGACTAGGTTTAGGTTGCATTGCATTTTGCATCTCATTTTACATTTCTTTTTGCATCTTGTGAATTTAGAGTGATTTTGGTATGGTAACAATGATCTCCTTATTGTCTGAATAAGAGTTGGAAGCTTCATCATTTCTTCACTAAGTGGTCTCTTTTCATCATTTCTTCGATCGAGTACTTGTGTTTTGAGATTTTTAGCTGCATACATGAGTATCTTATATAGATTCATACATTCACTATCATTCATTTGCATTCATATTATTGCATAGAAATATAAAAAGAATTGCATTATTTATTACTCATTCACATTCATCTATTTGCATATAAATGAAACAAAAATAGACATTCATATTCCATTTGCATTCATACATTTATGCTAAAAAGAAATGCATACATATAGAATAAAGCATATAAAATACATCTCATAAGCAAATCAACACAAGTATGATGAAGTCAAATCAGATCTCGTATATATATCATGTCAAGTTTGAGAGTACAAAATGATGTCAAATGACATATACAAACTCCCATTGGAGAAAGAATCATATAGGCTACAAAAAATGGGTGTGTCTATAAAAAAATATCCGAGCTTGAAAAAGAAATAATCTAACTAGCACCCTCTCCTTCATCGCCTTGTGGAGGAGGAGGAGCCTGATGCCCGGGATCCTGTCGAGGTGCTCGAGCTCCCTCTAATCATGCCATATACTATGAATAGGGTATCACTTGCTACACAACATGAACCACGACACTATACGCTGCTACATAATACACTACCCTACTGCTCTGGAGAAGGACCTCCTATCGTAAAGCCTCTATCTCTGCTCTCGACTCTACTCTCAATGCCACAATTTGACAATCCCTCTCAGCCCTCACCTCGACAAGCTTTCGGTCTCACTCTACTAGCTGAGTCTAAGCCACTTTCAACTATGACTGCATCTTTGCAAGACGTTTCCTCATCGACCATCCAGCATTTGCCCTACTCTCTCGCAGGCTCTCCACTCCCATCTCCCCCCGTAGCTCCACTCTGCTCCTCCCGCCACTGCCAGACTTGTCTCAGAGCTATCTGCTCCTCCCCAGTCCCACCCACTCTCACTCCTACATGACCTAGGGAACCGTCCTCACCCCTCTAGTGTCCAACATCTACTGGCACCATGTTGTTGTTAGCACCGGGATCCCCACCACTCTACCATGGAGCCTCAGCTCTCTGTTCCTGGCCCTACCTTTGGCCCTATCCCTATCCATGTACTGGTGTGGGGGTATCATCCTCAACATCTTCAATATGAGGAGCCTTCTTACCTGGATCTATGAATCGAGGGAATGGATGGTGTTGAAAATAATCTCTATACTAGGGCAATACCCCCGAATCCACTACATCATCCATGTAGTCCCACCTTAGATGGTGTAAACCTGTCAGCTCCTGCATCATCAATGCATAAGAAAATCATGGATACCATCCCTATCTCTCCTCATGTGCCTATTGTACATATGTTGTAAACTCCTTCAAGATCCCCTGAGGTCTACCATACTGCCTCATCACTTGTGAAATGACGAAGCACTCAATAATGGTTTGTAATCTCCCAATGAGAGGGCATGTAACAAAAAGGTCCCTGCAAACTAGCTACCAATCATCCCAAGGCTCCAAGCCTATGTATGGTCTCCACACTATGGCTATTAGGTCATCTAGCTGCCACCACCAAAAATATGTCTTTTTCAGATGGGGCTACGTAATATAACTGACATACCTATAAATAATCAACTGCTAGAGCTCTCTACTACCATCTACTATGGGCCAACAAATGGGAAGGTGCTCCCTAGCCCACACCTGCAAAATATACACACCAGCGGCCATGCTCCGCCCATCTCTGTACACAATCTCATGCATCTCTCGATACATGTCAGCCAATAAATACGAACCCCGACCAAGTCTCTAAGGGGTCTCTATCAATCTCTCTAGCATCCGACCCCATTCGCACTAGAAGCCCTATTGCCCTCTATCTGGCATCAAAAAACAACCTATGAACCCTGCTAAGACCCATGCTAGAGGATACTCCTCACTATGCCTACTCATCAAAATGTCCTAACTCATGGAACGCATCAAAATGTCAGGATCTCCAAAGACATTTCTAACTACCTGTAATCTTGGGAGGTACCTTGAATCATAATCCACCTTATCCCTAGCAAAAGGGATACTGAGGATCCTATATACATCCTCAGGAGTGATAGTCAACTCTCCCACTGGCAGATGAAATGTGTTATGCTCTGAATGAAATCTCTCTACCAACACTGTGAGCATTCTGTGTTTCACACGGACATCAGGTAACCTGAACAGATGAGTCAAGCCGCACAAGTCAATATGAGCTTGCTCAACCTTAGATAGATGTTGAACTAATGCCATAGTGGGAGGATAAACACATCTAAAGAGAACAACAGGTAATCAAACCTACAAAAAAAACCCAACAATGAAACATAAGAAAACATTCCAAATGAGCCTACAAGAGAAGAAAAACATCACATAAATCAAACTACGTCAAATACAAAATCAAAATTTGACATTTAACCTTTAAAAAATGCTCACTGTCTCTTGAACGACAAAACACAGAGGGGCAACATCTTGTATGAGCTAGGAATAGCTCTCGCATGATAAAACAAGCTCAAATGACAAACTTTTAGACCCCACACTACAAAATGGTCTTCTTACAAACCTCTCGTATGACACATGGGTGGCCCTAGAATGATAAATCTAATGGTCTAAAACAAAGAAAGACATTTTGCCAGTTTCTCATATGAGACAGGATCCTATCTTGCATGATAAACTATAATGCCCAACCCCAAACATGCGGAAAACTTGAAAAATGCAAAAAAATTTTTAAAATTGAAAACATAAACAGGCTTGCAATCGATCACTTACCATTGGCTCATAGTTTTGGGGTCGATTATGTCTTCTCTACCACTTGAATTGATGCTGACGAGTAGGGACCACCATTTTTTTCGTAGAAGGCTTTTTTTTGAATTTTCAAACTTGGAGGGTTCAAATGAATTGAAAATGATACTTTTGTCTCATATATAGCCAAAAACATAATTTTTCAACTTGCTTCAATGGACATGAAAACTGTACCATTAGCTAATGTGACTATCCTGAGTACATTTTTGGGATCGAAATCAAAATTCGAGATCATTTTGCTAGTCAATTTCAGAATTTGGACCAATTAGCATTCTTTTCATCAAATGTTCATTCTTTCTTCAAATTGCGCTCAATTTCTCATGAACCAACACTGAATCTCAATTTAATTTATACAAAATGACTTTACGCTCAATTTCAAACATCAATCACCGTTAAATTTTCAAAAATTCCTTTGAATCACCTTGTGCTTAAAACAACTTATCATCTCTCAAAATTGCCTATAATCATGAACCCTCACTATCTTTCGCTTTCTCTCCCGAGGGGGCATACTCATGACCTTATGACCTCACATCTTCAAATGTCAAGAAAATTTTCAAATCTTCATCGAAAGTTGAGCAAAAATCTTTTTCAACTAAAGAAAATCAAACAAGACCTCATCACTAGGGGCATATCAGTTTCATCGCTTCATACCAAGCTGATATTTGTCTTTTATCTGAATCAATCTCTTTACGTTAATCAGTTTTCATTGCTTTTCATCAAGCTTATTTTTTGTTTAAACTCAATCAAGGGTTTAAAGAGTATCTTCGATCACACTCAATCTAAGCAGGTGTTAAGTTTTATTCATTTCTTGATCAAGATGAACAATTATCTTCATCATATCTTTATCAATCAAGTTAAAGATTTATTTTTATCATCACTCACTGTATCTAAGTTCAATCAAGTTCTAGATCAGTAAGATCCACTTCTTGATCAATCAAGTTCAAGTTCAGTATCTTTTGTTTTCTATTATTTCTAAGTTCAACAAAGTTCTAGAGTGGTATTACGTTAATCAGACTTCATTCAGCTTTGTCACTTCAAATCAAGATAAACACCTCACTTTTATCTAGTTCGTGATCAATCAAGTTCAGAATTGGCAACTCCTAGACATCAACTATTCTTTGAACCAACGTGCTGCTCACACATTAATTCAAAAGGGGCAAATGTAATACCCTACAAATGGTAATCTAAACCATGAGCCCCTGATTGCACTTTGCAGGTAATAAGAATCCTCCCCTCCTTTGTCTATAATCATATATGGCCAAATCTAAGGGGCTCAAACTTTTTGTGCCTACCTTTGTCCTAGTTTTGGGCATCCCACGTCAGGACCCGATCACCTATCTCAAACTTCCTATTTGTTGTACTTTTGTCATATCACTTTTTCATTTGATTTTGTACCTTAACATTCTACCTTCAGGCCTCTATCATGTCCTCATCAAGCTCTACCAGCTGAACAAGCCTTTCCTACAAAGGATCTTCCACATCAATTTCTTCTTGTGTCATAAATCCATAGATAGGCATAAGATTATCTAATGGAAGTCCAGCTTTCTTGCCATAAAACAATTCAAACTGAGACTTTCCTATGGACTTTTTGATTTATATTCTATCAGACCAAAGTGCCAGACTCAATTTTGAATCCCATGCTTTCTTATTTTGTCCTAACATCTTCTTGATGATTTTGAGGATATTTTTATTGTTGGATTCAACCTGCCCATTACCTTGGGGATGATATGGGGATGAATGGGATATTTTGATGCCATACTCCTCACAGAAGGTGTTGAATTCTTTAGATCTAAAACACATACCATTGTTTGCGATGATTCTTGTAGGGACACCAAACCTGACAATGATATTTTGCATCAAGAATTTGATTATAATTTTACTAGTAGCCTTCTTGGTAGGAATTTCTTCTACCCATTTGGTTAAGTAGTTAGTGGCTACCAATATCCACTTGTGACCTCCACTAGATTTCTCTAATATTTCCCCAATAAAATCCAACCCCCATTGTTGAAAAGGTTCTTTAACTTCCATAGGTCTTAATAGGAGAGCCCCCTGATACTTCAGTTTTCATGAGAACTTCTGGCATGCCTCACACTTTCTAAAATATGCCTAGGCATCATTGAATACATGCTGCCAAAAATATCCAGCCCTTAGTATCTTATGAGCTGTGGTTTTAGTAGAAAAATGACCACCACATACCCCACCATGCATCTCCTATAGGATTCCTTTTGCTTGATGTTCATCAAGATAAAGCAACAAGATCCCATCTCTATTTTTCCAATATAAGCCACCATGTTGTGTTCTCAATGCTGAAATTGGCTTCCTCAAACCCAACTTCATTTACTTGAAATCCTTTAGAATCTTCTCCTGCCATAAGTCTAGCCAACCCTGGCCCTTAATGACTTGTGAATTTGAGCTCAATATTAAACTCTTGGATGTGATTGATCCATTTGCACCATTTTCTTGTTACTTTTGTTTGTCTGAAAATATCTTTCACTATTGCATTAAGAACATAAGTTGTGATCTATGCCCCTACCAAGTACAGTCTGAAATGCTTTACCACTTTAACCAAAGCATAGGTCTGTCCCTCATTTATATCATATTTGAGCTCGGATGGGCTCAATGATTTTCTGAAATATGTGATGGGTTGCTCACCACCATTTTGGCTCTTTTGTAATAATACTATTGCTACCATGTGACAAGAGGCAAAAGAAAAGATTAGAAATGGTTTACTAAAATCAGGTGATATCAGTATCGCTACCTTAGATATTTCCCTTTTGATCACTACAAAGGACTCCAATGCTTCTACATCCCAATCTATCTTGGCTCCTTTCTTCAACATCTGCACTATAGGTTTTACAATATCTGTAAAGTTTAAGATGAATCTCCTGACAAATTTGATTTGTCCCAAAAATGACTGAATGACTTTAACAGTTTTTGGAATGGGGACTTCATTGATTACAGCCACTCTTTCAGGATCAATTTTTACTGCCTCCTTAGATACTATGTATCCTAGAAGTTTTCCTTCCTTGAATCCAAAATGACATTTCTTTGGGTTAAGAGAAATCCCATATTCTAAAGCTTTTCTGAATATCCTTTCAAGGTGATTACAGTGGTCTTCAGCCTTTTTTAAGTAAGTGTTTAGATCATCTTGATATACTACCATTATCACATCTAGTAGCTCCACAAATGCTACATCCATTTCTCTTTGGAAAGTTTCCCCAGCATTAGTTAGGCCAAATGGAATCCTTGCATACAAATAAGTACCCCATGGTGTTGTAAAGGCTGTATTGTATTGCTCAACCTCCCTGACTTTCACTTGGTTATAACCTGAGAATCCATCCATCATAGATAATATTTCACATCCAATTAACTTCTGCAACATGATATCCATATTTGGTAATGGGTAATTATCTTTCAAGGATGATATACTCAAGTTCCTGAATTCTAGACAAAGTTTACATCTCCATTCTTTTTTCTAATAGGCACTATGTTTGAAACCCAAGATGAATACCTACAAGGTTTGATTATCCCTACATCTTTCATTTTTATTATTTCTTCTTTCATCTTAGGTAAAGAGGTTGGATTTATAGGTCTTTGTTTTTTTTCTAAATGGTTTGGCAATAGGTTTGAGGGGTATTTCATGCTGGAAAAGATCTTGTTTTTAAGCTTTGAGGTCATCATATGACCAATGAAACACATGCCTATATTTTCTGAGCAACATTGTCAGTTGTTGCTTCATTTTAGCAGTAAATTTCTTTCTAACAAACACATGCCTTGGTGACTCCTCGCTTCCCAAGTTGACCTGTTCAACATCACTTTGTTTAGCTATAGTTACTTTAGTTTCTATCCTATCCTGTGCATTGAAGGTTCGTTCCAATGCAACCAAACCTATTGGTAGTTTGTTTGATTTCAAGTATATGATTTTTTTTCCAAACAAGGTTTCTTTCCCCTCAGCCTTTTCCACAAAGTCATTAAAGTGAATAGCCTGTTCCTAATAGTGATCCATACACTGCAAGAAGTTTAGAAAGTCAGCATCATCTTGAAAAATTTGCCAGTTGTACAGATTATCAAGGATAGAAGGTCTAACTTTTATCTCTACTTCTGATATCCCATTCAACGTCATGTCATTTTCCTTAACTGCAATATTTGCCATAAAGTCAGCCATTATATTTTTTTGACCCATCAATCCAATTTATCTGAAAGGAATGAAACAATTCAATGGTATCCCATACTTCATTGCTATATTGCTTTAGTCTAATATGTTTAGAGGTATGCTTAACTGCTAGGTTCGGTCCTATAATCAGAGCCTCATACTCAACAATATTATTGGTACATTCAAATAGTAACTTAAAAGAATATTTAAATGTTTCTCCACTTGGTGAAATGAATAAAATCCCAGCCCCACTTCCCTAGTTACTACACAAGCCATCAAAGTACATGTGCCACACTTGATCATTAGTTTCTTTGATGCAAGATTGAATTGGACACAAATCCTCAGTCTTTGGCTTTGTTAATGGCACTTTAAAATTATCCATGTCTGACTGAATAAAACATATCGGCTCAGGTGTTTCCACATCCTCAATGATATATGAGGAGCAAGGCTCTCTTTCAATTCTCACTTAATGTCCGTTTACATGACAAGTCTAACTGGATATGTCCCCCTATCAAGTTTGACCACTGTCTGGCTAATAACATCCCATAATTAGGAGGGACATCTACTACTGCGATATCTATTTTGTAGGATGCTACAAGGCATGCTACTAGTTTAAATTCTACATCTTTCATAACACCCACAACTGGGATAGATCTGTTATCCATAGCATAATATTTACCAAACGTCATATCCACCCCCATTCCAAGTTCTTTCATAACTCCTACGGGCATAATGTTTATCACTACTCCTGGATCAATCATGCATTTTTTAATCATCTTGTTATTGATCATCAAAGTTAAGTAGAAATGATCCACTTGGGAAGGATTCTTTGTTATTGTTGATCCCAAGTATATGGCTGGAATTGGGTCACTTTCACCATTACCATCTTGACCGCTTTGCTTGTGCTCCTTCATCTCTTCTTTTGAGACATTTATGAACATTTTTAGAGTCTTTTCTCTATATTCAAGGAACTTCATTATCTCAAGCAATGGGATAGAGACCTTCATCTGCGTTAAAGCATTCATAATGTCAAATGACGTGGTGGCTAGTGTTGACGAAGAATTTGTTATACTCTCTTTCAATCCCTTTTATGGTTTTATTATTTTAGCATCCCTCTCTTCGGTTTTTCCTAAATCCTTTGCTTTAACATTATCCATTTTATTCATTGATTTAGATATCTTATTGGTTTCTTTCATGAAAATACTGGAAGGCTTTCCTTGCTCAAGTTTTATAGTTCTATTCCTAAGAGCATAGGTTCTTTTGGCTTGTTCCACTACAGCCACTGTGATTCTTTCTCTTTCTTCTTCAGTGGGGACCCTGAGTTTGATTTCCTTTTCCTCATCTAAGAATATCTATTGTACACAACACTTCTGATTGATGCATCTGGAACTTACATCACTATCTTCCTCCTCCCGGGATGAGTTATATTCTTCAAATGATAGAAAATTTATGGTATGGTCATCCATATATCCTTCACATTCTTCTTCTTCCTGCAACTTCCTTGCTACTATACATTGGTAAAGAGAATGTGGCATGTCATAGGAAAAGAACCACAAGTTATCATCCAAAACCTGATTCACAGTTCTTTTTAGAGGATCTGGTATCTACACATTGTTGTTTTTATTTTTCTTCGTTGGTTTCTTATCCTTCTAGGTAGTGTTGTAAGACATATCATGTAATCTCAGTCTATCTTCACTAAAAAACTATTGTTTCTCTCTTTTGTTTACCCGCATAGATAAATCCTTTAGAGCATTTAGTACCTTGTCCAATTTATCTTCATCTTTAGTTTTTTTGGGAGCTCTTGGGTTAAACAACCTAGTATCTTCTCTCTTCCCAACTCTCCCAACAACTTTTCTATTATTTTCTATAGTTATGGTTGCTTTCATAACTCCTTCAAGAGTTGTAGGATTCTTTGTTCTGAGCTCGTAGTTTGTCTTGTTGTCAAATGCATCTATATAGTACAAGATGCATACTTGTGGAACTGGTTTTATCCTATTAGGAATTTTATTTATAACTTTGTTGAATCTCTTATTGAAATCAGCCATTGTCTCATTAGGTTCTTTCTTGATACTTATGATTTCATGTAGTGAAAACTCAGGGTTGTTTTGGTCTCCATATTGTTTGAGAAAAAGTCTTTTAAACTCTGCAAGGCTACTTATTGAAAAATTAGGTGATTCTCTTAACCAATCTCATGCATATTCTATCAAAGACTGCATGAATAATTTCATTTTAACATCCTCATATGGGAGGCAAAAATATTTCATGACTATATCAAAAGCTTTGCAATGTGCTTCTCCTTTGATAACATTACTCCTAGTGAATTTTGGTATTACTGTTCTAATTTCATTTGGAATGAGATGAGGATACACCATCATTATTGGAAAATCGAACTGCCTGATGTGTTATGTATTCATCAATCCATATCTCCCTCGGAAAAAATTTCCATGGTTCTGACCTACATTATTATTACAATGGGGAAATTGGTTTTGAGGTTAGAAATGGTTTTCATATGCAAAGTTGTTAAAATGATTATGCTAATATTCAGAAGGTATACTAGTGTATGGAAATTTGTTTAAATGATTGTGCTGGTGTTCAGGAGGTGTATTGGTGTATGGAAAATCATTGCATCTATGATCAAATAAGGGGTTTTCATATCTTATAGGTATTGTTCTTCATGTTGATTTCATCTTTATTACTTCCTCTCTTATTTCATCCTTGGGTTGCATGTTCACACCTCACGTTGCACTTATTCAAGTCATGATCAATGTCATTTTCATTGATATTCATGCCCAACTTAGAACATAATTGTACAGACTCTCGTATCTGTCTGGTATCTTTCATTTCAGTAGCTACTTCTAACATTTGTTTCATCAAATATGTCATACAGTCTAGTGCATCCATCTTGCTTGAACCTGATGAACTTGATGTACTTATCCTTGAATTCAGGCAGTGGTTTTCAAAACCGGGAGGGAATTTTCCTTCTCGTGCTTTTTGTGTAGCTGCCAAGTCCTCATTTCTTGGGTATGTAGGAACTATGTAGTTCTGGATAATATTGATTATACTTTTCATTCTTATGTTCCATTGGATCATCTATTGATTCTTTCTTTGGATTCTTTTTATTTCTTTTCTGAATAAATTTTAATTGTACTATTGGGTGGGCTTGTGTTATTGACCTCCTTCTATACATAAAATTTCTTATTTCAGAATCACCACCTTTCTTCTTGAAATGAAATTGTACTTTGTAAATGAGTTCTTTCCCACAACAGAGTCTTTCTTAAATTGAATGTGTCCCCAACAAAGTCACCAATTTGTTGGATCTCAAATCAATAGATTGGATAGGTTCTAAGGAAATGCCATCTCCTATGATCAATACTTTTAATTTGACTTGGCCAACTTATATAGTGAACCTAGGGTGAACTCACAAAGCTAGTTCCCACTTTTTGGTATGTCCTGATTTTTGTTGAAATCGTACATTTTTTAGAAAATATAATGATTTAACCTTTAAGAGGTCCTATTTGAATTAATTAATTGAAGAGAGTTAAATAAAAGGCTCTTAGATCAAAATTTCTTGGATAGAACCTCTCTACTTCTAAATCATACTTGCAATGGAGTCTCCTTTGCATCTATCAAATGCTGATAAAAAACCAATTTTATATTAGCTTTTGGGGGGTCAAATTAATTAATTTAATTTTTATTTTTTTTAGGTATTTAGTCCTTATTATAAGCTTTCCAAATAGTATAACTTTTAATATATTTAATTTCATTAGTATATTTTTATTTTATTTCTTATGAATGTAGTTTTTTTACCAAACATGAACTTCTTTGTTCAATGCATTGGGAAAAATAGTAAACTAATTCAAAAAAATTCTGAAAAATATCTACGCACTAGGTATTGGTGTTTTCTTTCTAAAAAAAAAAGAAAATTGAATTTTGATATATATAGAACAAGTTATGTGTTCAAACGTACACCTATATCTGAATTATAATTAGTCGAACTTCAAAAATTAATAAAATAAAAAATATTCAACATATCACTATCAAACCAACTGCATGCCCTGGGTATTGATGTTACAAACCAAAATTCAAAATAATTAAGTTTTTATCACTTATAAAAAAAAATTATGCGTTTCGGGATACACATCACTCTTAAAAAATGTTGTTTGCTGTAAAAAACTACTTTTTGAGGGAGATGGAAAAATCAATAAAATTTTATTCAAATAAATTTGAAAAAAACATATTTAGAATTTACAAACAAGATGCTAAAAACCATTAGTTTATATCATCTTCAAATTCTTAACGGTTTAAAAGTTATAGGTGTCGAAAAGTGAATTTTTTTTTCAAAATATTCATTTAAGTGTCAAAGTTGGTCAAAAAGTGGGAATCGGTATTGTGAATTCACCCCCTATTTGGTTACTACCTCTCTTGCTTTAGGCTCTCCAAGACCTAGATGGGTATACCTATTCACTAGTGGCTTTTGATGACTAATGCTTTTTATAGGAAATTGAGTATCTTGATCTAAATTCTTCCCTATCTCAGAATGACATAGGTTCCTAGGATAGGTGGCTTTTAGATGAGTTCAAAAATTATTGTTGTGAAAGCTATTAGACATTTGTAATTGAAATTTATATGTATACACTATTGCTAATTGATTCTATATACATCCTACTCAACTATTCCTATTGCTTTAAAGTAAAGGTAATTGATATGTTAAAAAGTTTTTATTTATGAATGACTAGTGTTTTTCCTATTATTTGGGTTATAGAGTTATATTTCCCTAGGACTTAATGTATGATTTATGAGAGGGTTTCTAAACCTACCCCCTTTGGTAACTCTGTCAGTTACTGTTTCTTATGGGATCTACTAAATATTTATATTATAAACTACCTAAATGAATTTAACCCTAACCTAAGGGACCATTCAAGGAAGAACTACAAGGAACAATTACAATCCACAAGTAGATCTTTTTAATCCTAATTTATAATATAAGAACATAGACTTCATTGTAAGAATATGAATAACCTTATCTCCTTTATATAATATCACAAACAACTTCCTATAGAAAATGAAATAACTCACAACACATATGTGAAGAAAAACAACTAATTCTGTTAAAGTTTAAAAATGGTACAATAGTATACCAGAGGCTATAGTATCTATCCGATACCCTATCTTCTAAATTGTGTCCTTATTTTTACAAAACTTACTCATACAAATAAGTGAGGAATACCTATTCTATGAAGAGTTACATCCCTTCATCATTAACAACTTAATTAGAATTGTTTAACAAAGGGAAAGATGAAAAGATTAAGCATGCCAAGATAATTAATATAACCATCACTCTGATGGCATGTAATGGTTGTGCTCCTTTTTTTCAGATCTATTTCTAGTGAGAAAAGATCAAACACCGCCTGGTTGATATGTGGGGTTATATCTTCATTCTAGTTGAATTTAGCCACTACCTTCTCCTTAATCTATGCAAATTCCTTTTTCCATTTCTCTAATGGGGTTCATTCTCCATCCTTATAGATAGTCAGTATCGTTGCAACACAATCTTCATCCAACATCTTGAGATCTTTATTCAATATATTTGTGTACTTGTCATGCTCTACCAGATATTAGTCGCCTTGAGCTCTCTCCTCTGGAGTCATGGCCTTATTGTCCTTCAGTACATCTTGCAATCTCTCCCTTAATTTATCATGATCTTTTAGAGCTTTTACAATTCCCATGTATTCTTTCCAATATCGGTTATCATATGGAAACATAGCTTTGAACCTGTGCTAAATGACATCATTTACCAACTTGTTAATCTTTTGTTTGGCACTAGTTAATTGCTTGGCTAACTTTTCAACCTTTATTGTCTAGTAGGTAGCATCAAATATAGCATCTAAGACCCTTAAGTTAGGTTGATAACCCATATCTAGTTCATGTTCCCCCATAATAGGAGACTTTACTAACAACTATCCTTGTAACCTCTAGACTTCTTCAGTAGCCTTCTCATACAAGCCTCTGTAAATGTTGTTCTCTTTGACTATAAACTTTGTTTCTTCTTGGTTCAATTTTGCTACATCCACATTCAACTTTGTTGTGATTCTGGGATTAGTATTCGCAACTTGCTTGACCATTAAGTGGCCAAAAACCTAATCCATATCAACTAGAATAGGTCTCTTTTCCTTCTGATAAAAGGCCTATATTATGAAAACCTTTTGATCTGGATCATATTCAGAGCCCATAAAGATCTTGTCTATCTCTTCTAGTATGATTTGCTTGTTAGGGTCTTTCTTCTTGAGGAAACCATCAAACAACAATGCAAATCTCATATCCCACCCTGAATAGATTAGAACGCCAGTGTCCTCAAGTAATTGCCTTCTTTTCTCGGGTGTCATTTCCTTCTTAGCATGGTCCACTTCCTCTTGCCACCTTTGGGCTTGTTCATCCTCTATCTTATCTTTCATAGCAGTCCTTACCTACATTCCTTTATGCTGGTATAGAAGTGCGTCAAATTCTTTGGAGGAAATAAAATCATCATCAACAATGAAACCCTCATGTTCAAACATCCTTATATCTCTAGCATCTTGTACATTGTACTACCCCATGGTCATATCCATTTGTACACCATCCTCAAATCTAGGAGGATATTCTTCTTTAGGAGAGTCATTTGGAAAAAACATTAGAAATAGATTGAGGAGGCAATTGGGCCAAGGGCTCTGTATCCCTGAGAATTTTTATATGCTTGCCATAGACATAAATGAGAACTCCATCAAGCAATTCTAGCTCATGATCCATAATTTTATTTGCTTGATCTAAGGGATCTTTGATGTGTTGAAGCATTTCCTCATTTATTCTCCCTCGAAAGAGCTTCCATTCGTAAGCTTGGAACACTCGCTCATACTTAGATCTTTTTTCATTAGCTTCTTCCCTTTTTATATTTATGATGAAATCAACAGGAATGAGTGAAACATGCTCTCAAGGTTTCTGGGATGACCTTTCGGCCCCTATGTATCCTTCCAAATCAATGTTTGTTCTGGGGTCTCCTTCTGCCATCTTGAAATAATCCAATTTATTTTGTAGAAAACCTTAACTCTTTGATCTTTTGACAACAAAGGCTGAAAAGACAAGTAATCCAAGCACGATGGATTGTTTTCCATGATCAGTTAAATGTTGGGCACTTACTATTGATAATTTCCTTATAATCTCTAGGTAGGCCACTCTATTAGGCACAACGATAGGCAATACATATGGTTTTCCCTCAAATCCATACACTCTTATCTGAGTGTAATCTGAAAAGCAATAAAAATCTCCCTAGTTGTGCTCAATTGCAGTATCTCTGCCATAATCCTTTGGCCTCAAGAATCTTTGAATTTCAGGGGACAGAGCATGATCACACGGGTACCCCAATAATCTGTGTAATGTTTTAACAAAATATTCCTCAAAGTGCAAGTACAGGTTGTTCCTATATCTTTGGTCCCATGAAGATACCCATAATTGTATAGGCTTCCTTACCCCATCTTTATCATATGCCCTAATGCTCAACTCGTCTATTCATAGCCCTTTGTCTTTCTTGACATACAATAGCATATGCATAAGAGAAAAGTAATACTTAAAATGCACATTAATGACATCTCCTTTCAATTTATTCTATCCATGATTGATAGCATCAACAAGATAGGTAGCAAAATTGAATAACTGGGGATCTTTAGATTGCAAATCTGCATAGATGACCCTAGCCACTATATCCATCAATGGATAAGCCACTATTCCCATTACTTGAGTAGTGCAGTAGTATGTATACTTAAAGTAGGGATGAAACAAATTAACATCATATGGAGCTTTGTTATTTTTATCAAATGGCAATAACGATTCTACAATGTTGGGTCTATGGATAGGGAATCTCTAAGGCTTATAGACTTCCTCTAAGTTGAAGTACTCTTGTGTCAACTTCTTAGTATCAATTTTCTCTTCGAACCCCCAATCTAAATCAAACACATTCTCAATAATTTCCTTGGTAATTGACAATATTTCTCTCCCCATATAATCACATATGGTCCTGGTCTTGGGTTCATAATGGTTGGCTAGGGAATTCATGATTTCAAAATTCACAAAGACATTAACCACTACCAATTTCCCCAAATTCAACCTCCACAATTTTTTCACAGGCTCGAGTCCATTCATTCATATATACGCAAAATAAAACAATTCATGACCCCTTATCTTTGTCCATGTATCCCCTAGGCCTTCAAATCTATCTTCTAGTCCTTCCTCATCCATTTTCATTTTCTTAGACCTAAGGCTTGATATAGGATATTGGTCAATTAGTTCCTCGACCAAAGAGCGCCCTTCCTTTTTCTACCTTTTCGATTTGTCTTTCGGGGGTTGGGTCTCTTTAACTTTCCTAGCCCTATTCTTTTTAGAAGATGACCCCTCAATTATCACTATTGAGCTTTGAGAGTGAAAGAATTACTTCAATTTAGGGTAGACCACTCATGAATTTGCTCTTGAATCATTTCATCTCTTTGAAACTCACTACGAATTCTTCAAGTGTTGCTTAGAAATGTTTCCTCTCTTGCAAATTTATTGAGCATTCATGGTGAGTTTATTGGTTACCATTACTAGTTTGCACAATGGTCACAGAGCCATTTATTTGAATTCATGATGGATTGAATTTATTAAGACTTGTATTGATCCTCGCTATAGAAAGTAATCATTCATCTACCAACACTTCATACTGGCCATCGATGCTCATCAGTTTTATGGCCATACCCCTTTTCAATTATGTACTTCAATATCTTAACTTTATCTTCCCTCAAAATGTCATGTTTCATCGATGTCGCCTTAGTTTCGATGAAACTACCATCATCACCAAGTAAATTCATGACTTCATCGACCTCTTCACTTTCATCGAAAGGATTTATCTTACATGTTATATTTGCACTGGCATCGATGAAATCTCCCCTTTTGGTGAATTAAAAATGGTCTCCTTCAACTCTTTATGTTTGGCCAATAACAAGTCTTCGATAGTAATCTCTCATGTTTCATTGATATCTTATTCTTTGGTGAGAAAGCCATCTTCGGTCAACATCTTTTGTTGTTCTTCGATATGCTCTTTTCCTTGAAAAGTCTTGTCGATGAGATCTTCCTGTGGTTTCCTCGACATACCATCTGTTGCTGAAAATAATATTCTCGATGAGCCACTTTTGGAACTCATCAAGGCTCAAGTCGATTCGATAAGTCACTTGTCGGTGAAACACTGATGGACTTCTTTGATACAATAGATGTACCATTTTGGTCAACCTAGATATTTTGGTAAAGGATTAGTATGTATACTTGGTAGTTTTAGTTTGAGTGTTAATCTTTTAATTCTAATGTCGATGAAAGGGCCAAGGGTTCTATTGAAATTCCTAAGGGCATGGTTGATTTCATATTTTTTTAAGAAAACTTCTGTAGCTTCAATTGAAACCTTAGAATTCTACTAATTTAAAATCAATGCTCAACACAGTCTATGGCTAAGATTAAGAAAAATCTCAAGAACCTGGTTGGCATAAGTAAAGTAGCCATGTACAATAGTATAGAGGGGCTTGAAAATATTAATTCCATGGTTGCTGATTATAGATCTTACCACAGTGAACCGGTGAAAGATCTTGGAGGGGAAAATATGGTTGCTAGAGATAGAAAAGCCACTGGACCTAGTTCCAAAACTAGAAGAAGGAGTAGCAACAAGGGTACCTCCAAATTTATTACGGAGGAGTTGGAGGAAATCAACAGGATTTCCATCCAAAAGAACAAGGCTTTGGTGCTCTCTCGTAATTGAGAGCTTTTTTTTTTCTTTTTGTCTTATTAGTCTGTGTTTCCTTTGTTTTTGTGACTACTCAAGGATGCTCCCCTATTTTCATGTTGGTTCATGTTTGTTTCACTTATGGTCGGCTTTTGTAAAACTTTTGGTTTTGGGTCCATGTAAAACCCATTTATCTTTATCAAAAACAAATAAAGCAAAAAATAAAGCATAAACCAAAAATGTCAAAATTGCTTCTCATGCAGATGTAATGTCCCCTTATGGGTTTAGGGATGCTTTAGCCATAATTAATCAATTTCAAGATACTTATGACTCAGACTGAATATATTAGGAGACAACTCCACCTTAACATGCATCAAATCAATGATATTTCACAAATCAATCAATTAAATATTCATAAATAAATTATTCATCCATCAAACATCCCTAGTTCTTAATGTAAGTATCAAACCAATTGTAATGTCCCCTATTAGAAACATCTCCTTCCCCACTTCTTAAATACTGATAGTAATAACATGTTTTAGACTCTACGTATACTAATTTCTTATGTATTATGAATATATATATGAAATTAAGTATGACTGTCATACATATTGCAGTCCATATTAATATTAATATTTATTCTCCATAAGAACATTATCGGGCTTCATATATTAAGCATACTTATTAAACACATCCCCATGCATACCACCAAGAACAAGGATGTTACTGCCTGTAACTTAATAACAGTTCTGATCTGATTTGATCCATGGTGATCTTACTAGATGCTTTTGATTCCTTTCCTTTATATCTCTCAATGTGAGGGAGAGGTCACACCTCTTCATCATGTATACCCTTTGGCAAGAGATACACCCTTTCACCATTGGCACCCTTTGAAAGAGTGCAACTCTTCATTATTTCTGCCCTTTGAAAGGGACACAACCTCTCATAATCATATCTACACTTATCATTTAAATCAGATCTGCACTTCTCATTTCCAAATTATTCCCCCCTCTCAAATGAGGTTCTCTTCTCCCTTTTATATCTCATTGTTGAGGGAGTCACAACCTTTCCTTTCATTTCTTTTGACTTTTCATTAACTTAATTAATTTTTAATTAATCATATTTAATTATATGTAATTATTTTACTTTATATTTTAATTTAATTTTAAATATTTTAATTTTATTATTATCATTTATTATTGAATTTTATTTCAAAGTGGGGGCATTACAGTCCGCCCTTCCCGAATTTGCTTGTCCTCAAGCAAATGTTTATTTTAATTTCCTCAACTAAGTCATCTACCAACATGAGTTAAACAACACAAAGCATATACATGGGAAACATGAAGCATACATGTGGAAGGCATAGAGCATACACATGGAAAACATGAAGCATACATATATGCAAACACGAAGTATACATGTGAATACACACATTGTGAAATTTCTTTCTTGTTATGAATAGAAACACAAATCAACACCAGCTTGATGCAAAAACATAAACACTCAATCTAGTTTGTGATCTCAGGTAGAGTATTTAAGAATTTCAAATGGAGTAAATATAATGAGTCTGATTAGCCATATCGACAAAGAGGATAGATAGCACAATGTTTGGATACTTACCTCAAGTATTAATTAAATGGACTATGCTTAACCCCCTATTCGCCATTAATGAAAGAGAAAAGATTTAGACATAACGAGATGCCCGTAGCACTTATCAGGCCCAAGAGTGGTACACTCCCCCTTGGCCCAACTGATGGTAGACTTTTAATCATCCACATCGGGTTGCCTACCTGACAGAGGCCTAGTTTCTGCTGACCTCATTGCTCTATCTGTCTCCCACACTAGTGGTGAATGTGAAGTATATATCTATTATTAGTCAATTTGTTTAAGATTATACTGTTATCAATGAGATAATTCCATACTCATTCCCTAGGGAGACCAATGAGAAGTAGGTGCAATAGGATGCCCGTAGCGCTTATCAGGCCCAAGAGCGGTACACTCCCCCTTGGCCCAACTTGTGGCAGATGTTTGGTCATCCATAGTGGGTTACCTACCTGACAGAGGCCTAGTTCCTGCTATCCCATGGCCCTATTCCCTTGTATCTTACTGGGTTTGGGTATGCAATTTATCCATTCATCATTACTTAATAATTAATCCATGGTTTCTTTATGGGACTAATCCTTGTGATCTTAAAATCACATTAATAATGCAATTCAATACTGACTTGTAATTTCAATAAATATTTGTGTATGCATTAGCCTTCTTCATATTCACTTCCTCAGTGAGATCAAAAGGATTTAGATGCAATGAGACGCCCGCAGTGCTTATCAAGCCCAAGAGTGGTTTACTACCCCTTGGCCTCACTAATGGCAGACCTACAATCGCCATAGCGGGTGATGTACCTGATGGAGGCCTAACATCTGCTAACCTCATTGCTCTACCCCATTTTCTCACTAATGGTCCATATGGAATTTATGATTAATTTATTCTCAATTTAAATGCCAACTTATTATTATATATATATATATATAAAGTATTTTAAATGCCACATGGATATGCCTAGTTATCCACTATTCTAATTTGAATTACTCTGAAGTCATACCCATTCAATATCTATTTGGCTGATAATAATATATTTTAAATTCATCTTACGAGATGGAACCCTCGTTGCTTATCGGTCATGGTATTTGCCTCTGTTTGTTGACTAGAATAATTCGTTGATTCAATCTTACCCTATAGGATGGCAAGATCATATCTCTAATACCATTTGTAATGTCCCCTTATGGGTTTAGGGATGCTTTAGCCATAATTAATCAATTTCAAGATACTTATGACTCAGACTGAATATATTAGGAGACAACTCCACCTTAACATGCATCAAATCAATGATATTTCGCAAATCAATCAATTAAATATTCATAAATAAATTATTTGTCCATCAAACATCCCTAGTTCTTAATGTAAGTATCAAACCAATTGTAATGTCCCCTATTAGGAACATCTCCTTCCCCACTTCTTAAATACTGATAGTAATAACATGTTTTAGACTATACGTATACTAATTTCTTATGTATTATGAATATATATATGAAATTAAGTATGACTGTCATACATATTATAGTCCATATTAATATTACTATTTATTCTGCATAAGAACATTATCAGGCTTCATATATTAAGCATACTTATTAAACACATCCCCATGCATACCACCAAGAACAAGGATGTTACTGCCTGTAACTTAATAATAGTTCTGATCTGATTTGATCCATGGTGATCTTACTAGATGCTTTTGATTCCTTTCCTTTATATCTCTTAATGTGAGGGAGAGGTCACACCTCTTCATCATGTATACCCTTTGGCAAGAGATACACCCTTTCACCATTGGCACCCTTTGAAAGAGTGCAACTCTTCATTGTTTCTACCCTTTGAAAGGGACATAACCTCTCATAATCAAATCTACACTCATCATTTAAATCAGATCTACACTTCTCATTTCCAAATTATTTCCTTTCATTTCTTTTGACTTTTCATTAACTTAATTGATTTTTAATTAATCATATTTAATTATATTTAATTATTTTACTTTATATTTTAATTGAATTTTAAATATTTTAATTTTATTATTATCATTTATTATTGAATTTTATTTCAAAGTGGGGGCATTACAGTAGAATACCATCTCAAAGTGAGAATCTAACTTGAGATGATGAAAATCCTCCATCCTTTGGCACCACCATCATCCAAGATTTTAAATTTAATAATGCTAGTGCACCATTGACACCAAATGCACTATTGACACCAAGAGAAGAGTCATTAATAATGCATTCACCATCTATTCATTATTCATCTTCAATGCAGACAACATTGCTTTCATTTGATTTTTCTTTTACTTTTCCTTATGTACATGACTAGCCCATGTTCTACAATCCCAAGATTTATTACACTTTTTCTTACAATAAAAACACTTGATTCTTCTTTACCTTCCATGTCTTCTTGAATAAAGTTCTTTTTCTTGAGAATTTGATCTTTTGTACTTGCTTCTTAAATATGGTGCTTTCTCTTGAGGATCATCTTCCGATCCTTCTTTTGTTCTCTTATCTTCTACTAGAAGATCCGAAATCATACCTTTTATAGTTTGTGAAGGTATTTGACTAAGTGTGAAAATAACATTGTTGTATTTTGAAGGCAATTTTTTAAACTATATGTCCTTAGCATCATCATCATCATCATCATCATCATCATCATCATCTTCTATAGGATCCTTAACCTCTACAAGTTGTCTATTGACTGATCTCAAATTACCTATATACTCTGATATAATTATCCCATTTTTCATCTAAACAACTAAAGTTTTAGTGAGAATTTGGCATGGACTACTTTGTCTCCAAATAGTTTATTAAAATTATCCCAAATTTCATTTGATGATTTATCTAAATCCATGTGATGTAATTCAATATTAGAAAGAGAAATGCCAATAGTAGCATTTTCTTTATCATCTTTTTTATTCCAGTCTAATAGCCCAGTCGCATCTGCAGGTGGTTTTTTCTTTCCAATTACTATACCCCATAAATTTTAACTCGTCAGTTGCATTTGAACTTTAATTCTCCAAGTGTAAAAAATAAATCAGTATTACTTGTCTAATGGAATTTTCCATTTTAACAAAGTAATATCTGATGTGTGTATGACAAAGTGGTCTGTAGCTACAAGCACAACACTTGAATTAAGTCATTATATGCATGGTTAGTAATCAATAATCAATAAGTAAAAAACCATAACAAAGAGACTAATTGCCTTCTAAAAGATGTGAGTATAAGATTGCTCTCAAATTTTTATAAGCAATACCAGTGAGTAGACTACACCAAGATGAAGGATTCAATCTATATGATATTAACTATATGGATGCAAAATAGATGAATAATTCAAGCAATAATGAATGCAAATAATCTAAAAAGCATAATGATCTTCAATGACTCCAGAGCAAAATTAGCATGATAATAATCTCCAAGCGCGTTCTCAAAAATCTTTGGGGTAAATTGGAATGAGAGTGGAAGACTGAATTTATAGAGAATTACAAGAGAAAAGCTGAAAAAAAGCTTAATTTAGGATTAATTGGAAATAATTGAGAAATCACATTTAGTTAACCTTGAGATAGATTCCAATTATAGCTTAATTGAAATGAATTCAAATAAGAAGTTCAAGTTGCATTGGAAATAATATTAAATTAATTCCATGCACTTGTGATAAAAATAGATAACTCCATGCATATATTTGATTTATTTAAGAAAAGAGTCTTTTCAATGCAACTAAACTTCTCTTTTTGAAAAGCTTTGAGTTCCAATTTTAAAGAATAATTCAATAATTCAATTAATTGTTGTTTTGATTTCAAGTTCTAAATTTAGAAAAAGAAATAATATCTCAAGTTTGATTTCTCTCTCAATTCAATTCTTTTATTTGATTTTCAATTAACTCTTGCTTTGTAATTGATTCCTTTTTTGCATGATTAAATTGTAAATTTATTAATTAATTAAATATGCAAGGATATTTAATAAATTAAAATAGGATAATTGATCAAAATGATATTCTTGGAAATGATTCAATTAATTAAATAAATATTTAATTAATATTAAATAATTGATTTGCCAAGTGATATTTGATGATTAAAGAGTTAACTGTGTGCTCAAGGTTGATTTAATTGCCTTTTTTTAGGACCTTGGTAATGTTGTCAAGATTAGGGGCCGATGGTTTAGATGATGATTTTTAGGGTATTAAATTTGCCTCTCTTTGACTTAATGTGTGAGTAGCACGTTGGTTCAAAGAATAGTTGATGTCTAGGAGATGCCAATTCTAAACTTAATTGATCACGAATTAGATGAAGAGCAAGGTGTTTAGCTTGATTCAAAGCAACGAAAATGAATGAAGTCTGATTAAAGTGATACTGATCCCAAACTTGATTGAACTTAGGAATGATAGAAAACAAAGATATCGAACTTGAGATTGATCAAGAAGCGGATCTTACTGATCTAAATCTTGATTGATCTAGACACAGTGAGCGATGATAAAAAGAAAATCGATCTTGAAGTTGATGGATCAAGATACAATGAAGATAAACTGTCCAGCTTGATCAAGAAATGAATCCTAAACACCTACTTAGATTGAGTGTGATCAAAGATACTCTTTAAACGTTTGATTAAGTTTAAATGAATAATCAGCTTGATGTAAAGCGATGAAACTTATTAATGCTAAGAGATTGATTAAGATGAAAGACAAATATCACCTTGATTTGAAGTGATGAAACTGATATGCCCCTAGTGATTGATTCGATTCTGATGATCAAGAGATCTCAACTTGATGTGAAGTGATAAAGATGAGATGCCCCTTAGCAATAAGAATTGGTTTTCTTTAGTTGAAAATATTTTACTTGACTTTTGATGAAGGTTTGAAAAATTTCTTGACATGTGAGATGTGAGGTCATAAGGTTGTGAGTATGCCCACTCGGGAACGAAATCGAAAAATAACAAGGCTACTTGATCATAGGAAATGGTGTGGAAAAAATAAGTGATTTGAGCACAAATTGATCCTAAGGAATGTTTTAAAAATTCAGCATTGATTGATAAAATTAAGCGCAATGTTGATCATAAAATTGATGTGTAGAATTAAAATTGATATTCAGCATTGAAATTGAGCACAATTTGAAGAAACAATAGGCATTTGATGAAAAAGTGCTAAGTGGTCTGAATTGTGAAATTGACTAGAAAAATGATCTTGAATTTTGATTTCAATCCCAAAAATGGAATTAGAATGAGCAAATTAGCTAAGGGTATAATTTTCATGTCCATTGGAGCAAGTTGAAAAATCAGGTTTTTGGCTATATATGGGACAAAAGTGTCATTCTCAAATCATTTTAACCCTCCAAGTTTGAAAATTCAAAAATCCTTCTATAATGAAAATGGTGGTCCCTACTCATTAGCATCGATTTGAGTGCCAAAGACATCATAATCAACCCCAAAACTATGAGCTGATGGTTAGTGGTCAATCTTAATCCTCTTTATGGTTTCAATTTTCAATTTTTTTCCTTCATTTCTCAAGTTTTTGCCATGTTTGAGGTCGGGTTTCACATTTTGTCATGGAAGATAGGATCTTGTCTCATACGAGTAGCTGTTCAATTTTCTTTTGTCATTTAAAGCCATTAGAATTGTCATTCGGACCCCACTCTCGTATTGTATGATAGGTCTGTAAAAAGATCATTTTATCATGCAAGGTCTTATAATTTGTCGTTTGGGATTGTTTTATCGTACGAGAGATATTCGTGACTCTTACGAAATGTTGCCCCTCTATGTTTTGTCGTTTAGGAGACAGTGAGCATTTTTTAAGATCTAAACTTGAAAATTTGATTTTATAGTTGACTTAGTTGGATTTGCGTGATGTTTTACTTCTCTTGTAGGCTCATTTGGAATGTTTTCTGATGTTCATTGTTGGTTTTTTGCAGGTTCAATTACCTCCCATGCTCTTCAAATATGTATATCCTCCCAACATGGTATTAGTAGGACATTTATCTAACATTGAACAAGCTCAAGTTGATGTATGTGGTTTGACTCATTTTGCTTGGTTTACCAGATATCCATGTTAATCATGGTATGCTCACAGCATTGGTTGAGTGTTTCCACTCAAATAATAACACATTTCATCTACCGATGGGGGAGTTGACTATCACTCCTAAGGATATATATAGGATCCTCTATATCCCTTTTGCTAGGGATAAGGTGGATTATGATTCAGGACACCTCCCAGTATTATAGCTAGTGAGGCATGCCTTCAAGGATCCAGACATTTTGACCCATTCCATTAGTTGGGACATATTGATGAGTAGATACAGTGAGGAGTTTCCTTTGGCTTGTGTTCTAGAAGGCTTCATTGATTGTTTTTTGATGCCAAATAGAGGGTAGTAGGGTTTCTAGTGTGGTTGGTGCAAGATGCTGATGAGATTGATGGAGACCCCTCAGAGGCTTGGCTGGGGTTCTTGCTTGCTAGCTCATATGTATCGTGAGATACATGATATTGTATATAGAGATGGCAAGAGAATGGCCACAAGTGTATATGTTTTACAGGTTTGGGCTTGAGAGCATCTTCCCATTTGTCGGTTGATGGTAGATAATAGTAGAGAGCTCGAGTAGCCAATTATATATAGGTATGCCAGTTATATTACACAGCCCCATCTCGGCAAGACAGATTTTTGGAGATGACAACTTGATGACTTGATAGCCGTAGTGTGGAGACCTTGCAAAGGTTTGGAGCCGTGTGATGATTGGCGGTTGGTTCGCAGGGACCTTTTTGTTACCCGCCCTCTTATTGGGAGATCGCTGACTATTGTTGAGTGGTTCATCATTTCCTGAGTGATGAGGCAGTATGGTTGGCCTAAGGGGATCTCATAGGAGTATATAGCTTATGCAAGTTATTCAGATAATTTAGCGAGTTGTCATCTTCTTCAGAGAAGGTCAGATAGTGAGGTGAAGTCAGATGACCCACCATAAACTAAAATGAATCAATGTCTAAATCTATTAGAATGTTGGTGGTGAGAAATGCTTTGTCTAGGATCTCTTTGTGAGTAGATGAGAGTCTTAGAAATTCAAAGATTAATATTTGACCATTTGTCCTTTTCAACTGTTCAACGACACCATATCGAGAAGATGATGATGAAGTTAACCTTTTAAATTTGTCCAAGGTTGATTCTTTTTGCTTGTTTGGTAAGGCTGGTGGGTTTAATGATGCCTGAGCTGGGAAGAAAGAACTAGCTCCTTGGAGAGTGACCTTCTTTTGAGATCGAGTTAGAGCTCTTGCATATCATGATTCATTTGGTTTATCTTGAACTATAATCACATTGTACTATTTTGAGTGGGAAGGCTCAATCATGTTGATGATGTTGTCATTGCTGGTATAAGTATAATTTACCTTGGCGCTTCTTTTGGTCTTTGAAGAATCACCTTGTTCGTAAATAGGAAAAGGGTCCTTCAATGCTTTATTATCAGAATTGGTCGGATGATTCCCAACAAAAACTTTACTAGTATCTATTGGATCTTCAATCTCATGTTTTAGCTTCATATAATTGTTTATGTTATGACCTTTATTCTGATGGAAGTCATAGTATTCATTTTATCTCCACCATGTTGGTTTGATTTCTGGATCATATGGTCTAGAGTTATCTGGTAGCATTATCAAGTTGTTTGCCAATAGAGTTTTGAAAGAGGATTCATATGATTCTTCGAGAGGAGTAAAATCATGCTTAGGTTTGCAAATCCAAGGCTTTTCTTTGAACCACTCTTTAGTTTTCTTTGGATTTTTGGCTACAGCTTCAGCAACTTTCAGTGCTTGTGTACCATTAGCCAAGTTGAATATCGTGGGATTTGAGTTGGTTTTAATAGTGTCTACTACTCTGTCATCAACCATAATCTTGTTGTTATCTTTTCCAAATTTTGAATACTTGTTCTTCTCTTTAGAGCTAGATCATGGTTGTGTTTCTTGCCAAGGTGAGATATCCCCCTTCCTTATGAGCACATCTTCCATTTGAATGGCATTATCTACCATTTTGTTAAATGATGGATGTACTTGCATTTGTATACTATATTTTAGTTCTGGGACCAAGTTATTGACAAATATATCCATTTTCTCAGAGTCTGGGATAGGTCATGGATATCTAGAGAACATATTTCTCTAGCATTGGAGGAAAGTGAGGAAAGGTTCCCCCATTTTTGGTTTCATATTGCAAAGATCGATCATACTCACAAGATGTCGAATGTTGTATGAGTATTGTTGAAAAAATAGTTGGATTAGTTCTTCAAACATTTTTATCCCTTTAGGTAGACTTGAGAACCATTCTAGATGGCTTGTCCTCCCAAACTCCTCAGGAAAAGGAGCATGAGATACATTTGATCGTGCATGAACTCCATATAGGAAGCACAAAACTCTCTGACATGATCTTGGGGATCTAAGGTACCATCAGATTTGTCAAATTTTGGGATCTCAATTCTTGGAGGAAATAGAGGCATGTATAGATTTTTGTCAAATGGGAAGGGGCATATTGTCTCCAAGGAATACTGTTTGGGGGTTTTGTCCTTATTTTTGAGTTCTATGATCTCCATCTGTAAGTTGTGTAATCATTTGTGTACGGAAAGTATAGGTGAGTCTTCCTTTTTAGTAATGAGTGTCTGAACATCATATCTAGTAGGAAGTTTGGCACCTTGATTTGCTAGTTCTAAGAAATCATCTTCCTTCTCTCTAGCCAAGATAGCTTTCATCATTTTTCTAAAGTCTTTGTCCTCTTGACAGTCACAAATTTCTTTCTCTAGAGGTTTAGTATCTTCTTCAGCTTCACTTGACGAGGAATCACTATCGGTTTGATGAGCGTTGAGGTTGTCTTTGTCATTGTATTTTGTCTCATGTATAGTGGGAGATTCATATTCATCAAAAACTGGTACTCTTGATGATGAAGGTTTGTTAGTGAGTGGACCCTTCACGTAGAATGGACTATCTTGATATTTGAAGGGTTGTTCTTTGCCTTTAGTTTCTTTATTGCGAGAACTCCTAGTTTGTCTAGGCATTTTTATGGATTAGTGTGACCTAAAGTTGTGTGTGATGCAGAGGTCAAGATTAATTTCAGAGTTAGTTGTTCTCTTAAAGTATTGTATGAGAGAAACAACTGAGATTCAGTCTAGTTTCAGGAAAGATCTATCTTGTATAATACGTCTATCTAAGTTGATTCTAAGAGTAGTTTAATATTCTGTCTAGTTTTAGGAATGATCTATCATGTGTAAGACGTTATCTAAGTGACTTAAATTTGATAGGTAGTTGATTGAACTAGCTAAAAGATGATCGACCAAATCATTCATTGCAAATGGCAGAGTTACACTATCTTGATTTGTTTATTCTTAGGATGATGATAACCAGGATTATGTTTGATGTAGACTATTTTTAGACAAGTTTGATTGTTCTATTCTGACAAAACCAGAGACTCGTACGACAGGACTTTCTGAACCGGATGATAATTTAGTAGCGATAGGATGATAATAGTTCTATTGCGTATGAGTTGCTGCCTCATACCATACAACAGATGGGTATAAGTAGGATGACAAAAGATTTGATGCAATTCTATTTCATACGACATAGAATATAGAGCCAAATGATAGATGAAAAGACTTGTATGACATAGGATGACAAATGACAAAACTCGTATGACACAAGATGTAATGCAAGACGATGAATAATCAGTTTTCTATGACTGTTCACTGGGTAGAGACTAAAATTATAAGTTTTTTCAATTGCTAAGTATGACAACTAAGTATGACCAATTCTGAGATGGACTGATTTTTGACTAGGATATACTAGTTTTGGACAGAATTTTGACTTAGGATGGACAAGTTCTAACACAAACATAGTTTTGACTTAGGATGGACTAGTTTTGACATGGACAAAGTTTCTAATCACTGAGTTGGTTTCTTGTCTTCTCCAATTTTGGTATTTCAATTTTTGTTTCAGGGATGAAAACACAGAAAACAAGTAGTATGTATTATAACTCCAACCACAACATGCAAACCCTAAGGAATTTGGTGAGGAAAGAAAACCTTTGTTTGTAGACTCAAGTAAACACCCAATACCTAATCAAAATACAGTTGATGAGTCTCATGCAATGGATTCTCAATGCCATATTATCCAACTCCAAATGCTAATGGGGGCACGAAATGACAAGTATCTTGGGAGAGTTACTATCTCTCTTGCACAAAGATTATCCCCCTTTTAGAGATGAACCAGGTAGCTTCTAATTTTTTATTGGAACTAGTAACGGATCTATTCAACGCGTTGAGGTATAAACTCAATTAAGAGGTCTTCCAGCCTTGAAAATCAAGGTTTAATATACCCAAAGGTACGAAGGAGAGCTATTCCCAAGTACTGTCGTTGACTTGATTTTCATCAAATCATGTTTATTTTATAGTGGGTTGGAGTACTTGGTGTTTAGGTGTTCCCACCTAGGTCATTCCCCTCACACTGGCCGTAACGACTTTAAGATTTTTTCAACCCCTCGGGAGGGAAGGCATGCTAAAGATGTACAAATCTCAAACAAAGAAAAAGCCTCAAGGGTCTGGATTTCTGATTGTCTAGAAAAAGACAAGAGCATACTCTCCTACCTCTTAGAATTTTCTAAAAACACAAAATATAGATTTTTTCATTAACCAGATAGTAAGTTAGGTGCCTAAAAATGAATTGAAAGAATACATGATGTTTGGTCGATTCTCCTCAGGCAACCTGCAAAGACAACAAATTAGTAGTCATATTGTCTTTGTGTGATAAGCATATTCTTCGATAAGCATTCTACAAAAACTGATTAGGCTGTGAAAAATTATGAGATAGATAGGTAAACAGTCAGGGTCAGTCGTCAGAATAATCAATAAAAATCATGAAATTTGGCTTTTTTTGTCTTTTTAACGAAAAAAATATAGAATCATATGACAGGATGTAAACTCATACGATATAAGATTCTAGATCATACGAGATAGGATTCCTTCTCATACGATTCAGGATTCCTACTCGTATGACAACTGTAGTTTGTCATTTCAGCCTATGAAAATTATCATATGAGATGATGCAGAAACTCTATGACCAAAAATTTGAAAACTCAAAAAATCTAAAAAATAACAAAACAAAACAAAAATCAGTCTTGGAGGCCAAAAAATGTAGTTTTCTGCCCCACAGTGGGTGCCAAATGATGTGTGTGTGAAAAAGTGGTCTGTAGCTACAAGCACAACACTTCAATTAAGTCATTATATGCATGGTTAGTAATCAATAATCAATAAGTAAAAACCATAACAAAGTGACTAATTGCCTTCAAAAGGATGTGAGTATAAGATTTCTCTTAGATTTTTATAAGCGATTCCAGTGACTAGACTACACCAAGATGAAGGATTTAATCTATATGATATTAACTATATGGATATAAAATGGATGAATAATTCAAGCAATAATGGATGCAAATAATCTAATAAGCACAATGATCTTCAATGACTCCAGAGCAAAATTAGCATGATAATAATCTCCAAGCGTGTTCTCAAAAATCTTTGGGGTGAATTGGAATGAGAGCTGAAGAGTGAATTTATAGAGAATTACAAGAAAAAAGCTGAAAAAAAGCTCAATTTAGGATTAATTGAAAATAATTGAGAAATCAGGTTTAGTTAACCTTGAGATAGATTCCAATTATAGTTTAATTGAAATGCATTCAAATAAGAAGTTCAAGTTGCATTGGAAATAATATTAAATTAATTCCATGCACTTGTGATAAAAATAGATAACTCCATGCTTATATTTGATTTATTCAAGAAGAGGGTATTTTCAATGCAACTGAACTTCTTTTTCTGAAAAGCTTTGAGTTCCAATTTTAGAGAATAATTCAATAATTCAATTAATTGCTTTTTTGATTTCAAGTTCTAAATTTAGAAAAAGAAATAATATCTCAAGTTTGATTTCTCTCTCAATTCAATTCTTTTATTTGATTTTCAATTTAACTCTTGCTTTGTAATTAATTCCTCTTTTGTAATAAATTAATTCCTTTTTGCATGAGTAAATGGCAAATGTATTAATTAATTAAATATGCAAGGATATTTAATAAATTAAAATAGGATAATTGATCAAAATGATATTCTTGGACATGATTCAATTAATTAAATAAATATTTAATTAATATTGAGTAATTTATTTACCATGTGATATTTGATGATTAAAGAATTAATTATGTGCTCAAGGTTGATTTAATTGGCTTTGTTTAGGACATTGGTGATGTTGTCGAGATTAGGGGCCCATGGTTTAGATGACCATTTTTGGGGTATTACAATATCAACCTTTTCCTTTTACATCAATATTTTTCATACTACATAAATAAAAGATTAATTCACTCTCTATTCTAAGATGGTACCATAAGTAGAATCACTTCTTTCAAGCATGGGGTATTAAGAAAGTGTTTGGCTTACATGCTTATTAAATCCTATAAGATTATTTTGTGTTGATTGTATTCTTCCTTGCCAAGTTCTCTACAAACACCATAATATTCCTTTTGCACAATATAGATTTTAATTTCTTGGCATATAAAAATTTGGTTATAACCTCCTATGTTGTTTTTGATAAAGATAAACAGGTTTTATAGGGAACCGAAACCCAAAGTTGTTTACTACCTTTGCAACAATATGCTCTACTCTCTCCACTACGATTTGTTCTGGTCAATGATCCACTACTACTGCTACAAATTGGTTATACCAATTATCTATGTCAAATCTTTATCATTACCTCTGGTGGAAGGAGGATGGTGAATGTCATTTTGTTTTCTATTTTACCATGTACAAAATGGAGAAAACAACTAAGTAGAACACATAATAGAGTGCACTTGGACCAATTTCAAGCAGCTTTGTGTAGCATCATAAAATTGCAACCCTTGCAATTTTCGACCACATTAGGGTCCTCACGCATGTGAATCAAATCCCTAGTCCTGATTGCAATCCAGAGACATGCTTAGCACCTAAGAGCTACATCTTTCTTTTCCTCTGCACTATCCGAATTGCATCTTGTCCAGGAAAAAAGGGTAGTACAGGGGCGTGGCGCCCCTATCCATGCCCTACTTTGGATCAAGACCCTTTGAAACTATGCTTTCGTGGTTGTACAATGAGTAGGAAAACTCTCCCAGTGTTGTCCTATGATGGAAAATCAATAAAATAACCTTATTGACAAGTATATAAATCACATTTTCCCTCTCATTTGCATAAGTTCAACAAGCAAAATAGTTGGATAAGTGATAAGGTGGGAATAAGTTTAAACATTCAAGAATTCAAGCATTCATTTCTAGCATTGAGCATTCTCAAGTCTCCCTTCAAGGCTATAAGTTTAAACAATCAAGCATTCATTTCTAGCATTGAGCGTTCTTAGGTCTCCCTTCAAGGCTAGGTGTTGCATTGAAGTCAAGGATTCAACCATTGAAGAAGAGATCCCTTTCAACATTCAATTCAATAAAAGAAAATATATTAACATTTCTATCACAACCTCCATTGAGGTGATTTACATTTTAGTTCTTCGTTTACATTTACTTGCAAGTACTTTTTTTCATCATTTGGTTAATTCCAAAATTGGGGTTTGACCTGAAGGCAAACCCAAAATCCCAATCCCTTTCTCTCTCTTTTTTATGTGTAGGTTCTAGGTGCACATGTGTACTTTTGGATTTGGACTCCATTTGCAGGGATGGAAAAACCCTTTTTTGTTTCACGGATTTTTCAAGGGATCGTGTACACTTTCACCATGGTCCAGGAAACATTTTCTCAAATTTTCAAGGTGGCTTCATCTTGACATATTATTGCTACATCCAGGTGCACATCTTCATCCTACACTTCTATCTTGAGTTATAATCAGATCTTTGTCATTTTTTTAACTATGTTATAAGTACACAATTCAGTCCATTCAAATCTCATTCTACAAGAGAGGATTAACTTACCATTCTTATATCACTCATAATTCAACCTCCTTCTTTGGAGGTTGTATCTAGTGCATTCTTCCCCCCTCTTCTAATGTAATGCATTAAAAGTGTTTGAAGGGAATTTGAAGTGAAAATTTTTCCTCTCCCCAGAGGCAAGAAAATATTTCCTCTAGATCTCTCATTCACTCATTTTTTCCAACATTACACTTTGATACCAAATGAAAATACAAAATTGTAAAAACTTGATGTCACATTTGATGATCTAAGGAGAGTTTATATAAGAGATTTGATGGGGTTGTGATAACTAGAATTGATAATCATAACACTTGTAGTAATTTCATTAACTGTGGACACCAAATGGTTATACAATGTAATCTACACCAACAAAGATATGGATAATAATGAAAAACTAATGAGTTTTAAGACTATTCTATGAGAAAAAGTGAAGCCTAAAGCATGGATAATTGACAGTGTATGTTAAAATCATATGAAAAGTGTTAAAGGAATGTTTACTTAGTTTGTGAAGTATGATGCTTGATTTGTAAAATTTGTAGGTGAGGAAGGTGCACCTATTTGTGGAGAATGTACTATTCTAATTAATGGTAAGCATACAACTGATGGTGTTTATTATAATAATAATTTGACACATAATATTTTAATTGCGATTCAAATGTGCAATAAAGGTTATAAGATCGTATTTCATTGGTATATATGTGAAATTAAAAAAGAAAGTTCCAAGAGATTAGTTGTAGATGGTATAAGGAGTAATGACAATGTCTACAATGTGAAGGATAATAGAGGAAGCATGTGTATGTTGGTTGTGGTACAAATTAATGGGATACATGAATTTTAACAATATGGTGAATATTGGTTGTAATAATGTTGTCAGATATTTACCAAAGATTATGAAAATAGTTGGTATGGTGTGCAGGGAAAGTCAATAAGGAAAGAAAATGAGTATACTCAAGAAAAAATAATATTCTACCTCAAAAGCTTTGGAGATGGTTTGCATAGATCTAAGTAGACCTACATGAACAACATGACTGAATGGTGAAAGGTATTTTATTTTTCTTGCTGATGATTGTTCTAGAATGAAATGGGTTACTTTCTTGAAATTTTCTGCTCCTAAGACCCCTTAGTAGAATGGAGTTGTTGAAAGAATGAATACGACTATCATTGAAATGGATAGAACTATCTTGAAGGATGATAACATGCCTAATGTGTATTGGAAAGAAGCTATAGAATGGAAGACCTCCTATAGTCAAGTATTTAAGAATATATAGAAGTGAGTGCTACATAAGGATAGATGAGGAAGAGCTAGGGAAGTTAGATACAATTTCATATAAAGGAATATTATTTGGATACTCTATAAGGATTAAGGCATATAAATGTTACAACAAGAGGTCAAATATATTCATGGAGAGTTCAAATATTAGAGTTAGTGAAAAATGGAGTCAAACTAAGACTGTACCTAAATTTGAGGTTGAAATAGAAGTAATCGCTATTGTTGTAGAAGAGAATATTTCTCCAAAATATAAAAGAGAGACAAGTAAAATGAAAAAGAACATAAAAAAAATACCTAAGACACTAGAAAATTATGTGTGAAAGGACCATTTAAAGGAATAGATCATTGGAGAAAACAATAAAGGATTTGAAACAAGAAGAAGATTGGCAAAAACTAGTGAACAAAAAATTTACTATTTCTTATCTTAGGTGGAGCCAAAGACCTATGTAGATGAAATAAAGGATGAAAGTTGCATAAAAGTAATGGAAGAGGATCTGAATTAGATAGAAGAGAATCAAACATACAAATAGGTACCTAGACTAGTGGATAAAAATGTGATAGTCCAACTCAGTTGGTGCTCTGGAACAAGCTAAATGAAGATGGAAAAGTCACAAGAAACTGTAGACACCTAAAATTGTCCAGTCTAATTAAATAAATATTTTATTTATTTAATTACTTTAGCCTAATTCTTCTATTAATTAAATAAATTTTTATTTATTTAATTAATTCATTTATCCTCTTCTAGCCTTATTTCTCATTTAAATAAATACATTTATTTATTTAAATTATCACTTTTCCTAAATTAAATAAATATCTTGTTTATTTAATTGATCATACTTCCTCTATTAATTAAGTAAATCTTTATTTATTTAATTAATTCATTAACTTTTTCTACCCATGACACATGTCATTCATCTCTTAATTCATACACTACCTACCCTCTCATTATTTTCTTATTTTCTCTACCTACCCTCTAATCTTAGCCGACCATTTATCTTTTACACCTCTCAATCTTATCCCTCCATTTCTTATTGTGTCTTCTATATAAGGAGATGCTTCCTTCATTATCAACCCCCGGTTATGACTAGACTACATTACACTTTCAAACTTTCATATGCGATCTTACTTACAACCACATTTTCATTCTTTGTTGAGCTCTTGTGCACACAAAATCTGAGAGCAAATATATCAGGCAAGATGAATGGAGATAGGAAGAATGGAGATTCAAACCCTATTGGAAAAGTGATGGTATAATCTTTGTGATTTCATTTGATTTACATTTTCTTAGGTAATCTTCATATGTTATGGTGGACCTTTGTTGTTGTTAGGCTAGGGTTTTGTGGTTGAATTCATTTAGTCTTTCAATATTGTTGTTATCCATTTTCACCATATACATTTTGGCACACCCAGTGGGACATGGATTTTTGTTAGATCTATTTTTTTTTTCAGGTTTTCCTAACCATATATTATTGTTTTGTAAAACAATTTGGAGAATAACCTTGTGCAGCTAGGGTTTTGGACACAAAATCAACATCTTGGAGAGATTCAACCATATCTCACAAAAGGATTGGAATTTTTGCACCAAATGTTTTTTGCATGTTAAAGACAGTATCAAGAGCTCTCAAAAAAAAATTCAGATCTATTGGAGTATATTTTAATTTTCTATGAATTTTTAATGAATTTTCATAAAAAATTAATTTTGACAGCAAATGAGTGAATTTTTTAGATTTTCTTACATTTTTGGAAATATATCATAATTATACATAGGCTCTATTCTTTGTGATTTTAATTTAGATGCAAAATATTTCGTAAAAAATCGAATCTTTAAAAATTAAGGTTTTTCATTGTTTTGCTCAGATCTCACAAATATCTTTGAATTTTAGCATCAAATTCATTTTGTAGGTCAAGAACATTCTCAGAGATGGACAATAAAAAATTCATAATTTTTTGAGCATATTGGAAATTTCTATGAATTTTTTATATATTTTCATGAAACATTAATTTTGAGAGAAAATTAGCGAATTTTTTGGATTTTCTTATATTTTTGGAAATCCCTCTGATTTATACATAGACTTTGTTTTTTTTAATTGTAAATTTGATTCAAAATAATTCCTCAAAAATTAGATCTTTTAAAATTAGGGTTTTGCATTATTTTACTCATATCTCACAAACTTCTTGGATTTGTTGTAGGAATGTTTTTATGCAGACTTGGAAGGTCATAAAGAGTGTCTAGGAAAACTTTTAGATTTTTTGGATCGATTTTGCATTTTATATGAATTTTTAATGATATTTCATAAAAAATTAATTTTTGGAGCAACTTAGCAAATTTTTTGGATTTTCTTACATTTCTGGAAATGTCTTGAAATTTTATAGATGGTCCTTTTTTTGATGAATCAAATCTTTTAATTGGTCAACAAAACTCATTGTTGAAGGTGCCTATTTCACAAAGTCTTTTGGATCTAAAATTTACCTAACTTGTGTGCTTGCAGGAAGGGGTGATCATTTGAAACAATCCAAACTACTAATAGATCTTTGTTGCAGGACCTTGGCAAGGGTTTTTGATCTTTCATTGTGTGCCTTGTTTTCATAGATTAGAAAACACTTCTAAAATTGAACCATTGTCTTTTGTGTCTTGAGCAATAGGCTCTTTTTGTTTCATCTTTAGAGGGTCTGTCTCCATGTGTGGTCATTAGGAATACTAGTGAGGAGAGAATGACCCAAGTGGTAGCAAAGGAAAACCCACCTCTTCTGAACCACTATAAACAATTGTATTCATGGTGAAAACCATGGATAATGTGTGTTGATTAGTTCATACCGACACTATGTCTCCCCATAAACCCGTTTGATCAAATTTATTTGATTAGTTGTAAGGTATAACCCCTACCGGCTAGGAGCCTTCTGTATTTACAAATTTGAAAGTCCCAGATGTATGGCCACACAAGTGGATGCCCTTACTAGCACCTTTTTGTTTTAGAAGCCAAAATCTTTCTAGTTGTTGGGGCAGGAGGTCGGACCTCTGGTAGCGGCCCACACACATACGCTTCTTAGTAGAGATACAATGTTCGCCATGAGGAATTTTCATGGGGACTGATGCTTGGCTGCCCCGGGAAGTGAGTGCCGAGGGTGGAGCCAGTGGGGTCAAGCATCTAAGTATTTGCGTTGAATAGTGTAGCCTCAGAGGAAACTCCATGTGGGATCAACAACTATTGTCTTGGCCAGCCATAAGAATTGTGCTTGTCTTATTTTGAACAATCAAACATTCAAGACCAAACATGAAAACATTGTGTCTTTTGTGTCTTCAAGTGTATGCAAAACATTTTTTATATCAAACAACACACTTTCTTGGAGTCATTTTTTAGTCTAAACACTTGAAAACATTGAGTCTTCATCAACATTGTGTCCTCTTGTCATGGAAATATAGTCAAAATTTCAGATTGGGTCACAACAAAACAACTTCACAAATTGGATAAATTTACAGTCCAATAAACAAGAGCAATCAGTTTTAGAATTCTTGAGCTTCCTAAGCTATCTCTTCAGGTTTTCATCTAGCATTCAACCTATTTTTGGGTCTGACAAAGTCCATCATTTCTTTACACCTTACATTACATACACATTTGTCTAAACTTGAGTCAAAAGGTCACTTGCTTGTCCTCATCTTTCTTTGTAAACACATTACATACAACAACATTTTGCTAAGTGGTCCCTCATCAAGGTCTATAACCTTTGGGTCTCATTTGGTCTTACTTAGAGTTAAGGTCAAGTTACCTCATCAAGAGAAACTATCATCTCTTTGGAAGCCACACCTACTCTACTACATACATACTTGGTCTTACACTTTGGACATTGCAAGTACACCTCAGATTCATTTACATTCCATCCAACTCTTGGTCTTCCATACTCTTTTCCATTTTCATCTAGTCTCACACATCTTGGTCAATACCTAGTTCATGGTTGAAACCCGTTCCCAAAAATCTAGGAGAGAAGATAAAGAGGCTCACAAGTCCACAAACATGAGTTCCTATGAGTATGACAATGATATCTTTTTCAATTCTGATCATATTACATTACCTAACATGGATGCTTATAGAAACATTCCAAATGTTGAGAACATGGACACTACAAACAACAATGATACACACAATGACAATATGGACAACTTTTCCATACATTCAGTAGATGTGGAAGACTCCATTATGGATCCCTATTTCAATCGATTGGTTGAGGAAATAATGAGGATAGATAGACAATATTTCTTACAAGTGATGGCACAAAGTGGGGCCAAGATTCCTCATGATTTTGACATGTCTCAAATAATGGAAAATCGACCTTTGCAACAACATCACCTCAACATGGCTCAAAGTAGGCCTAATAGTGGAGGAAATAGAGGAGCACATATGGTTCCTAAATCACCATCATCTTTGTTTCAAAAACCTGAGGTCATGCATACACATGATCAAGCATATGATACTCATTGTCGCAGACCATTATGGAAGTCTTATGCAGAAAAATATACTAAATAACATACCAATGCTAAGGACCAACCATCAAAGCAATTGGATATCCAAACGCATGATCAAAATTTGGACACAAAGAAACCCCGTGTCAAATTTGGGGGCAACACATTAGAACAAATTCATGACATGCCTGGAGAGTATGGTATACATGCACAAAATAGATATTCTATGCCTCATCATGACTCTATACCAAGTGGTCCTTGTATGTGGGAAAAGTGGGCGAATAAAACTTAAAATGTGAAAATTTAGTTAATATTAGTCCACACACACACAAAGGACTTCTTGATGCAAGCTATGGAGTAATGATGTGTTACTCAGCTTCCCAAGGAGGGTCCCATGGTTCTCTATCTCACAATGTCCCTAAAACCAATGTTTTTGCTCTCAGATCACTGAGCAAAATGGTTTAGGGATGGCAAATATGAGAACGAGAGATGGTTTTGATTGATTTTAGTATGAGATGTGTTGTAAGCTATGTATGATGCTAAAATGCAATAAACTAAATGATAAGATGACAAGAGTAGTATGAATACTATCCTAGCATACTATATTTAGTCTATGATTGAACTAAAATGATAAAGAAAGCAATCTAAGTATGCATATTACTCTAATTTATGATCTAAAAGAGGCTAAATGATGAGCATATATGAAATGAAAGCTTGAAAGAATTTGAGCATAAGTGTGATGCTTCAAATTTGAAAGATGATTGTTTAGAGTGGAGGAATGAGAGCTCTATTTATAGCACAAATAGGGCAATGGATGGTCAAGATTGAATGGCTTAATCAAGGGCCAAGTTTGAAAGTTGAGGATCCATGTGCACAATTGGCACCAATAAAATGGTGACAAGTGTCAACATAGGATTGGGTTGAGAGAAGAGGTTGGAGGCATTAAAGGCCTGAGAAGACCTCATGGTTATCTAAAGGCTAAGGGTCAAGTCTAAATTAGGTTTACCCACTGGATTAAGAGTTAATCCAAGGATAAACCTTTGTGCAAATGATTAAGAGATAATCATGGTCAAAGCATTAATGGCCTGATGAGACCCTTGGGTTGGATAGAGGTTGAGTCAAAACAAATGTTTTAACCATTTGGGAAGGTTTGAATTAACCATTAATGGTTATTGGAGACTTTGGGGATTAAGTGGTTGAAGGTTGGAAGCCTTTAATGGTTTTCAAAGACTTTGGGGGTTTTGGTGGTTGAAGGTTGAAAACCTTTAATGGTTATCCAAGAATTTGGGCCATTTGAGAAGTGACCTCCCTTTGCTTAGGGGTGTGACAAAGTTTAGAGGAGGGTTAGGTTGATTAGAATCGATTAGAAGATTCTAGAAGGGATTAGGAAAGGGTTTGGGATTTTGCAAGTGGATGGGGGATAATAGGATTTAATTGAATTAATTGATTTTCATTCAATTTGGTTGTAATTTTGAGGAAATTAAATAAATTAGATTTATTCAATTTAGGATAACTATTTAATTAAATTTGAATTTAATTAAAAGTGGCTAGGGGGATTTAATTGAATAAAATGATTTATTTATTAAATAGTATGGTGAATTTTATTTAAATAAATTGAATAATTTATTTAATAAAATAGAAGAATGTGGATAATTTAATTAAATTGGATTTAATTAAATAGGGAAATGAACATAAAATATTCATTTAGGAATATGGTCATTTTTATACGCCTACATTTTGCCCCTCTTTGAAGTGACGTGTGTGCACATGTTATTTCAAAGAAAATGATGTCCTTTTTGTGATTTTATGATCAAATGCAATTTTTGTGTTGCTATTTGGATTTGCCAGTCATGCCCCAGATTTGATGTGATGCCCCAGATTTGATATTTGATGGTGATGCCCCCTCGGGAGATGAATCAATTTTTTTGAAATTTTTTTTTGATTTAAATTGATGAAGTTTGTATGATGTTTATGATTTTGTGCATGTAAAAAGTGCACAGATTGATTCATCTCTCGATAAGTTACAACTGTTTTGGTATAGGGGAGACCGCGACCATATTACAGGTCCAGTTAGCTAACCCTAATTTCATTTTCCTCTTATAAAAGGGGAAAAGGAGTCAAATTAGGTTCATTTGTGCTTTGTTGACTTTGAAGAAGGAGAATTTGCTCTAGAGAGAAAATGCCTATTCCTTATCATAGACACCGTTTCAAGTGCGTCCGAAGATATCGGAGACCTGCAGCGCGTGGACCACCAGTAAGTCAACGTTTTTGACCCCTTTTGGATTCTTCATTTTGTCATTTTTAGGTATTTTTTGAATTTTAAAGTTCGGGCTTTTCGGTTTAGCCCGTCTAAGGCTTAATTTAGTGCATACGAAGTTTAGAGTAGCACATCGAGTTTAATTTAGAGGTCATGTCTGAAAAATGTTTAGTAGTGCATAAGATTTCTAGGTTAGCGTGTGCACGTAGAACAACGCATGTATTGCATTTGGTAGCGCTTCGCATCAACAGGGTAGCACGTAGGTATGACCTAGCGCATAGGAGCCACCGGGGTTCACATAGCTAAGGGGGTTTAGTGCATAGGACTAACCTAGCGCATAGGGCTAAAAGGGTAGCGCATAGGAAGGGTAGATTAGCGTGTAGGACTAACCTAGCGCATGGGGCGGGTTAAGTAGCACGTAGGAAGAAAAGTTTAGTGCGTAGACTGTATCTAGCGCATAGGTTAGATAGAATAGTGCGTAGGAGAGGTAGCCTAGCGCGTAGGGGTTATTTAGCGCATTGAAGGTCTGTTTTAGTGCATCCAAAATTTTTTGCAGTTTTGGCCGAGTTGAAAATTTGTGTTTGTCTTCCTGTCGTGTTTTGATGAATTTATCCAAGAGGAGTATTTGTATAACTTGTTTTGATGTGCAATTTTCCAAGTTATGTATAGATATCAAGCTGTTGTTTTGTTCAGAATATGATGCATTTGCATTGTCTGTTTCAAGTTCAATGTATATGAAAGCTTGAGTTGTTTTACAAGCCGATATGGATTGGAAACTTGAGTTGTTTTTCAAGCTAATATGGGTGGGAAACTTGAGTTGTTTTACAAGTTTATGTGATTTTGGTACTTGAGTTGTTTTACAAGTTTTGATATGGTTTTTGAAAACTTGAGTTGTTTTAGAAGTTGATATGAAATGATAAGATTTTGAACTTTGATTGTAGATGAGCAAATTGTTTCATGTTGTTGATGTTAGTTTGATTTTGATATCTTTGTGTTGATGTGGAAATTGATATTGGATATGTTTGGTTTGTTGACAGGAGCGATTGGGTATTGTGCAGTCGAGGGAGAGATTCCCGAGACCATGGACACTGATACCACGTCTGTCATAGGTAGATTTGGACATCATAGAGAGATGTGGATTGACCTCTCTTCTGGATATGCCTCGGTTCACTGTGAACCGGGGACTTTTGACAACATTGGTAGAGAGGTGGCATAGCGACATGAACACCTTTCATTTTGCCACTGGAGAGATGGCCGTGACACTAGAGGATTGCTACCGGATTTTGCGCATTCCTGTGGTAGGGGCCATGTTACCCTACGAGCAGTCAAAGGAGGGCGGCACAGAGGCACTGCACCATATATTTCATGATGAGACTGTCTGTGGATATGAGATCCCTTGGCAGGAGTTTTTGGATTTGGATTATGCACCGCTACCATCTGTATTGGCAGGATTCATTGGGGGATTCCTTTGTCCTGATCACAAGTCAAAGGGATTTTCAGTGGGATGGGGGCTAGTCTTGGAGCAGATGGTCACACAGGGCCGGAGATTCTCATGGGGGTCAGTGATGCTGGCCCATCTTTACAGGAGCCTGCATGAGGTAGTATACCTCGGTTATGGTAGCTTATCAGTGGGTGTGACCTTATTACAAGTATGGTGCTGGGAGCACATTCCAGCAGTGAGGCCACTGGCAGATAGAGATAGGGTCGTAGGTGCTGCATATGCCTACGGATATAGAGGCCTAGTTGTCTAGCGTAAGCTGGGCAAACTAGAGCATTGGAGGAGGGTCTTTGATGATATAGATAAGGTCACCTGGAGACCGTATACAGGTTGCGAGGTATGGGCGGAGGATGGGATAGAGATGCCATTTGTTTTTATGACTAGGTATCTGATTGGGAGGACCCCGTTCGTTATTGAGCGATTTTTGGTGACCCGAGTTTTGCAGTAGTTCGGGCGGTAGCAGGGGATTCCTCAGGGAGAATGCTTGTATGCACGGCGGCAACAGGATGTGGCTGATTGGGGGTCGACTATTGATAGTGTTGTGGCCATAGAGGAGTTCACAGGGCTAGCAGGATAGATCTGGGATTATGCCCCAGAGATACAGGATGCAGGGATGACAGACGAGTTCGCTCGTTTGTTTGTTGCGTGGGCAGTGGCAAGGATCTCAGATCTAGAGGAGATGAGGCCAGCATTTGATTCAGATGGCGAGGAGGGGGGAGATGATGGAGATGATGGAGGAGGTAGAGGAGCCAGAGGGAGGCAGGGTTATAGAGGTGTGGAGAGAGCTGTGCGGCAGGGGAGGATTGAGAGGGGGAGAGGAGGATTGGCTATCAGAGCCGGGAGAGAGGGGAGAGTGACGGAGGTGTTAGCTACAGTGGGGGGTGAGGAGGAGGTGGTTAGACCAGCATAGAGGAGGAGGGTAGATATACTCCCACCTCCCGTACCTAGGATAGGCCGAGTGGGAGGGGTGGCTCCAGCACAGGTACCGCTGCGGGTTCGAGTGCCAGGTCATGTGGAGGATGCACAGATCCGGACCCTGTAGATTACAGTTCAGCAGCTGTAGGCACAGATTTTGACATATCAGTGACAGATCTCGCAGTTGACCGCTGAGAGAGATATAGAGATAGAGCGGCGAGGTCGAGCAGAGGAGGCTTTGGCGACTGTGTAGAGAGCAGCGACGGGTGGTCCATTGAGAGACACCCTTAGAGAGCTGACACGGAGAGTACAGGAGGTGGAGTATTACAGGTGGCATTATGAGGCTGCAGTACCCAAAGATCGATGGGTAGAGAGCTTTTGCACAGTCAAGATTGAGTCGATCTTGAACTGCTGGGACACGATTTGAGAGCCGAGGTGTGACTGGGCCGACAAGACAGGACCCTCCTGGAGATCCAGGGGTGAGTGTATCTGGAGCTAGACCATCTCCGTCCGGAGATAGTCATACTTGAGAGACAGGGTCTCTGTTGTATTTTTGGATCTTTTGTATATTATGTACTGGACATAGTGTTGAGACACATTTTGTAGATTTTGATCATTTTTTGAGATATATATACATAGAGCACCATTTTTGATCGATGTGATGTGTTTATATGGATGCATGTTATATGAGATTTTATTTATTTATTTATTTATTTTTATGTGATGATGCAATATATGATGTAATGCATGATGCAGGATGAATGCTTTTTTATATGCTGTGAGATGTATCTTGAAAATGAGATGTATGTTTTAATATGCTGCTACATGTATCGTGATATGTAAATAATGTTAAATGATATGTAACTAATTGTAAAATGATGTGCAACTAATTTGTAAAATGATGTGCAACTAATTGTAAAATGATATGCAACTAATTTGTAAAATGATATGCAACTAATTTGTTTTATGATATGCAACTAATTTGTTTTTGGAGCATCTCTCATTCTGTAGTTGCCATCCGATATAACCATTTGTTTGCTTTCTTTGTAAATATCATCATGGAGCATTTATTGATTTTTGGATATGTTGAAAATTTATACAAGCATAATGGTATAATTGAACCATAATGACCTGAGTAAAATTTGCATGATTTTTGATTTTGCAAGATAGCACAAGCGTCAAGGTATAATTGAATCACGACGACCTGAGTGCGTATTGCGTAAAAAGACAAGAGTAGATCATTTATATGCGTGAAATGGAATCAGGCCTTCAGTGATATGTATCACGTCTCGAGGCAAATATTCACACAGTACAAGTACTCAAAATCAAAAATCATGCAAAGATAGGTGGGGGAGAACAGTTTCTCTACCAAGAACTCATAACGACTCTGTTGTTCTGGAATTTGTAGTAATGAAGCGATCGTAGCCATTGCATCGACTGCTTTGTTGTTCAACCTTGGTATTTGTTCAAAGGTGATGTGCACAAAATATTGTTTGAAGTCATCCACCATCCATTTGTAGGGTAGTAGCTTGTCGTCCTTTGTCTGATAGTTGTTGTTGATTTGATTGATGACCAGTTGTGAGTCTCCATAGACTTTTAATTCTGTGATTTTCCACTCGATAGCCATTTTGATGCCTATGACCAATGCTTCATATTCAGCCACATTATTTGTACATGGAAACATAAGCCTGTATGATCTTGGCATAGTGTGTCCTTCAGGAGTGATGAATAGAATGCCAGCCCCTGAACCATATTGTGTATAGGATCCATCAAAGTATAGGGTCCATTGTTTGGAAGAAAGAGAAAAAACATCCCTGTCTGGAAATTTGATCTCCATGGTTTGTTTTCCTGGTAGCGGTGCTTCAGCCAGCTGATCTACAATTGCTTGTCCTTTGATGGCTCATCTTTCTGTGTAGTGGATGTCAAATTCATTGAGAATCATGACCCATTTAGCCAATCGGCCTGTGAGAGCTGCCTTGCTGAGTAGATACTTGAGAGGATCAATTTTTGCCACTAGCTTTATGGTGTGTGCTATCATATAATGTCGGAACTTCTGAGATGCAAAAACCACTATTAGGCAAGCCTTTTCAATGAATGTATAGTTGAGCTCATAGCCATTCAATGTTCTACTGATGTAATATATGGCACGTTCCTTTCCTTGTTGATCTTCTTGTGCCAATAGTGCCCCCAGTGAAATATCTGTTGCTGAGATATATAGTATAAGAGGCTTTCCTGCAATTGGTGGTACTAGAACCAGTGGATTCATCAGGTACTGTTTAATTTGGTAAAAATATTCTGCACACTTTGTCTCCCATCTGAACTGTACATTTTTGTGTAGCAAGTGGTTAAATGGCAGACTTTTATCTGCTAGTTGAGTGATGAATCGCCTGATTGATTGAAGTCGTCCTTGCAGAGATCTAAGTTGACTGATATTCTTTGGTGGTGGCATGTCCATGATGGCTTGTACCTTTGCTAGATCAACTTCAATACCTTTAGCTGAGATTATGTAGCCTAGTAACTTGCCCGATGTAACCCCGAAGACACACTTCTTAGGATTGAGTTGGACTTGGAATTTTTGCAATCGATCAAAGATCTTTGTTAGGATGCCGAGATGTTCAGCTCTGGTGAAGGATTTTGCTATTAAATCATCCACATAGTCTTCCATAAATGTCTGCATCATATCATGGAATATGGTTGTCATTGCTCTTTGATAAGTTGCTCTCGCATTCTTTAGCCAAAAGGCATAACATTCCAACAGTACGTTCCCCAAGGACAGGTGAATGCTATTTTGTCTTGATCTTTAGGAGCTATTTTGATTTGATTATAGCCAGAGAAACCATCCATTAATGAGAGCATTGCATGGCCTGCTGTGAGATCTACAATTATATCAATACTTGGCAGAAGAAAGTCATCCTTTGGGCAAGCTTTATTGACATCCCTGAAGTCAGTGCATATTCTGATACTACCATTTGGTTTTGACACTGGAACAATGTTAGAAATCCATTCTGCATAGTCAATGGGTCGAATGAATCCAACATCTAATAATTTCTTCAATTCAGTTTTGACCATGAGTGCCACCTGTGGATTCATCTTTCGTAGCTTTTGCTTGACTGGCTCGACTCCTGTAGAGATGGACAAGTGATGCATGATTAAGTGTGGATCAACTCTGGGCATATCAGCATATGACCAGACAAAGTTAATTTGCTATTCTTTAAAGAAGATGATGAATGCCGATCTTTCCTCCTCTGTCAGAGATTCGGCAAGGTGAATGTTTCTGGCTGCTTCTGTGGTACCAATGTTGATTGATTGAGTGGGCTCAATCAATATGGGTGATCGCTCATGAAAATGTTCAGGAAGAGTGTCAAGCCTCCCATCATTAGGTGCCTTAAAAAGGTTTTCACCCTCAGATGCATCCTTTATTTTTACTTTTTTGGGATCTATAGGTGCCATTGACTAGTTTTCAGCACTAGATTCTTTATTTGATTCATTTTTGTGACTGAGAGACTTGGCACTCCCTGATGGACAGATATTATCATTTTGTTCACTGGTAGAGCCTGTTTCAGGATTTACGGTACATAGGTAGTGGATAATAGATTCATCATCTGGGAAAATTGGTATATCATGGGACTCAGGTTCATTCCAGTCAATGAGATCAGGGAAGACAAGCGGTAAGGAATCATTGGGTGGGTCAAGTTCGGCTACTGTAAGTGTTAGGATAGAGTTGTCATCGTGATGGGTCTTGGTTTTAAAGAAGTCTAGGGTTTCATCGAGGTCTTCGATGGTATCATCTTCTACATAGACTTGTTCATAATATTTCTATTCGCTTTCCTGAATGTCATAGATATGTTGTGGTCCAAATTCAAGAGGTCTATCTTCTGTGTTATGTTCTTCTTGAGAAATGGATATGAAATCAGTATCATCTGGGATATTTGTAGTAGTATCAGAGTAGGTACCCCATTCATATTCATTGGAATCTGTCTCATAGGCATCATCCCAAATTCTATCTGTGCTGCAAATAGGTATGTTGTATGGCGAAAACAAATATTTGATGATGGATACTTTTTTGATATTTTGTGTTGATTCTGTATCTGATCCATCTTCCATGGTCTAGATTTGTTCATAGATTGTGCTTCCTCAGGGAGGAATGACGGTTTCTTGTGGTGACATGATTTGTGCTTGAGCCATTGGTGTGTGAATATGAGCCACTGTGACAGATATGGCCTTCTTATGATTTAAAAGCTTTCCCTGATGCAACTTCTGATCTTGACGTTCTCGTGCCTTGCGGATTGTTTCTGCTCATTCAAAGAGTGCTTCCTGCCAGGATTCTTCCTTGTACTTCTTCTTTTCCTTCCATTGAGGTTTTGCATTTGTGTGTGGCAGCCGTTTTATTAGGAAGGTGAATTTAGAACCTAATCCTGCTTTATTTCTACTAGGTTGTGAAGGAAGATCTATAGGTTCAGTGACTCCTTCCTTGCATTTCCCAATAGGTCCTTTACCGCCATATCCCATTTGTTTCATGATCAAGTAGCCTTTTCCATATAGGTGCGTTGGTAGAACAATGTCCAGAGCGGCTGCTCTATTAGCTTCTTCTTCATCTTTGTATAGCCAGCTAAGAACATCCTTATCTTCTGATTCATGTGCTAGAGTACCCAATTGGATGAAGGTACCATCAAATTTAGTTATGGGCTGAGTTGCTAGATGTGTTGATTTAGTAGGTAAACCATGCGATCTAGGTGATGTTGGCAATTTGGTTAAACATAAAGGCTCCATAGAATATTCGCCCATGCCTTGGTCTTTGATTTGCATTTTTTGTTTGAAGTCTCCCCATAAGGAGTTGGATTTTGCTGTTGGTGGATCGGATGTCGAAGACTACTGCTTTTCTCTGTTATAAGGAACCAAACTATCTTGGGCTGCCCCCATTGCATTGCAATGTTGAACTGGATTATGATCAGCTAATATGGAGATTTCCTGTCCATCATAAGGAAACTTGACACACTGGTGATATGTAGAAGGTACTGCTTGCATTTCATGTATCCAGGGTCGTCCTAATAAGATATTGTAGGTGAGATCAATATCTAAGACCTGACATATAGTATCCTTTTACACTGGTCCTACTTGAATAGGTAATATCACTGTTCCTTTGGAGGACCTTTCCTCATCATCATATGCTTTTATGGTAATCTTTTTACAAGGATCAATAGATTCTTTGGAGAAGCCTAGTGCACGGGTAAGCTTTAAAGTACATATATTAAGTCCAGCTCCTCCATCTATTAAGACTCTTTTTACGTGGTGTTTGCAAACAATGACTTCAATATGTAGAGGAGTATTATGCGGGTGACTCAATGAAGTATTATCATGCTCTGAGAAGGTGAGGTTATGAGATTCTGTCATATGGGTGACCATGGCTTGAAATCTGTCTGTATTCAGATTTTGAGGTACATTTGTTTCCAATAGCGCTTGCTCCAATATGTCTTTGTGATTTGGAGATAGTTTCAATAATTCCAGGATAGATATCTGAGCTGGAGTCTTGCATAGTTGGTTAACTAAGTCGTATTGGATCTTTGGTGTGGTAGTTGGAGGTGCAGTATGCCCCTTCAAGACATATTTCCGAGTCCGGGTTGTCACATTGATAGATTCATGATCATGCCTATCTCGAATGGTTATGACATTGACTTGACGGTCTTCAGCTGATATGTGGTTGATTGTGTTGTTGTAGATGTGATTAATACGAGCTCTGCATGTATCATTTGAAGTTGATACTCCATCTTTATAATTTGGGAGAGGATTTTTGAAGGCTTCGTGATCATTATTTGTTTTGAGACCATCCACCATTAAGTCACCTCGATCAATCATGTCCTGAATGATGTGTTTCAATCTCATGCACTCGTTTGTTCTATGACCCTTGTTGCGATGGAAATCACAATAGTGTGAATCATTCCACCAAGGTGGTTTGATTGGGGGTTCATAATTGTTGATCGGAGGCAAAGAAAGAATCTTGTTTGCCAACAGTTCTCTGAATGCGGATTCTAATGATTGGCCCAGTGGTGTGAAGATACGCTTTTGGAAATTGTTGGTGTTGTTGCGTGAATTGTTGTTAGGTCCTGGATTTAGGTTTTTGTTTTAATTATCATTGGCATTGTTGGTGTTGAGTTGTCCTTGAGCATTGTTTGGTGCATATGTGTTAGCACTAGGAGTAGCATTTTTAGGATTTTTTGCATTTTGAGTATTTCTTGATAAGGCAAGCACTGGTTGTTTAGATTTGGGATCATATGGTTCATTGTTGCCTTCATTTTTGTTTCGCGTCGAAAATCGAGATTTGTCAAGATTGGTATTGTTTTGGTTATTGTAGTTTGATGAGTTTGTTCCTTCCTTGTAGAACTTGAGTGTTCCCTTTTTGACACAAGCTTCCTCTACTTGAATGCCATTTTCAATAAATTTGGCAAAAGATGGTATGCATTGAAGTTTGAGTCTATAACTCATTTCACCATTTAAGTTATCAATGAAGATTTCCATTTTCTCTTTTTCAGGAATATCTCGAGGATATCTTGATACCATGCATCGCCAACGCTGAAGGAATAACATGAATGTTTCATTGTTCTTTTGTTTGGTGTTGCAAACATCTAGCATGGTTATGGCATGTTGGATGTTGTAAGAATAGTGGGTGATGAATTTGTTAACCAATTCGTCAAATGATCTGACAGGTGGTGTAATCTTGGATAACCATTCCATTGTTTGTCCTCCCAGGCTTCTTGGGAATAACCTCATCAGATAAGTGTCATCATGAGCAAATTCAAGACTCATGGTGCAAAATTCTTGAACATGATCCCGAGGATCAATTTTCCCATCATATTTATCAAATTTGGAAACATCTGAGTTTGGAGGAAAAGGTACCATGTTTAATCTTCTGTCAAATGGATAAGGACAAATTTCATTTATAGAGTACCGAACTGTTGTCCCTTGTTGCATATCTTGTATTTGTCTTTGCAACATTTGCATTTGTTGAGTAAGAGCAACCAAGGGCGCATTATCTTGCCGAGGGAAGAGTTCTTCCCTCGTGTTTGTTCTTAACTGAAAAGGTGTAGTAAACGGTATGTGTTGTTCTGGGGTTTCGAATTCAGGTATTCGCATTTCTGGTATATGTTGCTCTGGAATACGTTGCTCAGGTATGCAAGTTTCTTCTTCTCTCTGTCATTCTTGATATGTATATTGTTGAGACCTAGTTTGAAAGACGTTTGCGTCAAAATCTTCAAGAAGTTTAATGCCTTTACTTGTAAGCATGAGCAGATATTTTTCTTTATCATTTTCCATGAGTTTTTCGATGAGTTTTTAGAATGAAAGATTTTCTTGACATTCTTGAAGAATTGCGTCAGTAATTTCAGGCTCTTCTGGGGATGGAACTTCAAAAGGATTTGATAATCTATGATTCATACTTGATTCTGTGGGTGTCTCGCATTGTTTGTTTCTTTGAGAGCGAGTGATAGGCATTTTAGTAGAAACTTTCAGTGATGAAAGGAACAAAGTCCTCTTCGATGTGTTGCTCGGGCGTTGGTGGTTCTAGTCGAGATGTGTTATATGTGATGCACTCGTCGGGCAAGAATGTTGGATTGATCTTTCCTCCGTGGTTTATTTTTTGATTAAAAGCAGATTTTTGATAGTATGCTCTTGTTTTCAGGGGTTCTTTGTCAAATTTGCTGGATTTGTTTTGGATATAACGTTTGACGTGATGAAGAAATACCCGATGGGATTTGAAGAATTGACGATTGATGTATAAAAACTTATTTCTCTTGATGAATTTGGAAAAGCTAGGTTGTTGTTTCTTCAATGTGATGTTACAATAGAGGTTCTTTTTTCTCAGAATAAGGGGATTAGTCATGCATGAGTGATCAATGATTTCCTTTTATTTGTTTGGATTTAGGTGATTCTTGTTTTGGAAATTTCAAATCTTACTTTATCAGAATGAAGGTTTAGATGCCCCTTCACGATAAAGCGTGCCAAATGACATGGATAAAAAGTTTCCCAATCTGGAAATTGGATTTGACAATTTGAAAATTTTTAGACAAGTGTTTGTGAGACAAAAATCCATAAGATGTTAAAGGATTTGATTGATACTGATGATGAAAATTTTTCAGATTATGATAGGAGAGATGTCCTCTATTGTTCGATTTGTTTCAGATTCTGACAACTTCGTTTGACACAAATTTAGCTTGAGAATAGTTTTTAACGGTTTGTTTTTGTCACTCTGGTTTGATAAAAGATGATTTTTGATGAAAAAGTCTTCTAAAATGTTTTTGAATTTTTCAAAATTTTTCCAGTTTTAACTCTCTGTTTTTCAGTTTTTGATCACGCGCTAAAACAGAGGTTGTATGTGCTACTGAATTTCCTTGATGTGCTAAAATACTAAGCACACGCACTAATTTGCCCCTAGACACGCCCTAAAATTTGGATTTTGGAAAAATTTTGCTTTAACAAGTGAAAAATCCACGTGCTATACTGGGCTTAACACGCGCTAACTGTTTTGCTTTATGCACTAAAATATGGTTTCGACGTGCTAAGCTGTTTCTTTCACGCGCTAAAATTCAGGCTGTTGAAAATTGCTTTTAAGTTTATTTGGAAAAACTACGCGCTACACTGGGCTTGACACGCGCTAACTGTTATGCTTTATGCACTAATTGTGGGAACCTACGCGCTAAGATGTTACTGCTACACACTAGAATGTTTTTCTGATGCGCTAAAGTATTGTATAGTATTTTTGCCTGAGGGTGAAACACTACTGTTTGAGCTACATGCGCTAATTTGTGGTTTGGATGCACTAATAGAAGTGTTCTACGTGCTAAGATGTTGCTCTTATGTGCTAGACTGCCCTGATTTTTCTTTTTTGGTGATTTTTGTGGATTTTGAATTTTGTTGAGAAATTTTCAAGTGTGGATGATTTTCTGAAATAACAAATGTAAGCACAGCACACAAAGTACAATCATTTTGCCTAATCTAATAGAAAGTGTATGTTCTAGCGAGGATGTGTTCAAATCCCCAATGTTTTAATAGGTTAGGATACAAATAAGGCACTTCAAAAAGACTCTTTATTCAAGGGTCATAAGTAACATCATAGCCCACTAGTCTCGATACTCCATCAGCTCAAAGAGCCATGTCACCCCCTAGAGGGTGCCCTTTTTTTGCCTTTTGCCAGAAGTTAACCCAAAGTGAATTGCTTCACAATTGAGTAGTTATCATGGGAGATATATGGTGAGTAATCTTGGGGGCGAATTCTTCCCCACCCTTGCACTATGATGTTACAAATGTTTGGATACTGACTTGGTTCAAAGTTTCTAATTCTATGGTGCGTAATCAGGCTTCCCGTTCGACCGTCAGTGATAAACTCCTTCAGGAGGCTTCCCAACCTTTAGAACAAAGGCTTTACGTATTTCAAGGATACTGGGGGAAGGCTAATCACTGCGTGCAACTGTTGAAAAGGACTTCCATCACTTTCCACATTTGATTATAGTGGGTTGGAATTCTTGGCATCAAAGTCGTTCCCTTCACACCGACCATAAACGGCTTTAAGAGTTGATTGCAACTCCTCGGGAAGGTAGGCCTGCTAAAGGATTTAAATGCTTGAAGTACAAAAAGCTTAAGAGTGGTTTGGCTTTTTGGTCACCCAGTTAAGGGGAGAGCATATACCTTCCACTTTCGAGACAAAGTAAACAAAGATTATTTTTAAGCCTCCAATTCAGTGATTTGCTAACCTATGTAGAGATGTTGCTCCACAAAAACATGATGTTTTTTTAAATTTTCAACGAAAGATTTTCTAATCTAGAAAAATGGAAATGGTTAACAAAGCAAATTTTTCATTTTTGAAGGTCAACAAAAGAAATTGTTTTCTTGTAAAAATAAATTTCCTCGCTTTACCTGCAATAAACTATTATAATCCTACCAACAAACAAAAAAAAAAAACGTCAAGTGATTTGGGGGACTTCTACAAGTCTAAAACTTTAATTCGGTTACAATAATTTTTTTATTTTTATTTTTTTGTTTTGTCTGTGATGCGCTACAGAACAAACTGTATGCGCTACAATATGCTCTAGATGCGCTATACTTATGTTTCTCTGCACTATTCTGTTACTAGGATGCACTGCTCTGGGTGTAGAAAGCGCTACTTTATGTTTTTCTTTTCCCGTGGTCAATTCTATAGGAAAATTTTAAATCTGATGCGCTACTATTTGGGTTTCAAGCGCTGGAAGATGTAGTAGAGGCGCTAAACAAAGGGTCTGATGCACTAATCTGTTAAGTCGATGCGCTACTCTGTGTTTTGCCCGCATCGATACCTACAGGAAAATTTGTTAAATAGAATCATGCGCTAAGGAAAAGTCTTCACGCACTAAGACAGGGAGCCCACGCGCTAAACAACAGGCTAGAAGCGCTAAAGTATTAGGTGGATGTGCTAATATATCTTTTAGACGCGCTGATTCCCATTTCCCGCGGACCTGCAAAAATGATTAATTTCAAAAACCGATATGTTATTTGGGGTCGGGCCCCACGGTGGGCGCCAGAAATGTATGCGAGAAAAGTGGGTGAATAAAACTTAAAATGTGAAAATTTAGTTAATATTAGTCCACACACACACACAGGACTTCTTGATGCAAGCTATGGAGTAACGATGTGTTACTCAGCTTTCCAAGGAGGGTCCCATGGTTCTCTATCTCACAATGTCCCTAAAACCAATGTTTTTGCTCTCAGATCACTGAGCAAAATGGTTTAGGGATGGCAAATATGAGAACGAGAGATGCTTTTGATTGATTTTAGTATGAGATGTGTTGTAAGCTATGTATGATGCTAAAATGAAATAAACTAAATGATAAGCTGACAAGATTAGTATGAATACTATCCTAGCATACTATATTTAGTCTATGATTGAACTAAAATGATAAAGAAAGCAATCTAGTTATGCATATTAGTCTAATTTCTGATCTAAAAGAGGCTAAATGATGAGCATATATGAAATGAAAGCTTGAAAGAATTTGAGCATAAGTGTGATGCTTCAAATTTGAAAGATGATTGTTTAGAGTGGAGGAATGAGAGCTCTATTTATAGCACAAACAGGGCAATGGATGGTCAAGATTGAATGGCTTAATCAAGGGCCAAGTTTGAAAGTTGAGGATCCATGTGCACAATTGGCACCAATAAAATGGTGACAAGTGTCAACATAGGATTGGGTTGAGAGAAGAGGTTGGAAGCATTAAAGGCCTGAGAAGACCTCATGGTTATCTAAAGGCTAAGGGTCAAGTCTAAATTAGGTTTACCCACTGGATTAAGAGTTAATCCAAGGATAAACATTTATGCAAATGATTAAGAGATAATCATGGTCAAAGCATTAATGGCCTGATGAGACCCTTGGGTTGGATAGAGGTTGAGTCAAAACAAATGTTTTAACCATGTGGGAAGGTTTGAATTAACCATTAATGGTTATTGGAGACTTTGGGGATTAAGTGGTTGAAGGTTGGAAGCCTTTAATGGTTTTCAAAGACTTTGGGGGTTTTGGTGGTTGAAGGTTGAAAACCTTTAATGGTTATCCAAGACTTCGGGCCATTTGAGAAGTGACCTCCCTTTGCTTAGGGATGTGACAAAGTTTACAGGAGGGTTAGGTTGATTAGAATCGATTAGAAGATTCTAGAAGGGATTAGGAAGGGGTTTGGGATTTTGCAAGTGGATGGGGGTAATAGGATTTAATTGAATTAATTGATTTTCATTCAATTTGGTTGTAATTTTGAGGAAATTAAATAAATTAGATTTATTCAATTTAGGATAACTATTTAATTAAATTTGAATTTAATTAAAAGTGGCTAGGGGGATTTAATTGAATAAAATGATTTATTCATTAAATGGTATGGTGAATTTTATTTAAATAAATTGAATAATTTATTTAATAAAATAGAAGAATGTGGATAATTTAATTAAATTGGATTTAATTAAATAGGGAAATGAACATAAAATATTCATTTAGGAATATGGTCATTTTTATACGTCTACAGTCCTTATACGCAACATCATTATAGGCCTCCTCCATATGAACATGTGTATGATCAATATCATCCATATATGCAGTATGCTTTGCCTCCACTAAGTGGTTTAGGCATGGGATATGGTCCAAGAAGTCAATCTCCACCTAAGAATGGTTTGGAACAGCAAATTAAAGACTTACAAAAGAAAATGGAGGACATGAATACACCGAAGCCAACTTATACAATGAGAGACATATGTCCATATCCATTTGACAAAAGCATTCCAATGCCTCTATTTCGTACACACTTTGTGACACCTAAGTTTGATAAGTACAGAGGAAAAGGGGATCCTAAGGCACACATAAGACAATTTTTCACAACTTGCATTGAGGTAGCAGCAGAAGAGACATATTTGATGATATTATTCCCACAGAGCCTAGGTGATCAAGCTATGGAATGGTTCTCCCAACTTCCACCTGGAATTAAGTCATGGGGTGACTTAGTAGAGGCATTTATCCAATATCTTTCATACAACATAGAGACAAACATATGAGTCACTACTTTGTGCAACACCAAGCAAAAGGATGGAGAATCTTTTTCATCATTTTTATAAAGATGGAGAAATCTAGCAAGCAGATGCTCTTGTGAAATTCCACAAAAACAAATGGTAGAGATGTTCACCCAGAATGTTAACAAAGACATTGTTATGACCTGAGAAAAGCTTGTTTGTCCACCTTCAAGGAAGTCATTGAAAAAGGCTTAGCAACAGAGAAAGTCTTAATTGAACAAGGCATCGTCAAAATATTCAAAGAAAACAAAGATGACTTTAAAGGAAAAGATAAGTCAAGATTTTGGAAGAAAAACAAGAACATAGTCAATGATGGTGTTGTTAATGCCAATACAATACAACCCAAAATCATTTTTTTTGGATCAAGCTCTACAAAAAATCAAGTGAATAATCAAACAAATTCCAAATCATGAAGGAAGTACACCCCATTGGGAGAACCACTTGAGTCAGTTTTCAAGAAGCTAGTGGCAAACGAGATAATAACAATTCTAGATTTCCTCCATATGAGCCAAAGGTTAAACCAAATTGGTGGAATGATGATGAGTATTGTGAATTTCATAAGAGCAAAGGTCATAAAATAGGAAATTATCATCAACTGAAGAACATCATACAAGATCTTATTGATAGAGGTGACATTGAGATTGAAGGGCATTCATCCAATCAAGAACATGAGATTTTTAAAGAACCATTCCCAAAACATGACAAGGGAAAAGCTAAAGCCATAGATGACCAGACCAACTATACCAAAGCATCCTACAACTATGATTCAACTGTCAATCACATTTCAATGGCCAATTATGTCTCTACCATTATCATCAAGGATAAAACACCTGAAAATTCTATCCAAAGACCCAAGATTGTCCTAAAAGGCATTGGATCTTCTTCCAAACCTACCTCTGAATGTAATGTTACAACTCATCGAGGTAAATTCACTTTTCAAGGTGCTCTAGCTAAAAATAATGCTTCCTCATCAACCAAGCCTGAGTATGACCTTGTAGAACAGTTAGGGAAGACATCCGTGCTCATCTCCATCCTCGAGCTCTTACGCATATCTCCCACACATAAAGCCATTCTTGACAAAATCTTGAGAGACACTTCCATCCCCATTGAGCTGAATGTGATAACTTTCCATTCTACACTCCCTTACATTCACAGAAGCCGATGATGCCTCTGTAAGCCAACCACATAATGCACCTTTGCACATTGAAGCCTTCCTACACAAACATTGAATAAAAAAAGTCCTGATAGATGGAGGAGAAGGTCTAAACATTTGTACATTGAGCACTATTAAACAATTGGGATATTTAGATAATGTTGTGAATTCTACAAAGAAAATCAACATAAAAGCATATGATGATGAAGAGCATTCATCTAAAGGCACAATCATTTTACCTCTTAGAGTTGGACCAGTTACAAAGGATGTGGTTTGTCAAGTCCTTGATTTAGATCTCACATACAACATACTTTTGGGATGTCCTTGGATTCATGAGATGAGCACAGTCCCATCTACATATCATCGATGTATCAAGTTTCAACACAATGGAGTTGAAGTGACTTTCAAAGCGGACCCAAATCCATATATATATTACAATAATCTATGACATAGATTAGAAATAACAATTCCAACCAATCAAGAGGCCATTCCTTCATCAACATATGTGGATCCAGAATCCTTGAAAGCTTTTACATCAAAACAAGAAAAGATCAAAGAAAAGTTCAAGATTAAAGACCTGGGATGCAGTGAGTATATCTTTAATGTTGATCAACTCCCACTATCTCCTAAGGTATTCAGTTAACAGGAACAATCTACAAATAATTTTAAATGCCAAGGAATTGGGTCTGAACCACCTAGTCTTGTGCCTACTAAGTCTGAATGCAAATCTCCTCTAGTGGTGCAAGCATCTCTTGATATCAATAGTCCTAAGAGTGGTTTTAGTGAAGAATCTATTGAGCGTATCACCAGCCCTCTTGAGAACTCATATAGCCTTACCATATCATCCACTCATTCTATTTCCACTCCACTTCTAGACTTGGATCAACAAGAATTACAAAAACCCTTACTCATTGGGGATCACAAATCAAGATTTGAAAAGAAAAATCTAAAAGTCAAAAATAAAGAAAAGTCCTTTAGTCCAAATCAAAATCAAAAGCTATTGGACTCTGCAAAAATCAAAGTCAAGGATAAAAATTATATGAAGAAACAAGACCAAGAGTTGATCTCCCCTAATATCAAAATAACTGGGGGCAAAAGTTCTACAATTTTAAGTCAAAAAGCATACTTGTTGATCCTAAGTCTCCATCATGCTATCCTAATTTCACTTCTTTTCAAAATCATAAGCCTTCATAACTCATCCACTTGTTCCACACATCCTTTCCCTTCTGGCGATACATCATGGACCTTTAATGGAACTTCCTCGAAGGACTTTGTTATCAAGGATGCCCAAACTTCTTTAGGTGATGCGCATATGGGCAAACGTAATCTACACATTAATAATTCTATCTCAGCTCCTTCATCCAGGAAGACAGTCACTCAAGCTACATATCTTTCAGTCAAGGAACAATGCAAGTACAGTCACAAAGTCAAGCCTCATACATTTGAGGTGAGTGACTTAGTTCTCAGAGAAAATCCTAAAAATCAACAAGGCAGAGAGAAGAAGGGCAAGTTCAAACCAAATTGGCTTGGTCCTTACATCATCACAGCAACATATGGATCTAGTGCATATCAACTTTCAACTGCAGATGGCGAACCTTTGGAGGATCCTATCAACAACATGCACCTTCGCAGGTTTTACACATAGCTCTTCAGAATATTCAAAAATACAAAAAAATCATAAAACATAAAAAACCATTACTTGGTGAAAACCTGGCAAATAGGCCCCTTGTGACACAAAAAAATTGGAAAAAACAAGTAAAAAAAACATTTTCGTCAAACGGTGAAAACCACTTCAGTGGCGCCTTGGGAAAGTGCCATGGTGAAAACCGAGTCACCAGAACCATGCGTAGAGACATTGCTCCTCCCTCCTTTAGGATTCACTTTCATCCTTTCACTTTGCACACACTCACAACCTATTCATCCACATACCCATTTCCATCATGGCTTGTTATTGATCTACCTAAGATTGGTTCGCCATTCATAATAAACATTCCTTTTCATCCCTTTCCATTCATAATAAATCAACTCCTATCTATGGCTAAGGAAAATCCTACGTCCTGTGATGGGTGTGGAACTGAGAGCATCACACATTCTGAAGAGTACAGTTTCCTCCACTTTTCTTTAGTCTATCAGTGCACAATCTGCAATAAAGCAGCATTTGCATCACATTTCGCAATAAAGTTCCATCTTCTCCGCAATAAAGTATCAGTTTCATGGATTCAGTTAGTTTCATATGAGATAAAATAGCGACAATGGGCTTCAACAAATCAAATATTTCAGTAGACTAAGACAACATTATGGTTTAGTGCTATCTATCCTTTTGTGAAAGTAAACATTGTGACCACAATCAAATAAGACTTATACAAGTGACAAGAGACACTAAATTTGAGGACTACAGTGGATGTTGGTGTCGAGTCTTGATTTTCTTTTTTGATTTTATCTTTTTGGTGACATGTCTTTTATCTTTTCCAGGATGTCTTTGACTAGAGATTCTATCTCCAGGATGTCTTTGACTAGAAAGGCGAGGATGGGGTATCATCACCTATTTTTCTTTGTTGTTTGTAGACTGTCTCTTAGTAATGCTATGACTTGTCCAAGGATATGTGGACACTGTAAGTCTAGTATGAAATGGGGCATTCTTTTTTTGCAACTGTCTTATCTCCATGCAAATGGGTACAATGACTTTTTGGGTCGAACATATGCCTCAATTGTCATAACCTATTTTTCTATAATAAAGCTCAATGATGATAACGCATACGAAGCTCTTTCACTTTAATATCTTATATCTTTCGTCCCCCTTTCTTGATTGACTTCCATCATCCTTCTTGAGTCTGTGTAGCCCGCTATCATATGACTAAGTATAATGACACACCAAAAATATTTGCATTTCATGTAGTTGCACCTACATTACCATATATTAAGCATTTCATACATACATATAGATATCACAATTGCATCACATCCTACACACAACACATGTTAGAACCTTTCACATTTTCATCATGTACATAATTATTTGCATTATCATATTCATCAACATTTCATACATTTACATTCACATCTGTATTTGCATAACATATTTAAAAACATAAAAGAACAAAAATATTGCATTTCATCATGTACATGTTTGCATCCATATCATATGCATCACATAGAAACATATAGAAACATCACATAGATACACATGCATATAGCTTCTGCAAAGATGAATCATCTCATATATATATATCAAAATCATAAGTGTCATGATACAATGATGTCAAAATCATATGACTACAATCACTCGAAGGTGTCATCATACAAAATAGTACAAAGACTGATACATAGGAACCCACTGATAACTCCTGCCAACACTACTGGTAATGCCAATCCTGTCACTATCATGGTGTCCTAGGCAACATGTCTTGCCCTCATCTCCAGTCCTAGATCCTGAAACACTCATCCCAGTGCATCCCTATCTCCATCTCAATCATAAGGAACTAACTCCCCATTGATCGGTATCCTCAGTATCCTATAAACATCCTCCAAGGTGACTGTCATCCCACCCATCGACAAATGAAACGTACATGTCTCTAAGTGCCATCTCTCAGCCAGTGCAATCAACAATCCCATGTTTACCCAAAACTCAGGCACATACAGAATATGTCGCAGGCGCATAGCCTGAACCGCTACTCTATCCTCAACTATCAGCTCTGCTCGCAAACTCTGAGTCGATGGGAATCTCTCTTGTGACTCCAGTATAGGTAGGTCCTCCTATAGTCAAGCAAATCAACTGTGTTAGTTAAAGTGGTATTCACTATTCATCACAAAATGTTGTTCTTTATCTTAGTGCTTATTTTTATCATATGGTGCTTTATCCTAGTGACACTCACTGTTCATCACAAAGTGTTGCTCTTTATCCTAGTGGTACTCCCTGTTCATCACAAAGTACTACATGTTTTTGCACTCCTTGTTCATCACAAAGTGTTGCTCACATTTGCACTCCCTATTCATCACAAAGTTCTTCTCATATTAGTACTTCCTATTCATCACAAAGTGCCTCGATCTATCTTATCCTAGGGCCTCTACTTGAATATACCCTCTTGAGTAGTTTCCTGATTGGCAATGTATGTTCTATAATAAAATAGTCAATCCTAGCCCTATCTGCTATCCTAGTCTTCCCTAGAGGACCTTCTTGAGTGTATCCTCTTAGCAGCTTATCCAATCGATAGCATATGTTCATCACAGAACTACCAGTTCAACCTTGAAGGCATAAACGCGCATTCATGGCATAGACACGCCTTGACGTTTTCCCCTACTTGACATACCTAAAGGCAGATTTATTTCTCTACCTATCATGCATTAATGACAACATTTATTGTGACAACATACAAGGAGGTTTTGTGGTACTTACTAGCTCTCTTGCATCTGCCCGCCTCTAAAATCGATGAATGCGATCAAATCTATGCACCAATGCCATCGCTGCTGACTACTGCTGCTCTATTCTCTCTCTGCACTCTGATCTCTTGGATGTGTGGATGACAATGAGGATGTTTTCCACTCATGGTCTATCTTATAGACTACCCTAGCCCTATCCCTATCCCTATCCCTATCCCTAGCCCTAGCCCTAGCCCTCGTCTCCTGAGTCAGTCTTCATTATCCCGTGACTCTGTCACTCTATCCTATCTTGTCAGTCCATTCTAGCCTTTCTTTCTTATCGAGAGATTGTCTATGATCTTTCCAGACATTTTCATTCAATCTCTCGAGGGGGCATATCATTCCCATCTTGGGGCCACTTTGTATCAGTTCATATTATCTTCTTTGAAACAACGTGACAAGCTGCATTATCTCAAAGAGGGGCAAAATGTAGACACCTAAAATTGTCCAGTCTAATTAAATAAATATTTTATTTATTTAATTACTTTAGCCTAATTCTTCTATTAATTAAATAAATCTTTATTTATTTAATTAATTCATTTATCCTCTTCTAGCCTTATTTCTCATTTAAATAAATACATTTATTTATTTAAATTATCCCTTTTCCTAAATTAAATAAATATCTTATTTATTTAATTGATCATACTTCCTCTATTAATTAAGTAAATCTTTATTTATTTAATTAATTCATTAACCTTTTCTACCCATGACACATGTCATTCATCTCTTAATTCATACACTACCTACCCTCTAATCTTAACTGACCATTTATCTTTTACACCTCTCAATATTATCCCTCCATTTCTTATTGTGTCTTCTATATAAGGAGATGCTTCCTTCATTATCAACCCCCGCTTATGACTAGACTACATTATGCTTTTGAACTTTCATATGCGATCCTACTTACAACCACATTTCCATTCTTTGTTGAGCTCTTGTGCATACAAAATCTGAGAGCAAATATATCAAGCAAGATCAATGGAGATAGGAAGAATGGAGATTCAAACCCTATTGGATATGTGATGGTATAATCTTTGTGATTTCATTTGATTTGCATTGTCTTAGGTAATCTTCATATGTTATGGTGGATCTTTGTTGTTGTTAGGCTAGGGTTTTGTGGTTGAATTCATTTAGTCTTTCAATGTTGTTATTATCCATTTTGACCATATACAGAAATGATGCAATATTAGTAAGTAAAGTTTATTCAAAACTTTATGGGATCTTATTTTATGAGAATTTTTCTCTAGTAGCAAGAAAGGAGGATATAAGCATGTTTCTTGCACTTTTTGTATATAAATAATTTAAGGTATATCGGATGGATGTCAAGTAAATATTCTTGAATAGAGAAATTGAAGAAGTATACATTAAACAAGTAGATGGGTTCAAGTTGTTAGAAGATTTATATATGGTTGTTTAAGAAGACACATTAAACAAGCAGATGGGTTCAAGAAGACACGTTATGAACTCAAGGGGACTCTTGAATAAGTATGCATTAAACAACCAGATGGGTCCAATAAGACACTTTATGGACTCAAGAAAGCTCCTAGAGCTTTGTATGCAAGGTTGGATAAGTATTTATTGTAAAAAAGTTTTAGAAAAGGTACTATAATTAGTAATCTTTATTTAAAAGTTGAATGTGATAAATTGTTCATTGTTGCTCTATATGTTGACGATATCATATTTGGAGGAGATGATGATGTATGTAAGACTTTTGTAAAAGAGACACAAAAAGAACTTGAGATATTTATATTATATGAACTATCATTTTTCCTCAATCTTCAAGTTACACACTCAAAAAAGGACATTTCTCAAACCAAGTATATCAAGGAGATGTTGAAGAGGTTTGGGATGGAGAATTCCAAACCAATTGCAACTCTTATGGATACTAGTTGTAAGTTAAGAAAGGATGATGGATCTTTAGATGTGCATCAAATGTTATGTAGGTTGTTTGTTTGGTTAATAGATATCAAGCTACTTCAAGACCCAATGTTATGTAGGTTATCTGTTTGGTTAACAGATATCAAGCTAATCTTAAGCAATCTCATGATCAAGAACTGAAAAGGATATTAAGATATTTTAAAGGTACTCTAAGTTATAGATTATGGTATAAGAAGGATGGTTATTTAACTATCAAAGAATATATAGATGTTGATTGGGTTGGATGTGTTGATGATAGAAGTACAAGTGATGGTGCATTTTTCTTTAGAGACAAGATAATCTCTTGGTTGAGTAAGAAATAGGATTCAATATTATTATTTATTGTAGAAACAAAATACATTTCAACAACATCTTGTTCTACATAGGTCATGTGGATGAAGTAAACTCTTAGATATATCAAGGTAAAGTATAATGAATAAATTCCTATTATGTGTGATAATATAAGTGCAATTAACATTTTAGAGACTGTGGGGATGAATTCAATGTCTAGACACATTTCAATCTAGTATTGTTTCTTAAGAAGGAAAGTTGCAGAGAAGGAAGTCTAATTCGAGTATGTACCTACTAGAAAATGGATTATAGATATCTTTACTAAGGCTTTTGTGAAGGATACCTTTGAGTATCTTTGAAATAAGTTAGGGTTTATTACCCTTTCTTT